>NC_079971.1:13307856-13655913 GCF_029852145.1 Microplitis mediator
TCATCGGCGCAGATTTCTACGGTCAAATTATACGACCAGGTCTCACAGCAGAAAGTTCATCAGAACCGATCGCTATGCAAACCATGCTCGGCTGGACAGTTCTCGGCCCAGTTCATAAACAATCTCATCATTCACCTAGACTGTCTCATCATATCATCTCAAATGCTCAACTGCACGACTCTCTCACCAAGTTCTGGGAACTTGAAGAAGTTCCAGAGTCCTGCAACGAAACTTTCACCGTCGAGGAAGCCGAGTGTGGAGCTCACTTCCTATCAACTTATTCTTGAGACGCATCAGGACGATAAATCGTCCGTCTACCATTCAAATTATCATATCAGAAGCTAGGTGAATCTCGTCATATTGCGCAGCGCTGTCTCAACCGTCTCATGAAGTGTCTGTCTCAAGACCCGGAACTTCAAGGTCAATATACTGCCTTTCTCAACGAGTATGAAGCACTCGGACACATAACTCGAGTCTCATCAACATCGCCTGAACCATCTCATGTATATTATTTACCTCATCATTGCGTTGTTCGCGAAGACAGCGAAACTACCAAGTTGAGGGTCGTGTTCAATGATCCTAGTAAAACATCATCTGCCAGTTCTCTCAATGATCATCTACATATCGGACCAAGCCTGCAATCAAAGATCTGTGATGTACTTCTGTACCTCAGAAGTCACAGATACATCTTCTTGACTGACATTGTTAAGATGTTTCGCCAAATTCTCATCCACCCTGATGACAGGGACTATCAGCGCATTCTCTGGACAGAGAACGGTCTCACTGTGGCTTATCAACTCAACACCGTCACATATGGCACTCGACTAGCACCATATCTTGCTGGCCGAGCTCTCAAACAACTTCTCATCGACGAAGGGTCTCAATATCCACTTGCAGTGGAACCCTTTCAAAAGGGCAGCTACGTCGACGACATCGGCGACGGTGCCGACAATCTCAGCGATCTCAACGACATTGCCAATAATGTCGAGGCACTTTGCAACTTAGGTTGCTTTCCACTAGCTAAATGGAAAAGCAATCATCCTCGGTTCAGCAAAATCTCATCATCACTCAGTCCAGAAGATTCTCATTCATTCTCAGACCACATCTCGAAAATCTTCGGTCTCTCATGGAATTATCAAGAAGATGTTCTCACGTTTGCTGGCTAGACTTCTCAGACTCTCAGCATTACCAAGCGCACCATCACCTCAGAGGCTGCTCAATTATTTGACCCTCTGGGCTTAATCTCACCAGTAATTGTTAAAGCAAAAATTATCATACAGGATCTTTGGCTACAAAAGGTCAACTGGGATGATGCACTCTCACCAGAGCTAGTTCACCGATGGAAAACTTTCCGCGATGAACTACCTCAACTCTCTCATCTCAGAATTCCTCGATGGATCAATCTCATCCCAAATTCATCTGGCATCGAGATTCACGGGTTTTCTGACGCATCTCAAGCTGCAATGTCTGCAGTAATATATCTCAGAGTCTGTCAACCTGGCGAACAGACTCTCATCTCTCTCATCTGCTCAAAAACGAAAGTAGCACCACTCAAACGTCTCACAATTCCTCGACTCGAACTCTCAGCTGCATTATTGCTCTCAAAACTGGCATCTCATGTCTCGTCGACGCTTCAATTATCTCATGTTCCAACTTATTTGTGGACTGACTCATCAAAAACACTTGCTTGGGTTACCAGTGAACCTACAAGATGGAAAGAATTCGTCAAGAATCGAGTTGAAGCGATCCAGCACCATTCTCCAGATGCACACTGGAGATACATCTCAGGAGAACAGAACCCGGCTGACTGTGCATCCAGGGGTCTAACCGCATCTCAGCTCATCAACCATTAGTTATGGTGGTCAGGACCCAGTTGGCTAGCTGATCCTCCCTCTCAATGGCCATCTCATCATGTTCTCAGTTCAGCAGCAGATGAAACAGTGCAAGTAAACTCAGAAATGAGACCTTGCAAGTCTCATGTCTCTACTAGTACACCTCTCATGCCACTATCATCTCTCATTCACTCATGGACTACACTCACAGCTCTACTACAGCGTACTGCAACAATATTCAGAGCTATCTCATGTTTCAAAAAAGTACCTGGTTCAACACTCAGCATCTCACCTCTCACTCCTGCTGAATTACAATCAGCTCTCATCCATTGGATTAAATCAACGCAGCAGGAATATTTCTCATCAGAAATCTCAGCATTATCTCAAGGCAATACTCTCAAGAAATCTCACTGTTTCACCCGTCTCACCGCATTCATCGATCAAGCTGGCGTAATCAGAGTCGGTGGACGTCTTCAAAATTCATCATTGGATGCTGACAGCAAGCATCCCGCAATCCTTCCCAAGGATTGTACGCTCTCACGTCTCATCATCTCAGACTCTCATCTACGCACTTTTCACGGAGGTACCCAACTTACCTTATCTCATGTTCGCAAGAAGTGTTGGATAATTGGTGAACGAGCTCCAATTAAAAACTTCATCCATCGCTGTCTCACCTGCGCACGAATGCGGGGAGTCAGATCTCAACAACTCATGGGTCAACTTCCATCTCATCGGGTGTCACCATCTCTCGTCTTCGAGAACACTGGAGTCGATTACGCCGGTCCAGTGTCTCTGAAGTTCTTTCAAGGACGCGGTACTAGATGCTATAAAGGCTGGATCGCTGTCTTTGTCTGTCTCTCAACATCAGCTGTTCACTTGGAGGTTGTCACTGACTACTCCAGTGAAGGCTTTCTCAAGGCATTCCACCGCTTCACTAGTCGACGGGGAATTCGCCGCACACTTCGAAGTGACTGTGGGCCAAACTTCAAGGATGCTGATCTCATTCTCAAGCAACTTCTCACCGGTGCTCTCAAGGAATCATCTCATCTCCAGCAGCATCTCGCCAATGACGGAACCCAGTGGTCATTTAACCCACCTGGGGCTCCTCATATGGGAGGAAAATGGGAAGCTGCAGTGAAATCAATAAAGTATCATCTTCAGCGAATCATTGCTGATACCCTTCTCACTTACGAAGACTTCTCAACCTTTCTCATTCAAGTTGAAGCGTTCTCAATTCTCGTCCTCTCAGCGCACTCTCAGAGGATCTGGACGATCTCACTGCTCTCACGCCCGGACATTTTATCCGCGGTGCTGCCATCAACACCATTCCGGAACCTAATCTCACTGCAATCTCAACCTCAAGGCTATCTCATCTGCAGCATATTCAAAGACGCTTACAGCATTTCTGGGACCGATGGTCTACAGAATGCTTACAATCTCATCGATCAATCTCAAAATGGAACACCTCTCATCGCGACATCGCAATTAGATCACTTGTCTTGCTCTCAGACGAGCGGTATCCCCCAACAAAATGGCCGCTCGCCTGTGTCATCCAACTACATCCTGGTGCCGATGGTCTCATCAGAGTGGTCACTCTCAAAACTGCATCAACAACTCTCAAAAGGCCAATCAGCAAACTAGTGCTATTGCCCGTCTCATCAACCACGGAAGATTCTCAGAAATTGTCTCACTTCTCCAACGAGTAGGAGAAGGCGGGGAGAATGTTCAAATCTCCCGCGCTCAGATATTCAATTCTCACCGTCGATATCTTATCGACCGTATCATCGATCAGTCATCTACAATAGGCGGCTCCGCTAGTGGCGTTCTCATATAAAAGACCGCTGAAGTGGGGATGAAGAAGACGGATGCGCTGTCTCACTCACTCTTTCAACTCTCTCTCTCACTGATATAGTTCTCAGTGATTTCATGGCTGACGCCTCGTGCTCTCATAAAATCCTTTTGTTATAATCAAATCATTTGCTTTCTCAGTAAATTACTCAGTGCATTTTGTTTGTAATAATTCATAGTAAATATTCAACTAATTATTTTTGCTCTCATAATTAATCTCAGTGTTTTTAGCAATTTAATTGTTCTCACCTCATGTACCGGCATAGTTACCGCCAAGTCGCCATCTTGGCCACGTGTTGATCGCGAGTTTGAGTCTCATCAAATAAACATTACTGATATTAAATAATTGCAAGTCTCATCCTAAATAATTAGCATAAACTGTATGTATTGTAAATAAAATATTTATAGTGTTTATTAATTGCAAATTCAGTGTTAAATAAATTTATTCACTACCCTCCAATTCACACACACCAGATCCTCTCATTCTCTCATTATATAATTAATTAGATATTAATTATTTAAATAGAATCAAATAAAATTTTACGTGAGGGCATTAAAACCAGCAAAAGATGCTACCTTAAAACTACAAAAAGAGCAATTAACATTACCGGAGTTTTACTCAATCTGGTTAATATGCCTAGAAGAAACTGAAACAATAGAAACACCCCTATCTAAGAATATTATCAAATTTATGAAAATTCGACAGAGTGAACTTTTTAATAATGAAGCTCTGATAGCCGGCGTTTATTTAGATCCTCTTTATAATGTTTTATTGACTCCACAACAAGAAACTCAGGCTGTAAACCATTTGTGTCAAGTTTGGCAAACTTTGATCTCATTGAAAAAAACAGATCAAGTTGTACAGGATTCGACAAATAGTTAAACTGATACAACAATTGAAGAATTGAAAAAGGATGAAGCAATCCCATCAATACTTTTACAACAATTACACGCTAGAAAAAGAGCAAAACTCGAAAATAATGTTGTTATTGACATAAGGCCACTACTATTAAATTTCAAATCTCAACAGGAACGGAGTCATAAAAGTCCTCTGCTTCAATATTCGGAAGAAAATAAATTATTGATGCCGGTACTTTATGACTTAGCCGAAATTGTCCTAGCAATGCCTGCTACTCAAGTGACGGTGGAACGACTATTTTCAGGTTTAAAATATATTTTTTCAGACTTGCGTGGAAGATTAAAATCTGATTTAATTAATTCTATTATGATCGTAAGAACAAATTACAAAGACATTTATGATGACGATACTAATACTACCAACAAAGCTAAACCAATAAAAAAAGTAGTAACAAATGTATATCATGAAAGTGCTAAAAATACAGAATGTTTAAATGTATATAGTCAACAGCAGAAGGAAGATATAATTGTATAATCGTAAAAAATAAAGATAAAAGTAATTGTAAAAAATTTGGAGTTTTTAAAATATTCCATCCAATTTCCTATCCTTCAATTCTGATTTGAGATTATTGAATAAAGAAAAATTAAAGCTGAGCATTATTAATTGAATTTTTGAATTTAACTTTTTTTGTTTTTAATTTATTGATAAATTGTTCGTTCAGTATTTTTTATAGCTACCGAAAAAAACTGAAGACACGCTTTTTCACAAAATTTGTATTATTTAAGTAATACAATTTTTAACGGCTTAATTATAATAGTAAAATGCAACAATATGGTTAATATTGCCCAGTCTTGAAATAGTATGATATATAACTGTTCTAAATAATAAATAGTGAAAAAATATTAAATAATGATAAGGATAGACCTAGAGGGGTACAAATGACGAAAAAAAAACCGTGTGGTCTCATGGAACACCAGATAGGAACGAAGTTCCTTATTATAAAAATATTAATTTCAAGTTCTATTCGAGGTATAAAGAAAATAATTATTCGGGTATACATTTTTTGTTCCAAAATAACATAAACAAATAAGGTTAAAAATATCAAAAAAATATATTTGAACAATTTAATAACCGGGTAACAAAAAAATCCGGAAGCATATTTGTCACAACACTATTTGTTTATGAGATATAAGCATTGTAAGAAATAGAAAATATCATAATTCTTATAAACAAATGCGTGTAGCTAGAGAACTATAACAGATAAACGTTAGGTTAAAAATTTATAAGAAAGCTTTAGTCATACTGTATAAAAACGACTCGAAGGTAAAAAACTGTATCTGCAATAGTTGCAGAGTTACAGCAATTTGTTTGTTGACAAATCGAGTCAGTGTTTGGACTTTGTCGTGATCCAAAATCAGAATGGTTCTTAATAAATTGAAAAAATCTTTTTTTGCTATTTTGTTGCAAGTTGCTGTTTTTGTATTTTTTTATGTTCTAGAAAAAAATTAAAATAAAGGAAAAAAATTGTTTATTGTTCAACAAATTATTAAATAAATAAATGAACAAATTGTTGACGAAAAAAAAATTTTTCTGCCATTATATTTAGAATTGCAAGTTAAGATTAAAAAAAAAAACGATTCCTTGATCATTTATTTAAATAATGAACATATGAAAAAAAAAAACGAATCTAAGCAATAAAAGATTGTTTTTAAGAAAAAAATTTTTTTTTTAATCATTATTTTTTTGCGCTAACAATATGGTCAAAAAAAATTTTTCTAAAATATTTAATTAATCTATTTGTTTATAAAAAATTTATAAACAAATGGCATGAAAAAATTTGAAAAATAATCATATAATGCCTAATAGGTATATGAAATCAGTAATAGCTTAAAATTTGAAAAAAAATTATTTAACATACATTATTTAGAATTTTAATTTTTTTGTTACTTCAAAAATTAATAATTAATGAAATAAAAGTATTTTATAAACTTTCATGACGTCTTCTTATTGAGTATGTTTATAAAAAGGTGTAATGGGTGCACTTATTATATTAATTTGTGATTGTGGTCTCAATACAATAAGTGTCCCACACATGTGCAAAACTTAAGGTGTCTTGCAAACCTGTCCAGCTGAACTCAGTATCTCCAGGTGAGGGTAAGCCCCTTACTGGACCACACAGTATTAAAATATGAAGAGAGAATTTCTTATACCTAACTTATTAGGAAGGTTGTGGTAGATTAAATTTATATGTTCAATTTAAATATAAAACAATGGCATTTATTTGACGAAGCCGCTTTACAGATAATTAATGAGATGAACAATAACCAAAATGACGGATGACACTGAGTCGACTAATTTTATAAACAACAATGTGACTCTACTGACTCTAAAAAATTGGCTCGACTACTTTAACAAATAACGACTCCTCAATTAATAAAATATTATTTAACAATTGAATAGTCAACCCGACAATAAGACAAACGAGCTCACTTACTCCAACAATCTCCAACCTTAACCAGTCCTTCTTATTCCAACGATCCTTTTCCTCCAAGACCAAAACCAGACCCAGTCCTTCCTTCCAAGTCCACCAAACCGTTCCAATCCTTTCCCATCGACCAGATCCAATCCACAATAATTATTATATAAATAACCGTTAAATAAACTTGATAAATTTAATTAAAAAAATAAGCTTCCACGAGCCGTGAGCTTATATGCTCTTGGCCCAATTCGAATGATGACTAGCAGCACGTGTAGTAGTAGTAGTAGTAGTAGATACTTGTGGAAACCAAGATGTTAGTGGTAGTTGATAGAAAGGCACGTCCGTCCACGGCGGTTGCTGCGAGCCAAGAGACCGATCGCTCGTCGTCTCTGGCCCTCGTACCTCTCCACTCAGGTTGGCCAATCCCTAAAACCAAAAGTCGGGACTCGACCGTAGCGACCCCGGCGCTTCAGTGACTGTATTTTCTTCAGTTGTTGACAGTTGTTGAAGAAGGAGGGCGGATCTTTTGGCGCGAGTTGAAATTTAATTTAAAACGTAATGTGGAATGATTCCACCCCGTTACAAAGGGCTCCAAGAAGCAACAAATTTATAGATTAATTATTTAAACTTTTATACCGCCTTATATGGCAACACAAACCCGTAAAAAAAATGTTAATTTACAATTGAATATTGTAGCTGTTCGAGCTCGAAAATACTTTTGTATCCCACTGTTTTCGAAAAAAACCGTTTTTAGCAATTCTTTCTCCCACGATATCTTACGAACGAATTGACCGATTTTGATGGTTGAGGCGGCAATTGACGTGTTTTATTGAGTACAAAAATTACACAATATTCAAAAGTTGGCGCGAAAACGGATGATTAGTTAGGTTAGACGGTGCCGTGTAAGGTGACAACTACGGAAAGTCGTATAGGGCTCACAGCTATCTAATATATAGTTACTGGAACGATACGGTATTGTTACTATAAGCATACGCATTTTTGTGGTAACGATCTACGAGTTACTATACTTTAGATCGTTCGAGGAGCAATATTTTTTTTTTCGTGTGTCATTACCCGTAATTATTTGGTTAATTGCTCGAATGAATTATCTATATGGTAATTTTGTTTATTTTTAATTTTTTCAAATTTCGTATAACAATAAGGGATTCGTATTTTTTTTTAATTTTCAATTCGAAAAAATTTTTTTGGGAGTTACCAATATCTTTTATGGTTATATGTATGATTTACTTACAGAATAAAAAAAAAAATTTGCAATAATTTCAATTTGCTGCCGAATCACAGCCTTTTGTTTATCCGCGCGCGGGCAAAATGACGCGCTCTCTCGTTTTTCGCGCTTTAATAATTTTTATCTCAGCAACTATTCGTCATAGAGACACCGGTCAAAGTTCATTTTGTTCGTTATTAAATCTTAAAAATATAGTCCAGTCGATGTGGACGAAAAAACGGTGCAAGATAAAAAAATCCGCTTTTATCAACCGATTTTAAAAAATTTTTTTTCAAAATGCTAGAAAAAATTTAAAACAAAAAGTTGATTCAAATTCGATGTGTGCAAATTTTTTTTTTTATAAAAAAATTAGATGTAAAATTAAATATCTCAGAAACAATTGAGAAGTTATCAAGACAAATTAGTATCATTATGTTTGGGATTTAATAACGAACAACAGAAATTTCAACCGAAGTCTCTACGACGAATAGTTGCTGAGATAAAAATTATTGAAGCGCGAAAAACGAAAAAGCGCGTCATTTTGTCCGCGCGCGTATAAACAAAAGGCTGTAACTCGGTCGCATATCAATATTTTTACAAATTTTTTTTTTATTCATTTGATAAATCATATATCAACCTTAAAAAAAATTGGTAACGTCCAAAAAAATTTTTCGAATTCAAAATTTAAAAAAAGTAAAAATCACATTTTGTTAATTAAAAAATAGAAAAAATAGTAAATAAATAAAATGACCTAACGGATAATCTTGTTTGAACAATTACCTAAACAATTACGGGTAATGACAGTTAAAAAAAATTTTTTTGTCATAAGAAAATGCGTTTTAAAAATTATTGGAATTTATCAACAATTAAAAAAAAATATATTTTTTTTCGATACATCATAAATTCATCTCGCGAAATTCTGAATCGAATGGTATAAACTAATTTTGGTCGATTTTTTGAAATTTTTCCATTATAATTTTCAGTATGAGGACTCAAAAAAATTTCTTGCTACGGGAGGAAAAAATTCGACTTCGGATATCTTCGGGAATTGCTAGAGAGAGAAAGTAATCGTTATCCGTTAGAAAACGACACTACGTCTTATGCCTACTTTCTCTCTCTAGCAAATTTTTTAAGTCCTCATACTGAAAATTATAAAGGAAAAATTTCAAAAAATCGACCAAAATTAGTTTATACCATTCGATTCAGAATTTCGCGAGATGAATTTATGTTGTATCTAAAAAAAATATTTTTTTTTTTTAATTGTTGATAAATTCCAATAATTTTTAAAACGCATTTTCTTACGAAAAAACAAATTTTTTTAACTGTCATTACCCGTAATTGTTTAGGTAATTGTTCAAACAAAATTATCTATTAGGTCATTTTATTTATTTATTATTTTTTCTATTTTTTAATGAACAAAATGTGATTTTTGCTTTTTTTAAATTTTAAATTCGAAAAAATTTTTTTGGACGTTACCAATTTTTTTTATGGTTGATATATGATTTACCAAAAGAATAAAAAAAAATTTGTAAAAATATTGATATGCGACCGAGTTACAGCCTTTTGTTTATACGCGCGCGGACAAAATGACGCACTGTTTCGTTTTTCGCGCTTCGATAATTTTTTTCTCAGCAACTATTCGTCGTAGAGACTTCGGTCGAAATTTATTTTGTTCGTTATTAAATCCCAAACATAATGATACTAATTTGTCTCGATAACTTCTCCATTGTTTCTGAGATATTCAATTTTACATCTAATTTTTTTATAAAAAAAAAATTTGCACACATCGAATTTAAATCAACTTTTTGTTTTAAATTTTTTCTAGCATTTTGAAAAAAAATTTTTTTAAATCAGTTGATAAAAGCGGATTTTTTTATCTTGTACCGTTTTTTCGTCCACATCGACTGGACTATAATTGGTAAATATTCAAAACAGCTATATCAGTAGTTTCGTGCACGATCCGTTGAGGGCGCAAATATTCGGCACATATGTATAGAAATTTCAATTGTAGCGAGTATTCAAAATAACAAGAGTGGGAGGAGTTTTTGCTTCAAGGCCATGGGCCCATAGACTCCTTTTAGGAGCGAGCCGACGAGTTTTTGCTTTCGCTCGTTTAAGGAGTTGAGCGACGGAAAAGAGTTAACGAATTACTCCTCATAGAGTAAAATAATGAAAATCTCGACCGCTCGTACTCGGAGTCCGAGTTGACTTGCCAGCAGTAGGAATAACTCACGAGTGAGTATAGTTCCATCATTTTTCATGTCGTTGGATCGAGGAGTATATCATAAAACGAGTTGAACTCTTACTCCCTATCCCTGATTTTATTTCAATCGAGCAATTCTGAGAATCACGGATTATCTGTGTCTCATTCGCAACAGCAGTCTTGTCACCTCACCGTGTAAGAATACTCTGACGTCAATCGTCAAGTATTTCGTGAATACGAACGCTGTATGTGTATCTCCGGACAATAAAATTATTTTATTTTAATTTCGTGAACCGCAGTTTTTGATTTTTTTCTCAGTCCAATAGAAAAAAACTCATACCTCATCATTAATTGATTGAACAGAAAAATGTTCAAGAAGAATTTTGTAGAAAATTCAATGCTCTACAAAAAAGGTATCCTATATTTTTTCTGTAAACCTCACCATTTGAATGATATTGAAGATTTAAGTTTGATTATTTGAAGACAAATATCATTTTTGTTTATGAATTTTATAACTCGACAATAAATGACTATTATAAAATGCGCAATATAAATTTTTTTAGGAGATTAACTGCTCTATTAAAGTGGTGTCTTATGTTTTGGCGATTAAATTAAGCCTTCAAAAGATATTCGTCATCAAACTCTCATGTGTACTGATTATAAGAGTTTTTGATTAGATATTCGAAAAATATCAATTTAATTTATAAGTTTTGAGTAAATTTACACGAATTTTAGTTTTCATCAACTGAGAAACTTCTAAATATTTTTAAGTTTTCTTTTATGTGTAAGTATCTTTGTCTACATTTGAAAAAATTAATTTTACATTATTTATCGCTTAGTTAATTATTTATAAATAGAAAAAGCAAAGTTTGTATTATTAATATATTATGATATGTTTCAGTTGTAGAGAAAAAAAATGTCCAATTAGTTATAAAAAAATTTTTTATTTCAATTTTCAACTGAGTTATTAATTTTCAAACAATTTTTGTTAGAAGTAGGGTAATTTTTTCGATGCTCTTAAACAACTTGCAATAAGGAATAAAATACAATACAAAAATTCTCTAAAGAAGGAATTTTCCCTAGGACAATCTCCAGCTATAGTGGAAAAATTTTTAAAGCCGTTTTAAAGACGTTATCGAAATAAAACGACATAATCGCGATTTTTAATAATTGAAAATAGAATGTTTAGAATTATTGGAAAAAAATTTTGAAAATAAAAGTCAAATAATAAAAATATTAATGACAAAAAGTGAAATTTGTATGAAATTCATAAATTAAATTGATGTTTTTCGAATATATAATCAAAAAACTCTTAAAATCAGTACACATGATAGTTTGATGATGAATATCTTTTGAAGGCTTAATTTAATCGCCAAAACATAAGACACCACTTTTATAGGGCAGTTAATTTTCCACAAAAATTTATATTGCGCATTTTATAATAGTCATTTATTGGCGAGTTGTAAAATTCATAAACAAAAATGATAATTGTCTTTAAATAATCAAACTTAAATCTTCAATATCATTCAAATGGTGAGGTTTACAGAAAAAATATAAGATACCTTTTTTGTAGAGCATTTAATTTCCTACAAAATTCTTCTTAAACATTTTTCTGTACAATCAATTAATGACGAGGCATGAATTTTTTTCTATTGGACTGAGAAAAAAATAAAAAACTGCGATGAGGGTCATCTTCCTATTGAAATTAAAAGCTCATATTTGGTGAAAATTTTTTTGAGGTGTCTAGCAACCCATTTTTCCGTGTCACTTGTAAAAAAAAAATAGTTGATTTTTTTGACCCACCCTAATATACATATATCAGAAGACTATTTTTTTATGAGCATGACATTAAAATAAAAATAACTAGAAAACAATGCGGAATTCGAAAAAACTTTATTCAAAATAACTTTTAGGGAATAAAATTGTCTACGAAAAAGGTCTGATGATATTTTGTAATAAGTCTAATAGTTTCGCCGGAAAAGTAGAAAATCTCAAAATTTAATATGAATTCAACTTCAACCTTAAATAACTTTTGAACAAATAGATTCCTCAAAAAATGATAGGAATCTTTTTTTGTAGAGCATTCAATTTCCTACAATATGCCCGCCATTTATTCCTATGACGCATCGTTAGCTACTTATGAAAATCAGAAGACGTAAAAAAAATTTTTCCCATGTTATTATTATGGGAAATTGAAAAGTGCGATGAGGAACCTCTTAATATTAATATTAAGCTCTAATTTTCACAGGCGTCTTTTTTTATCTAAATGAAACTTTTGAACCTGTTTGGAAGAAAAAAAAAAAAGTTTCTTATTTTTTGGATCACCCTAATATATATATATATATATATATTAGGGTGGTCCTTATTTTGGACATTTTCGAATTTTTATGCTCCCAGAGGCTTATGTGGTTCGAAATAAATAAAAAAAAATATCCTCAAAGTTTCAGGTCTCTATCTCAATTTTAACCCGTGCCGCACAGCGATGTAAGTTTCTCATTTAAATAACACGGGGTTTTTGCCATTGAACGATTAAGTTTTTATTCCGGCTAAAGTAACTGTTCGGAAAATTTGAAACTCTGTAGACTTTATCCTCATATAAGCAGCTACTCCTCAGAATTTTCACAGATTTTCAGCTACTATAATTTTGGGGGTACAGCATGATGAAAAAAAGAAAAAAATTATTTTTTTTATTTTCAGCTAAAAGTTTTTTCAAATAACATATCAAATCAGTCTACATCCTTATCAGAAGTTCTTACTTTTTTTCATTCTCGCACCTAAGTGGGTGAACGGTATATCTTTGTTGCACTAATACAGTAATCAGGAGCATTTTTTTTCAATTACAACAGAAAAAATTCCCTTAAAGTTTAAGCTCTTAATTCTAACGGGAAGAGTTACCGCAAAATTTTTTTTGTGATTTTTTCAAGAAATATTTTGTTTATGTTATTTGACAATGTGTCTTTTTCAAAAATACATAATGCATTCAATTGATATCTGAGATCGGTATATCAATGCCACTAATCATATTATGTCTCAGTTTAACAGTTGATAAATATTATCAATAAATTAAATTTCTTTCAATATTTGCTTAAATAAGTTGGTCACCTTTAAGTTTATTATTTGTTTTAAGCAATAAATAATAAACAAAAGGTTGATAGTTTTGTGCATTATAATATCGAAATAATTATTTTCTTTACTATAATAAATTTACGATTTTCTAACTATAATAAATTATTAATAAAATAGATCTCTTTTATAAATAAATATAATGAATTTAAAAAATCACGGAAACGAAATTTGCGGCACGTGGTCCTGTTGGAATTAAGAGCTCAAACTTTATGACAATTTTTTTTCTGTCGTAATTGAAACCGTTTGTGAGGTAATCGTAATAAATTTAAAAAATCCTTTTAAGGAACGCTTTACTGCAAACTAATGCAAAGTTCCTGATTACTGTATTAGTGCAACAAAGATATACCGTTCACCCACTTAGGTGCGAGAATGAAAAAAAGTAAGAACTTCTGATAAGGATGCAGACTGATTTGATATGTTATTTGAAAAAACTATTAGCTGAAAATAAAAAAAATAATTTTTTTCTTTTTTTTCATCATGCTGTACCCCCAAAATTATAGTAGCTGAAAATCTGTAAAAATTCTGAGGAGTAGCTGCTTATATGAGGATAAAGTCTACAGAGTTTCAAATTTTTCGAACAATTACTTTAGCCGGAATAAAAATTTAATCGTTCAATGCCAAAAACCCCGTGTTATTTAAATGGGAAACTTACATCGCTGTGCGGCACGGGTTAAAATTGAGATAGAGACCTGAAACTTTGAGGATATTTTTTTTTATTTATTTCGAACCACATAAGCCTCTGGGAGCATAAAAATTCGA
This sequence comes from Microplitis mediator, assembly GCF_029852145.1. Classification (NCBI taxonomy): domain Eukaryota; kingdom Metazoa; phylum Arthropoda; class Insecta; order Hymenoptera; family Braconidae; genus Microplitis; species Microplitis mediator. Next base: position 13,322,188 of record NC_079971.1, read on the forward strand.
AAATGTCCAAAATAAGGACCACCCTAATATATATATATATATGAGGGTGCTTTTATTTTTGCGACTATTTTTTTTTTTCGCTCCCATCCTGAAATTTTGTTGGAAATACCCTCAAAGAAATTCCCTGCGAGTTTGAGTCCTTAATATTAATGTTAAGTACTCGACCACAGCGTGTGAAGATTTCCCATTTAAAATACACGTAAACTTGGGTTTTTATTTTTCAAACTTCTATAACTCCGCGGCATTTTGTGATATCATCTCGCCCAAAGTCGGGATCTTCTCAAAATTAAATGCTCTACAAAAGTGCCCGAGGTCGCGAAGTCGTAACTCATACGGATGGGGTAGTACGGACCGCTAAACCGAATTTTTTCATAGAATTCTTGTTTTTTCTCTCAACAACAAGACCTACAGAAAAAATGTGAATGACTATTTTATAGGAAATTTTATTTCCTACAAAAAAGGTCCTGAGCACCAAATCACTCAGATTGATATTTTCTGAGATATTAGTCAAATAACAAATCAATATTTTCTAAGATTTGATTCGACATTTTATGAGAATTCAATGCTACGTAAACTTCAATTATTAATATCTGAGAAAATATCAATATTAGTGATTTGGTGCTCAGGACCTTTTTTGTAGGAAATAAAATTTCCTATGAAATTGTCATTTACATTTTTTCTGTAGGTCTTGTTGTTGAGAGAAAAAACAAGAATTCTATGAAAAAATTCGGTTTAGAGGTCCGTACTACCCCACCCGTATGAGTTACGATTTCGCGACCACGGGCACTTTTGTAGAGCATTTAATTCTGAGAAAATCCCGACTTTGGGCGAGATGATATCATAAAATGCCGCGGAGTTATAGAAGTTTAAAAAATAAAAACCCAAGTTTACGTGTATTTTAAATGGGAAATCTTCACACGCTGCGGTCGAGTACTTAATATTAATATTAAGGAATCAAACTCGCAGGGAATTTTTTTGAGGGTTTTCCCAACAAAATTTCGGAATGGGAGCGAAAAAAAAAAATAGTCGCAAAAATAAAAGCACCCATATATATATAAATATATATATATATATATATATATATATATATATATATATATATATATGTATTAGGGTGCGTCATTTGGGAGCAACATTTTTTTTTAGTGCATGGGGAAAAAATCATAGTTCAACACAAAAAAAAAAAAAATTCGCTCAAGAAACAAAAATTCGATTTCCCATTTAAATAACACGGGATTTTCTTTTTTTTTTAACTTTGAGTATTTTTAACTCGTTAACAAATCAATGGATCGAATAGACCAATCCATATTTTTATAGAAAATTAGTAAACAATGCGAAATTTGAGAAAACTTTACTAATAATAATTTGTAGAGAATTCACTTGTCATCAAAAAAGTCATTACAACATTTTGTGACAAGTCTGATAGTTACGTCAGAAAAGTAAAAAGATCTCCAATTTTACTTCGAGCTCTAATAACTTTTAAACAGATGAAAAATGATAAGAAATCTCTTTTGTAGAGCATTCAATTTTCTACGAAAATAAGTACTAGTCTATTCGATCTATCGATTTGTTGACGAGCTAAGAATACTCTAAGTTTAAAATAAAAAATTCCCGTGTTATTTAAATGAAAAATTGAATTTTTCAATGAACTAGGTCTGTAATCAACATACAATTTTTTTTCTTGCGCGAAAGTTGTTTTTTTGAGTTGAACTATGATTTTTTCCACATGCACTTGAAAAAAAAAAATGTTTGAGCACTTAATATTAATTTTAAACATTTCTTTTTTTATTTCAAATGTTTCCTATTTAAGAAGCATGTAAATCGAACAACGTTTATTTAAATTGCTATGATTTAGCAGGATTTTTAGCCATCGTTGTTTAACCAGTTCTTATTTGTCGAGTATTTGTTGCGTTTGAAAGAGTATAAAACGATTTTGCTCTAACTCGATCCATGTTCATTGTATCGACTCCGAAAATCCATTTTTTCACTTTCTTCGTATACTTTTGTTAATAGTGAAAAACCGTTCACCTTACATAGAACATGCCATGTACATATGTTTTAGGAAATTTTTTTCTCTACAAAATTGTTCATAACACTTATATTGATCGAGTTTATTTTATTATGAGATACAAAAATTTGAAAATAATATAGTTAAAAAAAAGCCATTCGGCAGCCGAAATGAAAGGTAGATTTTCCAATTACTCTATATAAAAAATTTCATACATACATATCTTGTGATACATGTTAGTGTATGGTCATAATATAAAATTAGGCACGTTTCCTAAGAGTGAGGGTAAAAAAAGACAACGAATATTTTTGATAGAGAACTTCAGATAGTTGATTTGACAAAACACTATATAGGTTATGTATTAAACTAACCTTCACGTAAACAAAGTATAGAAAATTTAATTAGTGTGAGATCATAATTGTAATCGCTACTACGATGGCAAGACCAGTGATAATCATAGGGATTCGAGGTACATTTGATACATCATAATTAATGGAAGTAAAACTTCTAAAATATAAAATAAATGTGAAATTCACAGGTTATTTTGTTCACAGTAAAATCCAACTGACAAAATTGTATTATAATGTGAAATGCATAAGTTATGTAGAATGAACACCATATTTGCAACATTTGTTGATTCTATTAGAATTTTCAAGGCCATCAAATTATTGGAAGAAATGGTCAAAATGTAAAGTTTAAGGTCACAAATTAAAGCTTATTAGTCAAGCTTTGAAACACTTTTTACAGAATTTCTCTATGAATTTTAGTTTTAAAGTTGTATGGTTTTTTAAAAGTGATGAAAAAGTGATTTTTTCGAAAAATCGTTAAATTTTCAATCAGCCATAACTTCTAAATTAATTTACCGATTCAGCCTATCTTCGAACTTAACCGTGGTAATTACACATAAAATAAGTGCAGGGAATTTCATTAAGATCGGATAAGCATTGTAGACGCAATCGTGTCCTCAAAAGTCCGTTATATTATATAAATATATATATATATATATATATATATATATATATATATATATACAGATGTATAGATGTATATAGTTTAGTAAGCTCCATAGAGAATCAAAATTATGACGTTGAATCTTCGGTGAATGAAGCAAAATTATACGAATACCAGATAGCAAACGTTAATGCTACCCTACAGACCACAGATGTTGCGCCAATTACAATCCTCGTCTCTTCTCATTTTCTACGACACTGAATGTTTCTCTTACATTCTGTTTCTACAAGCGCCTGAGGCAAAAACTATCTCTCTGTCGGACACCAGGCTTAAGCTCTGCTGTTGTAATTGTTAGAATAAGTATCCCATCACCTATAACTGTCTCGCAGTCATTAGAGGCTTTCGTTTGTTTTTTTCTTTTTTCTTTTTCTCTGAAAACTTTCGATTTATAAAGTACATGTCGTGATACATAGCATTCATACAATGAAATCGATCAATCGAAAGCTGTATATAATTTAAGAGTTGAGAATTTAAGAAAAAAAAGTGAGGAATTCAGAAATAGATCGAAACATCCATGGAACAAAAAGAAGTCGAGAGTTTGTAAAGAACAAGTCAAGGTATATTCATGAGCAGCTGCGTAATGGGTATACACGTATAGGTAAAACTTATACATATATGCATGGGATGTACGTAGTTGCTGATATTATTCTTGGGTCTTCCTTGTTGAAGCATTATTAGTTTTGGTGTGTTAGCATACATGAAATATTGATGTTACAACTCCCGCTCTGGTCGTTTGTTGTCTAGCAGTCATCTCACGTTTAGATCCATTTAATATAATTTTTCTCTTCATTTTCTATGTTATGACTACACTACTTTGATATTGTCTATACTACAATCTGTCGCTACCTTGAAATTATTTTACATCTTCTTTTTAAATAACCCCGACGAAGACGATGCTACTTTAGTCACGAGACAATTTAACTATAGTTACTGGAGAGATAGTCCAGTCGGCCTGGAAAAAAAGGGGTTTGTAGGCAACTTTTCTACAAAATGGTCCGATTTTGGATTTTTTTTTTTAAAACACTTAGAAAAATATTCTAAACATTTACATGTGGGAAGTGTTGCATTTTTTTTGTTTAAAAAATAGGGTTTTTAGCGTTGAGCTTTAAATTAAAATATCTCAGAAACTACGCAAAACTAGTCGAGGCATGCTGCATATGAAATTTAGTACTATCCGTACTACTTATTAAAATAATTTATCATATTGATGCTAAAGCAAGACTATTAAAAGAATATTATTAACGATGCCGAAAATTCACTTTTCTAAAAAAATTTCTTTCAATACTGTAAATATTGTTCATCGTGCTATAAAAAAAATTAAAACGAAGAGCGAAATTTTTTATTTGATATCTAAGGCTCCTCAATGTGAGTTATAGTTCAAATTGATCAAAACAATTTTTTCTGGATTGATTTTGATCAGAAATTTAATTCTCTACTCAAAAGTTCCTTATACTGATTAATGTACGATTGATCATTCCTGAGATAGTTGCAGTTTTAATAAAACAATTTTTATTTTTTTTTTTTAATATACTCCATATTAGTTTAAATAACTGAATAATTTTTTATTTTGTAAGAGAAGTTATGTCCTACAATGAAGGTTCGCACATACAATTATCGACGATTAGTCATTTCTCAGATAATTGCAGTTTTTGCGAAAGTCGTTATTTTCTTCCATTACATTGTTCATATGGGTAAAGAAAATCTTCTATGAATATTTTAAATTGCAGGAAAGTTAATATTCTACAAACAAATTTTGATGATAAGCTATGTAAAATTAAAAATTTCTAAAATTATCGCAATTTCACTCAATAATAATCACTTTTCATTTTATATTTAATTTTATATTCGTTTATTGACTTTTTTCAAAAACTTTTTCGTATGTAACAAAAATCACGAAATTCTTTCATACTACAAATTACAGTTAGTTAATTGTGAATACTATTTATTGGCGGGTGTCTTTCTTCTAGTTATTTTTCTTCATAAATCGACCTGCATTTTTACTTTCATAGATAAAGTTAGTCAAGTTCATAACATTTTGGCTCTGGCGCTGTTGTAGGATTCCACAAAGAAAACAAAGAAAACCTTCAATGTTTATCTTGACAGTCTAATTTTGACTTATCTTATCGGTGAAAGCTTACCGATCCATCACTGATGAAAACCCGAATTTCGATAATCGGGATAGAATCAATAACATCTCAATTTTTAAGAATTTTTCAAAAAGTAGTACAAATGTTTCTCCAGCAAACATTTATAAAAAGATAATTAATGTTTGTTAAGTAAAATCGCGATAATCCTAGAAATTTTTAACACTACATAGCTTAACATCAGACCCTTTTTTGTGGAAAATAACTTTCCTGCAATTTAAAATGATTTTTATGATACTAGCATCGAAACTTAAATTTTCAGTTTCTCTACAGCCTGTCTAAACAAGCTAATTTCAAGCCGATGCTGCAAACGATTGGTAGCACATTCATAACTCACAAACGTTTTCTTACGGCGGGCAGAAACAAATGTGTTTCTGCCCGATGTCAGTTATATTTAATGTTCATTTGCAGCCTTATTACTCTCATTTGTTTACTTGTCACTTGAGTTTACTCATTTCATTTTTCAAGTGACAGTTTTAACTAACCAAATAAAATTAATAAAAAATGAGTGAAAATATTTTTGTCTTATTTATTATTTAATAAGAAACTGTAAATTAAAAATTTAATAAGTTCCGATGCAGGTAGTCATGAACAGTATAGTGTGTGACTCAGGATAAAACTCCAATTTAGACTGTAAGTGATGTCAGCCAACTTTACCCTAGTCTGAAATCATCTTGTTTCGTCCCTTGGCACACAATACACCGCATAGAATATTTTCCACCCACAACAACAATGTTATGGAAAAAAATAACGACTTTTAAATTAAAAAAGTGTGTGTGCCAGCTCCGACGCACGATTGGAGTTGACTCCTTCAGATCAACTGTCTAAATAGGCACAGAAAAGGTTTACCAGTTTAAGAAAAAGATTAATACCATATCAAATGGTAAATAAACGAATCAATGAAGATACCTAAATAATGTATTGGACGACTCTTAATGCGAAACATTAGAGTGTGCTTTACGATCGAAAAATTCAGTTTGACTTTTTTTCGCTACTGATTTTACTGTTTTACTCTTGTTAGTCCGCAGAGCTTAACCAAGTTACACATCATCGGATAGAGAATATAATAAGGATTAATTTTGTTATTTATAAAGACCAATTTGATGTATTAAAATACTAAGAAAACATCAAATTGTAAAAAAAATTTTCCCGTCAAGCACTAGAAAATGTGTACGTAACCCATAAACACAAAAACTCGGGAAAAATGCCTCGGTTAATATGCCATCAATTGATTCATAAACCTTCAAAAAATATGAAAATGAGATGGGAATAGCTGTTGAGGAAGTGGCTAAAGAAAGATGTTATAAATGGGCCGACATTGAACGTAAATTGACGATTGAAAATTCAGATAGAATTCAAGAGTCATTGTAAGCATTATTACTAGTTTAGATGTTTTTATGTTGTAAAAAATTCATAATCGATTCTACGATCAATATTTATACTTTAATAATCTCGGATTTTCAAGTATTATAAAATTGTACAGTAAAACCTGTGTTAGATTATACAATTGTAAATAAGGAATTTAATCGGAGCAATGAATTAAAAATCGCCGATAATTTGTAAATATTATACTTATAATTAATGAACAGAAAGTGAAATGTTTTTTTTTTATTTAGTGTTAATCCAATTGAATTGATCATTAAAATATTGTCCACTTATTTTGATAATAATTTTCCAGTTTTTACATGATTTATTTTGATGTATAATTTTTACAATGTTTGAATAAAAGAATCAATTACCTTCAACAAGTTTTTTTTCAAATAAAATTAATCCAATTCAACTTTTTCTTGTTTCCATTCCCTAACTTTGTTTTTTTTACTACTCTTATTACAGATCAGAAAGTGCACCGTCTAATTTTATATTACCAGAATGGAGTGCAGGCTTCACAGAGCCTACGATAACACTAGCTGATACATCGACTAATCTTCAGACAACGATGGAGATAATTGAGCCTGAGATTATTAATCATCATATAAGAAGTGATCATTCTGAATCAGCTTATGTTTTTAATTCCAAAGAAACTTATAATGGTACTGTACGTGTTGCTGCGTCGTATGATATGGGTTACAGTACCAGAAGAAGTGGAAGAACATATGATAGTATGAATGGATATGCAGCTTTCTTGGGTAGAGAAACTGGTAGAGCCATTGACTATCTAACAACAAATCGTGGTTGTAAAATGTGTGCTCTAGGTCATCCCAAATCAGACCACGATTGTAGGCTAAATTTTATCGGGAGTGCAAAAGCTATGGAATCTTTTGCTGCTGCTAGTATGACTTCCAATAGTAAAATTTTCAAAAAGCCTAATATTGCGGTAGGAATTTTAATTGGAGATGACGACAGCTCAACGATTGCTGCTGTCCGTGCTGCAAGCCAATCACAAGTGATTAAGCTCTCAGACAAAAATCACACAAGTCGAGGTGTTACAAATACACTTTACAAATATGCCAAAGTTCATAAAAAATTAAAAAGTGACTCAATAACATATCTGCATCGTTGTTTCACTTATGCTATATCCCAAAATGCAGGAAATAGTATAGAATTAGCTAATGCATTAACAAATATTCCTATAATAATAATTGTGGCGATTGGTGTAGATATGCAAAGAATCCCTCAACTTATGAGCACACAGTTATTAAAAGAGGTTTTCAGAGCCCTGATTTATATAAAGATTTAAAAGATATATTCGGAAAACTAGCAGGTAATCCGGATCGGTTTGCTGCTGGTGCATCTAGCCAGGTGAACGAGAGCTTGAATGCTACTATGACAAGTCATTACCCTAAATCTCGATGCTACTCTCAGACGGCTTCTGGAGATTTTCGGTTTGGCTGCGCTATTGGTGAGAAAAATCTCGGAGAAAGATACATTCAAGAAGCTGCAACAAAAAAACTTTTATCTCCTGGCTTTCACACGAATGAATACGTAAACAGAAGAGAAAAAGTAGCAAAACGACGATATGTAAAATCGAAGTGTCCAAAGTTTAAAAAAAGGCGTTTGTTTTTAAAAGAACAGCGTACTAATATGCGGAAGAAGAAAGAAGATATAGAAGGTGCTCAGTATGAATCTAATATGGGATTACTTTCCACAGATGTTGCTCATAACTCAATTCTTAATACAGAGGGTATTAATGAAGAGATAATCCCACAAAAAACAGATTCTCTGTAAAAAGTTGCGCCAAGTACACGTTCAACATTAATCTTAGACTACATTAAAAATAATATTCTTACAAAAAAATCTAAAATCATAAGAACACCAAGTACCTTAAATTTTTTTTAATTTATTAAAAAAAAAAAAAATTGTCACTATAAAAATTTAAAAAAAAAAAAAAAAATACTTGAACGTACTTGGTGTGCGCGGTTAAAGGCAGTTTAATATATTATTCAACTGTCAAACATTCAAAAGATATAACACGACCGAATAATTAATTTTTTGCATAACGCACACCAAGTACGTTCAAGTATTTTTTTTTTTTTTTTTTTAAATTTTTATAGTGAAAATTTTTTATTTTTTAATAAATTAAAAAAAATTTAAGGTACTTGGTGTTCTTATGATTTTAGTTTTTTGTAAGGATATTATTTTTAATGTAGTCTAAGATTAATGTTGAACGTGTACTTGGCGCAACTTTTTACAAAGAATCTGTTTTTGGTGGGATTTCATTCCTTTTTGTAGAACAATTAATCGGTCTGAAATATTTTTAAAATACAAATAAACCAATAACAATAAAACTGTTCTTAAGACACAATTTATTATTTGTTCAACGATACTTAAATCTGATAGTCAATGACAACTATCCACATTATATTATGTATATACATATATGCATAAACCGAATCTGCAACTCATTTTTAAAAGTCAAATAAAAAATTAAAGTTGCTTCTAAACTGATAGCAAGTTAACATTCATTAATTGTTCACATACTTTATGCAATTAGTTTGACATCAAGTCTTAGCTATGAAGTTTGCCGATTAATTATTTGAAGTTAAACTTTCAATCAACTTAACGTCATTATCTGACAGTAACGTCAGAAGTCAAATTGAATTCAAGTTACAGACAATCTACTGACAACTTAACCGCAACTTTTTGCTCTTTAACTTTTGCTGTTAAGTTGACTTCAGATTCTGGCCGTAGCTTGAAGTTAATTTGCGGTTATGGTGGCTATTAGGAAATGAAACTTTTGTTAGGGTTTTTTTTCTAGTAACAAAACTTACCTCTAAATTGATGAAAAATTAACCGCAAATTTTTTTTCTGACTTTTGTTGTCAAATTGTCAGCGATTTCTGGCATCAAATTTCGGTCATTTCAATTGTCAAATTACTGTCGATTTCAAGCTAAAGTGGATATTAGGAACAGTTGTCATTAACCCTGATAGCCACCTTATCTACAAATTAACTTCTAGCTAATGCCGTATTTTAAAGCCAACTTAAAAGAAAGTGTTGGAGAGCAAACAGTTACCTTTAAGTTGACGTTAAATTGTCTGTAACTTGAATTCAATTTGACTACAAGTGTTACTGTCAGACAATGACGTTAAGTTGATTGAAAGTTTCACTTCAAATTGATGGCAATATAATAAATCGAATCTTTATCACTCACCTTATGAATAAAATTTGAATAATAAAAAATATCCTGTTAACTGCCAGAATTAATAAAAAACTATCAATTGCTTTTTCACAGTATTATTATAAATTAATTGATTAGAGTCAAATCAAATATATTAACGAGAACTAATAAATCGTTTGAAGTTATCAGATGCTTAGGTTAGCAATTATGATGAATCTCCTCGATTTGACGATAAATCACTGCCAACTTAAGGTATTTCTATGCCAATCGAGAAATTTCTGTTTCTGACTAAAAATACGGGGTACAACATGAACTACAAGTCAGCGTAATTTTACGCCTCTTATAAAGAGGTAATTTTACAGAGAATATTACTAGAAAATTTCAGTAAAAGGGTAAGAAAATAAGGTTTACTTCTAAATTGACAGCATAAGCATTAACTTCCCTAATAGCACAGTTTGCTTAGCAAAAGTTTTACAAAAGTTTCCTTGAATTTTTCGTCAAATATCCGTCAACTTCGGACTTTTCCGTTTTTGACGATAGTTTGTATGCAATTTTCTCTACAATTTGACGTAAATCTACTACCCGAATTAGAATGCAAATTCTTTTCAAAAATTGACTAAAAAAAAATTGGTCTATTGGTTGACCCTGCGGGCGAGTTGAACTCGGGGCAGCAAATTTCAGGTAATTTCAACGTCAAATCACTGTCAATTTCTACCTAGAGTGGCTTTAGGGTCATTGCAACGGAATGAGGATATATCCTGATAACGACTTAAGCAAAAAATTGTCGTACACTTGGAAATCTAACTAGACCAATTCGGTGGCGAGAATGATCTCTCTAGATCTCTAGCTTTCTAGATGATCAACATTCTAACTCAAAACTTGATGTGAAACATTTGACATCTCGATGAGGTCTACTCTCTAAACTTGAATCAGTGAAATTTTCACTAATTCATTTAATGAAAAATTTTTCACTTTAAGAGTAGTGATTTTAGCGGATCAATTAGTGAATTTTTTACTGATTTACTTGGTAATTCAAATTCTCATTGATTTAATAATGATTTTCATTATTTTTCCGAGAGATTATCATACATAATATTAGTGATTTTTAAAATCACTGATTAAGCAGTGACTTTTATTAAGCAACCAGTAAATTTCTCACTTTAAGCAGTGAAAATTCAACATATTAATTTAGTAGCTTGAAAAATCACTGTTTTATTGGTATTTTTCACTTTAAAACAGTAACTTAGCATTAGTGAGGCTAACAACAAATTATTTTACAATTACTTCCGTAGCTTCTACAACATAAATCAATAAAATATCTGCACGTGAATCTGTGATGTTAGTTTTGAGTTTCATGTAAGTGAAACACCGTATAATTGCTGTGCAAAAAATTGTAAATAAAGAAAACAGAAAAATCGTCTTGAATGAAGATTTACAGCACATCAGATAAATATTATTTATAATAATAATAAATCAACAATATGTTTAATGAATTATCTCACAATAATTACCAATATATGATTCGAAAAAAAACATTTGATATTCTTTATTCTTATTTGACCAAAATTTATATAACAACCTATTCTCGAGTTGAAATTTATATGAAAAGCTCATTTTTTTAAATATAATAAAAATTTTATAAATAACAACCCTTCACCGAAGAAAACAGTGATTTTTGACAGACTTCACTTCCAAACCAGTGAAAGTTCGTTTAATATTTTGCCGTGTCGTTGAGAGCGCCACTTTGAGTTTCATGATCGGTCAGTGTAATTGGAGTGCGATAAATTGGCTTAAAAATTTTTACATTTTTTGTCAAAAAACCGATAACATATTTTGTCTTGTTAATTTTTTAACAGCAAGCATTGGATATCTTAAAATTTTTAATTTTAATTATTACATTTTAACTTATCGATATCGAATGGAATCCGTATTGTTGTTCTAACCTCAAAAAATTTTATATATTGGTTAACTCTAAAGTTTTTATATTTTTAACATAATTGGTACCATTTTAATATCTTGAGGTAAAAAACAATTTTTTTATTTAATTTTTTTTATTGCTACATGCATTATCGGAAGAATAAAATAAATTTTTTATACATTCTCTTTGTACTGAAAAAAACAGTGAATTTTGACAAACTTCACTGTCAAATCAGTGAAAATTCGTTTAATATTTTATCGTGTTGTTAAGAACGCCACTTGAAGTTCCGTGATCTGTCAGTCTAATGGGAGTGCAATAAATTTACTAAAAATTTTTGATATTTTCTGGTGACAAGCTAGTTGTTAAGTTTATTTATAAAATAATTGATTTATATTTTGCGCACCTCAAGCGTGGAAGCGCTGGTGTGCTTTATGATCGCTCTAAATTTTTTGACTCATTCACTCACATTAATTTCTTATATTCTTCCATTTAATTTCTTTTTAATTAGCATTAGATTATCGTAAATTTTCATTTTTCTTTTAAAATATATTTACTAAAATAAATTTTAGATTTAACAATCAATACGGACAAGTTCAAAAGTTTAACTGTTGATGAGCTGATCAATGAGCTTGAGGATCTAAAGTATGACGATGAGACTGTGAACATTTTTACAAGTAAGTTTACTTGATTGTATCAACGAGTAAATATGTGTTAATTTATTTTCAACTTTATTACAGTGTTTGTCTCATTTAAATAAATGGTAAAATTTTTCTAGAAATACGATGAATTAGAAAATGACACTCCAATTAAGAAAAAAGTGTTTCCGAATGATTTTTATGTATATATAATCTTAATTTGAATATATTTTATATTTATATAGATATAATTTTAATTGCAACTTTTGATCATTTAGGAAGGGACAAATGTTGAGGATTTCGCAAAACAACTTCGAAAACAGTCGAACAAAGCTATACAGCCTTATTTAATTACTCATTCGGGTCAATCAGTAGACAAAACTTTTATACAAGGCGATGGGTGGTTTATTGGCGTCCATCCTGCTAGCAAACCTATCACTTCATTTGACCTTCTCTACAAGACATATTATGTGTTAAATGTCGAACATCCCGAAAAATTGAAAATTTTTTACAATTTGATTGACTATTACATTTTCCAAATAAAATATATAAATATAATATAATATATATAAATATTTATGTTCAAAACTTTAAATTTAAGAAAAATATTATACTACTGTTTGTAAACAAAATGATTTTCTATTGTGTTTTATTATGATATAAATCATTACTTTGTAATAACTAATAACTTTGATTACTTAATCATTTTTCCACATTTATTAGATTTTATTTATTTCAGAGAAATTTACTGATTTACTTTGTGGAATTCTCATGGGGCAAAAGGGTGAATTTCATCAATTCTATTAGAACTTTTTATCACAAGTGATTGCAGTGAATTTCACTTACTCAAATAGTATTTGTATCACTAATGATTACAGTGATTGTCACTAATTCTTAAAATACGTCATATCACTAGTCATTACAGTGAATTTCACTGATTTAAATAGAGTAGTTATTAGTACCAATAATAACAGTAATTTCTACTATTTGTATAGGTAATTCTTATCACCAATTATTGCAGTGAGTTTCACTTGTTTAAACAGTAATTTTCACTATCTATAATTACAGTGAAATTTACTAATTCTTTGAGAATTTTTTATCACTAATTAAAACAGGGGAGTTCACTGTTTACATTAGTGATGTTATGATTTTACTGAATGAAATAGTGAAAATTCACTGATTCCAAGTGGTATACTTATAACTGTGCAAAACAGTGCATATGCACTTTGAACCAGTGAAAATCCACTATTTCATTTTTAGAGAGTAGTACGCAAAAAGTGTCATTACAATTTATTGCTCTCTCCCCCCTGATTAAACAAAAGTATTTGACAGGATTAAAAAAATTTATATCCTTATAAATGCTATCGAATCCTGAAAATATGATTCAGAAGGATTTAACATGATTCAAATTCTTTAATTCTGTTAAATACTATTTAATCCTGAAAACATGATTTAACAGGATTTGAAATGATTTAAACTGTTAAATACTTTTAAATACTTTTTAATCCTAAAAAGATAACGAAATATTAAAATTATTTCAGGATTAGAAAGTATTCGGTAGCATAAGAAATTTCAAATACTGGTTCAATCCTTCTATATCCTAAAAAGGTTATGAAATAAAAATATTATTTCAGGATTAAAAAGTATTTGGTAGCATTAGAAATTTAAAACACTGGTTAAATCCTTCTATATCCTAAAAAGATAACGAAATAAAAACATTATTTCGGGATTAAGAAGTATTCAATAGCATTAAAAATTTCAAATACTGGTTAAATCCGTTTATATCCTAAAAAGATAAAGGAATGAGAACATTATTTCAGGATTAAAAAGTATTCGGTAGCGTTAGAAATTTCAAACACTGGTTAAATCCTTCTAGATCTTAAAAAGATAATTAAATAAAAAAATTATTTCAGGATTAAAAAGTATTCGGTAGCATTAGAAATTTCAAACACTGGTTAAATCCTTCTATATCTTAAAAAGATAATTAAATAAAAAAATTATTTCAGGATTAAAAAGTATTCGGTAGCATTAGAAATTTTAAATGCTAGTTGAATCCTTTTATATCCTAAAAAGATAACGAAATAATAACATTATTTCAGGATTAAAAAGTATTCAATAGCATTAAAAATTTTAAATACTGGTTGAATCCTTTCATATTCTAAATAGATAACGAAATAAAAATATTATTTCAGGATTAAAAAGTATTCAATAGCATTAGAATTTTCAAATACTGGTTAAATTCATTTAAATCCTGAAAAGATAACGAAATATAAAAATTATTTCAGGATTAAAAAGTATTCGGTAGGATTAGAAATTTCAAATTCTGGTCAAATCCGTTTATATCATTAAAACATAACGGAATGAAGACATTATTTCAGGATTAAAAAGTATTCGGTAGCATTAGAAATTTCAAATACTGATTAAATTCGTTTATATCTTAAAAAGATAACGGAATGAAAACATGATTTCAGGATTAAAAAGTATTTGGTAGCATTAGAAATTTCAAACACTGGTTAAATCCTTCTATATCCTTAAAAGATAACGAAATAAAAAAATTATTTCAGGATTAAAAAGTATTCAATAGCATTAAAAATTTCAAATACTGGTTAAATCCGTTTATATCCTAAAAAGGTTATGAAATAAAAAAATTATTTCAGGATTAAAAAGTATTCAATAGCATTAAAAATTTCAAACACTGGTTAAATCCGTTTATATCCTCAAAACATAACGGAATGAAGACATTATTTCAGGATTAAAAAGTATTCGGTAGCATTAGAAATTTCAAATACTGATTAAATTCGTTTATATCCTAAAAAGATAACGGAATGAAAACATGATTTCAGGATTAAAAAGTATTTGGTAGTATTAGAAATTTCAAACACTGGTTAAATCCTTCTATATCCTTTAAAGATAACGAAATAAAAAAATTATTTCAGGATTAAAAAGTATTCAATAGCATTAAAAATTTTAAATACTGGTTGAATCCTTTCATATTCTAAATAGATAACGAAATCAAAATATTATTTCAGGATTAAAAAGTATTCAATAGCATTAGAATTTTCAAATACTGGTCAAATCCGTTTATATCCTTAAAACATAACGGAATGACGACATTATTTCAGGATTAAAAAGTATTCGGTAGCATTAGAAATTTCAAATACTGATTAAATTCGTTTATATCTTAAAAAGATAACGGAATGAAAACATGATTTCAGGATTAAAAAGTATTTGGTAGCATTAGAAATTTCAAACACTGGTTAAATCCTTCTATATCCTTAAAAGATAACGAAATAAAAAAATTATTTCAGGATTAAAAAGTATTCAATAGCATTAAAAATTTCAAATACTGGTTAAATCCGTTTATATCCTAAAAAGGTTATGAAATAAAAAAATTATTTCAGGATTAAAAAGTATTCAATAGCATTAAAAATTTCAAACACTGGTTAAATCCGTTTATATCCTCAAAACATAACGGAATGAAGACATTATTTCAGGATTAAAAAGTATTCGGTAGCATTAGAAATTTCAAATACTGATTAAATTCGTTTATATCCTAAAAAGATAACGGAATGAAAACATGATTTCAGGATTAAAAAGTATTTGGTAGTATTAGAAATTTCAAACACTGGTTAAATCCTTCTATATCCTTTAAAGATAACGAAATAAAAAAATTATTTCAGGATTAAAAAGTATTCAATAGCATTAAAAATTTTAAATACTGGTTGAATCCTTTCATATTCTAAATAGATAACGAAATCAAAATATTATTTCAGGATTAAAAAGTATTCAATAGCATTAGAATTTTCAAATACTGGTCAAATCCGTTTATATCCTTAAAACATAACGGAATGACGACATTATTTCAGGATTAAAAAGTATTCGGTAGCATTAGAAATTTCAAATGCTAGTTGAATCCTTTTATATCCTAAAAAGATATTGAAATAAAACTTTTTTTTCAAGATTAAAAAGTATTCGATAGCATTAAAAATTTTAAATACTGGTTGAATCCTTTTATATCCTAAAAAGATAACGAAATAAAAACATTATTTCAGGATCAAAAAGTATTCAATAGAACTAGAAATTTCAAATGCTAGTTAAATCCTTTCAAATCCTTCTACTCCTTTCGATTATTTTAGTATTAAAAAGTATTTAATATGATTAATCGTGAATTTTGAAAAAGGATTTACAGTATTTAGCAGGATTTGAAAGTATTAAAATTTTAATCCTTTTTAATCCTGCCAAATACATTTTTTTAATCAGGGCCACACATAAAATCACATATAAACTTGGTATAAAACAGCTATAATTTCACGTCAATTGTACACGTTATTTTACGTATATGATATGAGAGCTAAAAGTTAGACTGATATTTTTTATATATACTGTAGTTATCGAGATGTCAAAAGTATCATTTCAATTTCGGAGCTGATACTCTGGTATACTAGACTGCTGCAGAATCCCTGATAGCCACACTTTAAAGATAATTGTTCAGCAAGTTCTGCAGTGAAACATTTACGGCTAACTTAACGACAAATTTCTGGCAAGCCTTGGCTGGAGAATACTTGCGTGCAAGTTGATGCGAATTCACCACCGTCATCTGAATGTAATTTGATAGAAAAACTTGCCGTTAATTTGAAGTGAAACTCAATCAACTTAACGTCATTGACTGGCAGTAATACTTGTAATCAAATTGAATTCAAGGTACAGACAATTTACTGTCAACTTAAAGGTAACTGGTTGCTCTCCAACACTTTCCTTAAAGTTGGCTTTAGAATACAGCAGTAGCTTGAAGTTAATTTGTGGATATAGTGGCTATCAGGGGTGAATTTTAAAATTTCTGCCCGGGAAAAAATGTTTTTTTAAAATTTTATTATACAGAAAATGGCCTGGTAAAATTTTATAAAATTTTGCTGTGAAATCTTATAAAATCTTACAAAATTTTACAAAATTGTATAAAATTTTATAAAAACATTTTTTCCCGGGTGAACAAATTTTTCTTCAATATAACAGTTAATATACGTCAACTTCTGTTGTTTAGTATTTTAACTACATCATTAGTGTGAAATACAGTGCAAATGACAGAGAGTTTACCACAAATCTTGCTCTTTACTTTTTTTATCGTCATTTTGCCGTCAAATGTCGGGTATTAATTTCGGGCAAGCTAAGTTTTCAACTTGATGATGTCCTCACTTTCCCCAAAGCGACTCGGTCTGCAAGTTGATGTCAACTTGCTCAAAATGTACACCTGACGTAAAACAGCAAAAGATTTGCAGTGAGATTTTTTGTCAACTTGCACTGTATATTGCACTCAACTAGTATTCAGAAAAATAAAAAACAGAACTTGACGTGTAATTGCTATTAAATCGAAGGAGAAGAATTTAGCTGGAAAATAAGCATAAGCTAACTTCATATCGTCAAGTGTATCATGAAAGTAGCCAATTAAATCGAAGGAGAAGAATTTAAAGCTGGAAAGTAAGCATAAGCTAACTTCATATCATCAAGTGTAACATGAAGGTAGCCAATAGCCGAAAATTCGTCTTATCGTAGTGATTTCTTCGTTAGATCCGAAAGACGGGGGCATCAAAATTTTCTAATTTTTAATTTTTTATTAAATTAACAAAAACAGTTTAAATTTATGAAAATTAAATAGGAATATAATAATTATGAATAAATGAACTAATATTATAGGCTGACAAAGCCCAATAATTTATTAATTTGGATTTAAAATATGAGTGAGGTTAAAGTGACATATGGTTCGAGAATAGAGACACGGTCGTCTCACACCGACGCGACACACGTGTTGTACATGTTTGGAACGCGTACTTGGCGCGAGACACTACCGTGTCTCCGGATTGAATTTGATGATGGAACTCAAGTTTCAGTGTAACGGGGTAAATTGAATTTACCGCGTTCAAATAAATTTAAAATAAAATCTATTGTTCACACCGTCGATATAGTTGCAATACCACCCAGGGTTATCCGCGTAGGTTGCGACTAGTCGACCGGCGAGTGAAAATTGGAGGCTCGTCTGTCAGTCCCCAACTAGCGTTAAGTAGGAGTGACTGATAACCGAAGACACCCGAAGTCATACGGGGTGTAAGATTTTATAAACGGAAGCCGGAACGGAAAGCGGCACTTGTCACGAGAGCGACCGGACTGGAAAGACGCATCGAAGTTAAAGTTTAAGAGTAAAGACGCCATCAACCGACGCCATAAATTAAATCAACAGGTGAAGGAGAGAACGCGGGTTGGTGTGAGAGAAAGAGAGCGAAAGGACAAATGCAGGACAGGACCAAACAATAAACACTAAAGAGACGGACAAAAGGAAATACACAAAGACCCAGGACCAGATACTAGACGAATAAAACGACGAGGACAAAATCAGCGAAAAATTAATTGTTGTAAAGGTATTTATATAAATTTATTCCAGGCCGGAAGCCGGAAAAATTTATTAAGTATTTAGTCGCATATCTAGTATCGTCGCGTCGTAATTAATTTGGGAAATTAACACATATAAATTTGGCTAGAATTAAAATATATAAATTAACTAAATTAATTGACTCCAGGCAAGTTGCCGGAGCTATTGCGTAGTAAAATATTTCCAGGCAGTTCGCCGAAAATGTTCTAGAAATTCCCAGGTAGATCGTGTAACCCACGTACCGGAAATTATTGAGTCTAGTCAATAATAGAGTCCGTAGAATAAATAAATTAATTAATAAAATAATTAAAATTAAAATAAAGAAAGTTAATGTCTCGGAAATAAATATCATGTCCGCAGTCAAGGTCACCGGTAGTGACAAGTCAAATCATTAATTAAGGAAAATTAATTTAAATAAAATAATTAATTATATAAATAAATAAATTAAGTAAAGAAAATAAATGAATTAAAAGAAAAAGGAAAATTAAGAATTTAACCCGGGAATAAATTAGTGAAAACTGGAGGAAGGAGATGAGGAGAAGAGTTTGAAAAAGGTGACCGACTCACCAAAGTTATTGGAACGGAAATTAAGATATGTAAAGGAATTAAGGAGTGATAAAAATAAATAATTAATTAGTTGAATTAATCTCTTTAATCAAATATTTAATTAATTAATTAATTTATTTATTTATTAAAGTGTAAAAAGTTGTGGAGGGAAATTAGTCGATGGCAGGACGCCATTTAGTTATAAACTCAGAGTGAGTGTGTGTGTGGAATAGATCAGGATGATCAAGATTTTTAAAACTAGGAATTAACGTCTTTCGAAGGTTAAGCGATTTTAATTTAGTGCCAAAGGTAGTTGACTAATAAGGTCTAAAAGTGTGTGTGATATGCCAAAGGTAACGGCTATATTTTAATTTTGCGGGTTATTAAATGGATTAGATTTAAGTAAATATTGCGGGTAATAAATAAAATAAAAGGTTTATATAAAAAGTTATAAGGTTAAATAAGTTATGAGGTTTATAAAAAGTTATAAGGTTAAATAAGATATAAGGTTTGAAAAGGTTTATAAGGTTTAAAAGGATTATAAGGTACAAAGTTTATAAGATAAAGGTTGAAAGGTTTAAATAAATAAAAGGGATAACAGTGAAAAATTAAAGTCATAAATATTTATTTATGAATTATCCTTCCTCATCCTTCTCTTACAATTAAACAAAATTTACACTGACCCTGACGATCCAAGATCCGGCTCTGGGAGGCCGTTATTACTTCCAGTGGCGCCCTTAGTAAGGACGACCAGAGTAGCAGCTTAGCCCTGTTATATCAGAACCTATTGCAGTATTTTTTGATTTGGAAACATCAAGCTTCTCCAAACAATCTGATATTCTTCAAATCGCGGCTCAGTACAATAAATCTAAATTTTCAGTTTATATAAACCCCATTCAAAAAATTGCAGCACAAGCATCTGAAGCAAATGGTTTAACAAATATTAGAGGTGAATTGATGCTCAATGGTACTAGAGTACCATCAATTCCACTAAGATTAGCTTTGGATGCTTTTCGTAACTTTCTTAAGAAACTGAAGCATCCAGTGATCTTAGTTGCTCACAACTGCAAATTTGATGCTCCTATTCTTATCAATTCTGTCAAAAAAATGACTATGACTGATGATTTTGAGTCTGTAGTTATAGGTTTTGCAGACACACTGCCTCTAATTAAATCAGTAACAAAGCGAAAAGGAAAAGGAGAGTGTACTCTAACTGGTCTAGCTTCATGGCTTAAAATTTCTGCGGATGGTGCGCATAATGCTGTATACGATGTTTTAATGCTAGTCAAAATTATTGAGAATCTTAAAATCACAACGAAGCAATTAATCGCTCGTAGCATAACTTGGGCTGATACAATTGCGAGTGTTTGTAATGCTGGAAAATCAGCTACACAATTAAAAGCACTCGATAAATTAGGAACTTGCATATCTAATGGCATGAAAAAAAAAATTGCTGATGCTGATATTAGCTATGCAGACTTAGTGAAAACTTTTCGTGAAGATGGAGATGCTGGAATAAAACAGTTATTAAGAAAAGATGAAAATAACAAAGTACGTGTTATTAAAACTAAAACTATTATTGAAAAGTTATTGCATCATTTAAGAGCCAAATCTTTATAAAATATTTAAGTTGTTGCAATATTAAAAATATTAGCATTAAAATAGTTATGGAAAATATTTATTATTTAATTATGTTATGTTTTATAATAAATAATAAAAATTTTATAATACTTTTCTAAACCTATTTGATAATTCTTAAAACCTATTTATTTTAGATACAGATACAGTTTTCGACCTCTGAGATGTTTTTATACAGTATGAGTTAAGCTTTCTTATAAATTTGAAACCTAACGTTTATCTGTTATAGTTCTCTAACAACCCGCAATTATTTATAAAAATTATAAATGCGTTTTTAAAAAAAATATATTTTTTCTTAAGTTATTATTTCCTTACGCTAACAATATGGTGAAGAAAAATGTTTCAAAAATATTAAATTAATCCATTTGATTATAAAAAGATTATAAAGTTTATAAAATGGCATGAAAAAATTTGGAAAGTAATCATCTAATGCCTAACAAGAATATGAAATCAGTAATAGCTTAAAATTTAAAAAAACACTTGAGAGTACAAAATAATAATGCTCACTGTACGTATCATTAGAGTACGAGTGATGTACTATATATATTTTTTGTCATAGCAACCGCGAAAGTTGAATTTTCAAGCAACATGCGGAGGGCGCAAACTATACGATTTCTGGCAATCTGTAGTTTGGTTAATTTTCCTCGAACTTGTATCGAAAAGGAACTTCTCTCTCTCTCTCTATCTGTCTTTACATTCCTACCCAACTTGAAAAATTTTTGACTGTTTCTCTCTCAGAATTCAACTTCCGCCGTTGATATGACAAAAAATTTTGTTCGATACTTTATGCTCAAAGGTAGGAAACCTGACAGACTTAAAGTGCAGGCACGCGTTTGAGGCTATGGGCGCTTTCTCATCAAGAACTCGTACTTTATCCGGTCTTGATAAGAAAGCGCCCATAGTCTCAAACTCGTGACGTCACTTCAAGCCGTCAGAATCCCTAGCGTTCCGCATACGTATCGAAAATAACTACATCATTTAAAAACGCCGTAGAGTATATATTTATATTTATATGTAAGTATATAATTAGACTTATATATATATATATATATATATATATATATATATATATATATATATATTAGGGTGATCCAAAAAATAACAAACTTTTTTTTTTTTCTTCCAAACAGGTTCAAAAGTTTCATTTAGATAAAAAAAGACGCCTGTGAGAATTAGAGCTCTTAATATTAACATTAAGAGGTTCCTCATCGCACTTTTCTATTTCCCATAAGAATAACATGGGAAAAATTTTTTTTACGTCTTCTGATTTTTATAAGTAGCTAACGATGCGTCATAGGAATAAATGGCAGGCATATTTTTGTAGGGAATTGAATGCTCTACAAAAAAAGATTCTTATCATTTTTTGAGGAATCTATTTGTTCAAAAGTTATTTGAGGTTGAAGTCGAATTCATATTAAATTTTGAGATTTTCTACTTTTCCGGTGAAACTATCAGACTTATTACAAAATATCATCAGACCTTTTTTGTAGACAATTTTATTCCCTAAAAGTTATTTCTAATAAAGTTTTTTCGAATTCCGCATTGTTTTCTAGTTATTTTTATTTTAATGTGATGCTCATAAAAAAATAGTCTTCTGATCGATTTTAAGAGCTTGACATTAAAATAAAAATAACTAGAAAGCAATGCGGAATTCGAAAAAACTTTATTAGAAATAACTTTTAGGGAATAAAATTGTCTACAAAAAAGGTCTGATGATATTTTGTAATAAGTCTGATAGTTTCACCGGAAAAGTAGAAAATCTCAAAATTTAATATGAATTCGACTTCAACCTCAAATAACTTTTGAACAAATAGATTCCTCAAAAAATGATAAGAATCTTTTTTTGTAGAGCATTCAATTCCCTACAAAAATATGCCTGCCATTTATTCCTATGACGCATCGTTAGCTACTTATAAAAATCAGAAGACGTAAAAAAAATTTTTCCCATGTTATTCTTATGGGAAATAGAAAAGTGCGATGAGGAACCTCTTAATGTTAATATTAAGAGCTCTAATTTTCACAGGCGTCTTTTTTTATCTAAATGAAACTTTTGAACCTGTTTGGAAGAAAAAAAAAAAAGTTTGTTATTTTTTGGATCACCCTAATATATATATATATATATATATATATATATATATATATATATATATATATATATATATATATACTAGGGTGAGCCAAAAAAACCAACCTATCGAATTTACGTCTTAAAAAGGACCTATATATCGAGAAAAAAATTCTCCCATTGGGCAAAATTTTTAGCTCAATTTTAAAAGGTGTCGGTAGTCATTTGAAATTTCCCATTTAAATAACATGCAAAAAAATTTTTTTTGATTAAAAATATTATAACTCTTGAACCGTGTGAGATAAAAATTCGGCTCTAGAATATTCTTGTAGGGCATTAAATTTCTTAAAAGAAAGTCCGGGGAGTCGAATTTGTAAACTTGATATTTCGTATACTAACAGGCTATCAAAGTCTAGAGTAAACAGAAACATACAAATGTAAGGTTTTATTTGGATTTTCCGAATACTTTTCTTTTATTGTGATCGATAACAAAATATTATTTGTTACAACGTGGATATTGTTGGTGATTTCATTGCACTACATGTAGAACAAATTTTCTCGTAGTATTGATATTTTTAATAATAAAGCCTTAAATTTGTATGATTCTGTTTACTCTAGACTTTGATGGCCAGTTTGTATACGAAATATCAAGTTTATGAAATCGACTCTTAGGACTTTCTTTTAAGAAATTTAATGCCCTACAAGAATATTCTAGAGCCGAATTTTTATCTCACACGGTTCAAAAGTTACAATATTTTCAATCAAAAAAAATTTTTTTGCATGTTATTTAAATGGGAAATTTCAAATGGCTACCGACACCTTTTAAAATTGAGCTAAAAATTTTGCCCAATGGGAGAATTTTTTTCTCGATATATAGGTCCTTTTTAAGACATAAATTCGATAGGTTGGTTTTTTTGGCTCACCCTAATATATACAGAAAAAACAGTTAACTTGGTTCAAGAAAAATATTGTCTTCCGAATTTTCTTTCGTGATTTAATAAAAGTAAAACACTTGATTCAAAAACTTTTTTTTTGGTTCAAGACAGTAAATTCTCTTGCTCCAAAAAAATTTATTTTTGAAGCGAAATTAAAAATTTCTTGGTTTAAGAAAAAAAATTCTTGGCTACAGAAAAGAAGTCATCTCTTGCCAAAAAATCAACGTTTTGATGCGTGATCACGCATCACTGTTGCCACCACGCCGTTAGAGATCGATAATATAAAACTCTAACTGATTGGTTGACACGTTTGGCCATGTGACGAATGGGTACTCTATGGGGCCCCGAGTCCCGCCATTTCAAGAAATAAAATTTATTTGAAATCTGGATGACACGAGCCTGAGATGGAATTTAGAGTGGGGATGCCGGCTTCGCAGCACACCGAGACGCACTCGAGCGTCACTCACTGCCTGGTGCTACTACAGATCAGACGCATCAAAAAATTATTACAATCAGGAGACACGGTAGTGTCTCGCGCCAAGTACACGTTCAAACACATGTATATGTGTGAAGTGTCATGGCGCGAGCCTGCTGTGTATCTATTCCGTAGACATAGTGGTTTTTGGCTCTTTTTAGCTCTCATTTTTAAAAACTTTTTTAAAATAATAAATTTTCAGAAAATTCCTTCTTCATTCGAAAGATGATTGATTGTTCGTCTTAAAATTATAAAACTTTATTCATTTTAGTTATGGGAACTAATTTAAATAATGAAATTAGGCCAGCATATACTATAGCACCTCCAATTTAGACACTTTTATAAATTTTTTCATGCAAAAAGGGCACTGCCAGAGAATAAAAAGATGTAAGAAATGCCATGATTCAGTAAAACATTGAAATTTTTTTATAGCAATGATTCAATTTTGCGCCACCAGCGGTGCTTCAGTCTTCATTTTTTACTATAGTTTCATTGAGTTATATAGAAATTCTGATATAAAATTCAAACAATCCGTACTTAAATTATCGATATCATACCAGGAGATGACGATCAATAGAATGTAAGAACGTTTTAGAGATCAATAATATAAATAAATCCTTGTTAATGTCTAAGATGAATATTTTTTATTTATTTTGCATTCAAAGTTTACTTGTATTTTTTAAATGTTTCCTGATTTTGCATACATATATAGATGTATACTTATACCACAGAAATACTATTTGTGGTTTGCTAAAAAACTTTTTTTTTATTTTCTTAAGTTCTATCTAGTTATATCCGCTAGGTGGTATCAAAAAATCGTATAATATTTAGCGCGGTGACAGATACAGATGCCTTAATAGTGACTTTAGCTTGAAATTGACGGTAATTTGATGTTAAAGTTGGAAAGAAAAATTTGCGGTTAATTTTTGCTCAATGTAAAGGTTAATTTACAACAAAAAAACAATTCTATAATGTTCACTCTTACCATTTCAATAGGTAAGCATATTTATACATAGAATTGTCTACAATTTGAGGATAAAAAAATACTTCACAATTTTTCAAGTCAAATTAACAATAAATAAACATAAAATTTGCCTGAAAATTGACGACAACTTTTTTCTAGTCAACTTTTTAAGTGAATTTGCATTCTAATTCGAGCAGTAAATTTACGTCAAATTCAATAGCAAGTTGCATACAAATTGTCGTCAAATATGGAAAAGTCCGAAGTTGATGGAAATTTGACGATAAATTCAACGAAACTTTTGTAAGTAAATTTTTGCTAAAGCAAACTGTGCTATTAGGGTGTTGTCATTAGCTGTCTTTGATCAAACTTCCCTAACAGCACAGTTTGTTTTACCAAAAATTTCCTTGAAGTACCTAATATAATTCAAAATCATGAAAAACATTTTCATAGAATTGAAAAAAAAATTGAAAAAAAAAATTTCAATGGACTTGGTGTGCCTATGAACTGAAAAAAAAAAGAAAATTCAATTTTATTAAAAAATAATTTATATGCGAAATCAATTCTCGAAATTAATTTTGCTTGAATAAATTTAGTAATGCACACCAAGTACATTGAAATTTTTTTTTTCAATTTTTTTTTCAATTGTATGAAATTGTTTTTCATGATTTTGAATTACATTAGGTACTTGGTATTTTTTCGATTTGATTTATTTTTTTTGTAAAAAGAATCTTTTCTTAATTGTAAAAATTTTAAATGTGTACTTGGCGCGATTTTATACAGAGAATCTGTTTTTGGTAGGATATTATAAAATTGCTACTAACAGCACAATACAACAAAGAAAATTTCTATTTATGGTGAGTCGCGAGACCCCGTAGCAGTTAACAAAATAAATAGCAGTGAGTTCCATATAAATAAAAACATCAAAAATTAAAATAATAAGAACTAACGGTGCGTCGAAAAGACCCCGTGTCTGATCATAAAACGGTGAGTCTACATTTGACCCCGGATACACCTGTCTCGAAGTCCACGATTGTTGTGACTTTTGTCGAGATCTTTTTTTAATAACAACTAAAATTACGCTCAGTTTAACAACCGTGTAATTAATTAAGGAAAATTATTTACAATCGCAGCAGAAAAAGATCCGACAACATCAGCAGCTGGCGTCAGGAAGCACGAGCGGCGTCCTTTACATCTCATGGCGTCATCATCGATACCTGTGGCTTCTTCGGTAAATGTGGAAAACATCTTGGTCAATTAAATTTATTATTATTTGCTAATTTTAATATAAGATATTAATTGGGAAAATCGTATATTATTATACGTATAAGTTTGAGATAAAATTTATCGTTTTCGCGGCGTGGGTTCGAGAGTATTCGGTCGCCATTTTGTATAAGTGTCTGGGTTGTCTTTGTTAGGTAGCGTCACATTCAGTAATTAATTCAGTCGAGTCTAGCGACCACTGATTAATTAATTAATAATTAAAATCTTAAAAGTTAAATTACATTTAATTTAGTAGGTACTCTCTTAGCGACACTGAGTCCCACAGACCGATTCTCTAGGAGGTGCTGAAATTTAGTTTGGTAGGAATTATTAAACATTGTGACCTTGGTGCTGAGTCTTACCGACCGCATCACTGGAAACTTTCAGAAAATAAAAACCCAGAACTTAGGCGGTGATAAATTTTATAATTGCGAACATATTGTATGTGTATGTGTGTGATCTGGTATTAAATTTTTCCTCGCCAGCAAATTGTTAAAAATAAAGGAAGTGATAATGATTATCGAGATTTAAGAAATTTACATGAAAATTTATTAAAATTAAAAACACGTTAAAATTGTCGGGACACTTAAAGTTTTATTATTGTCAAAGATAAATAATATTAAGTAGAAAGCATATCTGTTTGCCACCAAACTGTTATAAATAAATTTGGATATATTTTATATAATTTATTGAAAGAATTATTCTCGATCGACTAATGATGTTGAGTCTGGTGACCACTCATTAAGTGATTGATTAAATTTAAAATTAGAACCTAACTCTGCAGCTGTGAGGTCCAGCCTTGATAAGGAGATTTTCGGACTCATCGCCGAGATTTCTTTTGTTCTCTGCTTTGTTTGCCTTGCACACGATACTGAGAGATCGTGCAATTTTACTCTCAGTGGCGCCCTTAGAACTTTTGAGTTCAAAAGGTGTCCAAATTGTGACCTCGTAAGCCTCGTCGTCAAGACCACGGAAGTCGAGGGGTACCCGGTTATAATATACTATAGTACAATTTGAAAGGGTACTTGTAGTTCTGTCAAATGACAGAAGAGTACCCGAGCAAAATCGTAATAAAATTTGGAATATAATACTTCTAAAATTAATGTCTCACCAGGGACACTACATGTCGTAGGCGCGATCTCGTGGCGAGCATCGAACTACTCCCGCTGCTGCTGTCTAGCACCGGTGACTTTCCCCTTCTCCATATCGATCTTTTCTCCTAAGAAATTTTTTCTCTTGGCTTAAGCAACTTTTGTTTTCTTGGTTGGAGAATACAAAAATACTTGCGTAAAGAGAATAGTACTTGTTCCAAGAAATTTTATTTTCTTTAATTAAAAAAATGCAATATTGCTACAAAAAAATAATTTATATTGCTCCAAAACAAATATCTCTTACTTTAAGAAATATAAACTCTTGAAACAAGTGAAAATTTTTTGATTCAAGTGTAAAAATATGTTGACGTGAGAAAAAAAATGTTGATTCAAGATAAAAATTTGAAGATAATTATTTACTTGGGGCAAGTAAATTTTTATTTTGCGAATAGATTAAAAAAAATTTCTTGAATCAAGAATATTTTCCTTGATTCAAGTTAACTGATTTTCTGTGTATATAAATATATATATATATATATATATATATATATATATATATATATATATATATATATATATATATATATATATATATATATTGTGACGTTATTTTTCGTATGGGGGTCAAATCAAAGTGAACGTCACAAACACCAACGAATTTTATTGTATTTACGAGCATGGTAACTCAAGACTTATAATTTAGCTTACAGTAATTTACGATTTTTACACAGATTTTTGATTAAGTTATAGTTTGAGAATTAAATATGGAGTAACGTTCGGCTACAGTTATGGATTTTCGGATAAAGAAAATAACAATTAGAATCAGAATTATGGAAAATTATTATGGGATATGGTTTGAGATTAAAGTTTGGGGAAATGATTGTTTGAATTTTTGGAATTTTTAAGTTTTGATATTTTGAGTATGTGGACGAGTCAGTGTTACCGTGGAGCGGGACTTAAATTAGTCACCCGGTATCATCTGATGATAGAACCTAGTTCTATCCCT
This sequence comes from Microplitis mediator, assembly GCF_029852145.1. Classification (NCBI taxonomy): domain Eukaryota; kingdom Metazoa; phylum Arthropoda; class Insecta; order Hymenoptera; family Braconidae; genus Microplitis; species Microplitis mediator. The sequence continues at coordinate 13,350,858 of NC_079971.1, forward strand.
CTGAGACTTCTTGGTTGATTGCAGAGGTCTAGCTGAGATGCTAGTGCTCCAGTATATAAGGAATTTGACGGATACAGAATGGGATCAGTTTTGGAGTTTTGGTTTGGCAGGCCTCAACAGTAATTTTGTGACCATTGCTGTTGTGGAAGCCGTTTGGTCATTTTTAAATTATTAGTCTGACAGGCCTCAGAGGACAAGTCATGACCACTTGTACCGCTGAGGAAGTCATAGGTCACTTAGTTTATAAGTTTTATGATCCCAGCTGAAGTCTGTTCCAGGAGAGCAACTGCCAAGGATATCCATACTCAGAATGGGCTTAGTGAGTACGTTTGGTGAGGACTTGAGCCTGCAGTTACCGTTATAGTAACGATTGGGTTGGATTTGAGAATTTAGAATATAGAGGTCAGTTATTGATAACGATAGGATTGAGTTTGGGGTTTTTAGAATTGAGAATTGAGAAAGAGTAGTCGAAGCGAGACCTTCGAGGAGTTCGGACGTGAGCATTCGACTCTAGTCGCTTGAAGCGAGTAGACGTGTGCAGTAATGGCGCTACAGTTCAAGGCATTGTGGAAAGCTACAGATTAAGATTAGTGCTACAGAAGTATTATAAAAAACAGTGACAGACGTTACTTGATATTTATTCACCAGACATCAGGTATGAAATAATTATTATAAATAATTAATCGAGTTCGAGTCAAAAGTCTTGAGGTATTATGCTCCTGTTTTAATTAAAGAAAAGATTTAATATCGGAGAGAATTATGAGAATAGTGTTACATTTTTAGAGTCACGATCATGTTTCATTGTTAATATTATTTTATAAAATAATTATAAGAAATATGTTTGATTGTTGTACCAATTAGTGTCCAATTAACATCGAAATGAGACCCATGTACGTGAGTTTTACGATTTTGCTAAAGAAAATGTTCTAGAGTATCGAATCTAAAATTATTGTTTTAGTTTACCTAATATTATCTGATTCTCATTTAGTTCTAGTTAATCAACTAATTTATTTATTAAATATCGATACGTATCGTTTAGACGTCAATTTACTTTATGTTAAGATTAATTTTATTATATTCAGCATTCGTTGTAGAGAAAAATATTATTTGTACTGAGCTACCGTATTTTGTTTATTGTTAAATAAAGTTTTGAGATTATTGTTGTTAAATAAAAGTTGCAAATTTAAAATGAATCTACATGACTTTGGGAATGATGTAACCCGGACCACTCCCTCTCTCCATAAACCTACACACTGAGCGACACCATGGCATACCGTAACTCTGCTTTTAGTTTTCCAGTCTCCGTTTTGTTTTGCTAATAAGTTGTGAGCATTTTGTTAAGTTTTAGTTTTAGTTTTGTTTATGCGTGGTTTTGGTGTTAATTCCACAGATCAAAAATTATCCAAAAATTTCATGATTTACTGGTTTGGTGATTCCAGTGATAAAAATTACCTGGCGCCCTATTCGTATTGAGACTGGAGGCTAAAGGCAGAGAACGAAGTTATAGCGCAGAAATTAGCGTCTAGTTTTTGTGTTATAAAATGAGCGCCCAACGTGGGGCTCCCAAAACAAAAGGCACCCAACACCTAAAAACCTAGCATCATTCATCCATTTTTATGTAGATTCATTCGCAGTTTTTAGTTTTAGATTTTTCGGTTTAAAAACTCTACTTTAAGTATTTGAGTAATTTGATTTTTGGTTAAGAAATTATAAAGGGGAAAATAATTCCCGCTACAGAATAATAATCATTATTAATCGTACAAATAAAACAATAAAATTTTAGTTTACAAGAATTCCGAACATAAAATGAATACTTTATTTTATTTTAATTTATTTTTATTTTTATTTTATTCGAAATATTATTTAAGATAGAAGAGTAAAAATAACATGCATGGGCAATCAAATAATAAAAAGAATCATATTTCGTCCATCGAAAAGTCTCGAAGAGACAAACATACGGGAACGATTCGGTCATAATTCTCAGTATCGAGTGTAAAAAGAAAATTCTCATTGTCATACACTCGAATAATCCGCTAAAGAATGCCGATGAAAATATTTGTCTACAGTTCGAGGAATTATAAAGAGTCTTTGTTAGGTACTCGAGTTACAGAGGATTAAGACGTTACAATGTTTAGAAGTTACAGTGTTGTAGTGTAAACAACAAGTTGAGGCATGTAAACCTCTTACCCCCCATGTAGTGAGGTGCAAAGTCGAAGACATCGACACGTGCTGCTACAGTAAGAGCGAGAGGCTCGCAGTTCCATCAAATTCTAGGAAGTTGGCGGAGAAATGCAAGCCGGCCACACGTACCCTTAAGTGGGGTAACACTAGTAGTGGGTACTAGGACCTCTGAGAGTCCTTAATTGGCTAAGACGCTCGGGTAGAAACTGATAACCAATTACAGACACCCGAAAAGAATAATTTGGGGGCACAGCGAACATATCGCCACCACCCGATGAAGTCATCCATTGTCCATCACATCTTGGTGATTTTTCGTGCGCTTCAGACGTGTCTGCAGTTTCTCAAAATTTTATCAAAGTTCTTTGTGCTTAACAGCGTCCATTTTTCGTTCAATTACGTTTAATACAGTTATTAAATATTGCATTCAACTACAGATAATTAATCTAATAAATTAATTATTCATTAATTGATAGTAATATCAATTAAGTACAAATTATTATTCAGTATAACAAATAAATATCTTCATTTGTTATACCGATTAATACAGTTATAGTTTTATTCAATAATTATTCTTCAACAATTATTATTTAATTGTTGAAAAGCTACAGAGTGATTTCTTAATTGTTTTACAATTATTAAATCATTAATTAAAATAATTTTAACAGATTTCTGTTAATTAGTTACAGTCTGATTTATTAATTGTTTTTAATAATTAGTAAATTAATCAAGTCAACGCTACAGGAAATATTTCACAGTAGATTCAGTCATTGTTTAATAAATCAAAGAGTGTTTATAGTGAAACAGCAAATATTTACAGAAAAACCATTCATCAGCGTCGGTAAGTCTTGAGACTGAATAATAATTATACCTAGAAATAGTTTCGCTGCATATTATAAAATACTTTCTATCTGCTGTCTACAACTTTTTCTACTCTTTATACTCTTTGTGCTCAGCTACAGAAAAAAAAAAAAGGTAAAAGCTATAAATACCGAATATACAGTAACGCTACAGTAATAAAAGTAAAGGAGAGAGAGGAAAAGGGCCTAAGCCTACTACCCCTCGAGTACCGGGTACACTCGAACCCGTGGCTACAGAATAAAAATTCATTTGTCTCATAAGACATCGCTATAGTATTCTTGTCCGTCTTTATTTCTCTACCTACTATCATTTCTTGATCTAATCAGAACAGTAGTTTATCCTACACGGTAAAAGTGCTTGCTAAAATGACGGGAGGACGAGGAAAATCCAGCGATCCGGGTAAACAGAAAAGACCAGGTGAACGTACAGAAAGATCTAATTCCAGCGAGGAAGAAAGGGAATCAAGATTCCATTTTCAATCACCATTGAGCCTGCTATTTAACACAGGAAGTGGGGCTGAGGATATCGGTCTAGAGGATCTGGGGGCAACCAACGTCAACAACACTGACCTGCCAGCGGGATCCACCGGGGCGATACCCAAGAACAAACGCTACAGCCGCGGCTTTCGTCAACAGACCGAGCATGTGCAACCCGCGTTGCCCTTACATGATACAGAGGACCGTCAATCACCGCGTAGACGATCCACGCGATATGCAATACGCCCGAGACCTGAAGACTATGAATTTCCGGGTGAGAACGACATGGACTACGATCCACGAGCTCCAGCACCCATACGAACAACTACCCTGCTGAACATGATGCATAAATGGCATGTACAGTTTAGTGGTGCACTCGACGAGGACGTCGAGAACTTCATCATGAGATTCGATGAAGGTTTAAGTATGGTTACAGTGAGAGATGAGGATTTAATTAAAGCCATCCCCTTCTCTCTACGTGGTGCGGCTTTGATTTGGTATCGAGGCCGTGTACATGGCTTCAAAAGATGGCCGGACGTAAAGAAAGCCATGAGATCCAGGTTTGCAGATCCAGACTACCAGATGTTGTTACGTGAACAGATCTCGAATCGCACACAGACCCGCAAAGATCCAATAAGCCAGTACATCGCCTGTATAAATGGCTTATTTTCACGTACTGATCCGCCATGGCCAGAGGTAGAACGGATTAGATACACGCACCGTAATATGCTACCGTCGCTCCAGTTAGTTATTCCAGTGCATGACTGTCATTCCATGGACGAGTTGGAGAGTCGAGCTATACGCCAAGAGCGTATAATACAGCGTGCGAGTAATTATAGACCACCATCATTACCTCGCAACTCAATGTGTCCCTCATTTGCATATCAAGAGCAACCGAGACACTCACGGCAACGAAACAATATAGGAGATAGAGCTCCAGAGCACCGTGATCGCGATCGACGTCACCATCGAGTCGTTCAACTGAGAGCAGTTCAAGATGATAGAGAAGAAGACGAGGATGACGACTACTCAGAAGATGAGATCCTCGCTGAACACCTTGACGCGCTCCAGATGAGAAAACATGGCCGTCAAGCTAATAATCATTACCAGAAGTTCTCAGAGAGAACAAAACGGCCAGCTAAAGCAAATGATACTATGGCTACAAAAGATTTACCAGAGCCCCTAGCATCTAGTATTGTTACAGATCACGAAAAGCCAAAAACTGAGGTTCCAGCTCCAAGTTTTGCACCACCAGCTAACGAGTTCTGATGCTGGAACTGCGACAAGACAGGACACCGTCACAGAAATTGTCCTGACCCTCGAAGACGTTTTTGCTTCAAGTGTCGAGTTTCCGGAGTGACAACATCAAGCTGTCCTTTCTGTAATCCGGGAAACGAGAAGAAGTGAGTCATCCACCGACTCGAGACTCACTAGGTGATCGTACAGAGTCGGACAGGACTTGTCAAGGTATGACCGGCATCGTTACAGGTATTTATAATACTAAAGAAGTCAGACATGACGTGATGGACTTCGTTTACTCAATCGAGGAAGAAGGTAACAGGCCACCGTTACCAAAGGAGATGTATTATAGTAGTCAGTTACAGAAGGATCTCGAGAGTAACATCAAGAAGTCACTCACAGCTTTCTTTATCACAGTTCAGATATTAGGATATCCGCTGAAAGCTTTGATAGACTCAGGGGCCTCAAAATCATTTTTAGGACCTGAAGGAATTGCTCTAGTCACTCAACTACGCTTACCGCTTGACACCGTGTCAACGCGACGAGTAATACTCGCGAACGGAGACATACAGCGAGTTAATCAGACGACGACGGTTGAGTTACAGATAGAAAATCAAACGGCTATAGCGCGATTATATTTAATGCCTTCAATATCCCAACCATGTGTACTAGGGTTAGATTTCCTCAGGGAGTTGGAGATGGTGATTGACTTTGCTGTTAACCAGTGGTACACTCGTACACAGCCCGACAGCAAGTTCAGGTTTACAGCAGAGACAGCCTCATCATGTGCTATTATCTGTTGCGGGATCCAGACACTCAGTCCAGCGGAGCGAGACACGTTACAGACGTTCCTGGATAAAAGTATCTATTCTCCAGGAAAACTAGGAGTTACTAAATTGGCAGAGCATGATATTGACGTGGGAGACAATCCACCAGTTAAACAAAAACCCTACAACGTCACGCCAATACTCCTGAAAGCTATATGGAAAGAAGTTGACAAGATGCTAGACGAGGATATTATCGAAGTATCCCACAGCGAGTGGTCTAGTCCAGTAGTTATGGTGAAGAAGCCAAATAGGAAATGGCGGTTTTGCATTGACTATCGTAAATTAAATGCAGCTACAGTGAAAGATGCCTACCCGATCCCGAATATTACAAGCATACTGGATCAACTAAGACGAGCACGATACATTACAACCCTTGATTTAAGTCAAGCTTATTTCCAGATACCGCTTACCGAACGAGCAAGACCTAAAACTGCGTTCGTAGTGCCGGGTCGCGGACTGTTCCAGTTTAAAAGAATGCCTTTTGGCTTAACGAACGCTCCAGCAACATTCCAGCGTATGATCGACCAACTGATTGGTCCAGAAATGTATCCGTACGTCTTCGTGTATCTCGACGACATTATTATCTTGACAGAGACATACAAGGAACACCTGCTATGGCTACAGAAAGTATTAGATAAATTACAGCAAGCCGAATTAACGATCAACCGGGAGAAGAGTGAGTTTTGTTGCTCAGAAGTTCGCTACCTAGGGTTCATAGTGAATTCAGAAGGACTACAGATCGATCCAGAGAAGACGTCGGCTGTACGAGAATTTCCAGCACCTCGTAACATCAAACAGATGAGAAGGTTTTTGGGAATGGCGTCATGGTACTGACGATTCATTCCCGAAGTCGCAACTATCGCGTCACCCCTCACAAAGTTACTGAAGAAAAATCAACTTTGGGAGTGGGGTACAGAGCAGGACATGGCTATGACAACTTTGAAGGAGCATCTTACTTCCGCTCCAGTACTAGCATGTCCAGATTTTAAGCTACTGTTTACGTTACAGACCGATGCTAGTTCAGTAGGACTCGGTGCTGCCTTGACACAAGTCATAGATGGCCAAGAACGTGTCATCGCGTATGCAAGCCGATCATTAGCTGACGCCGAGCGTAAGTACACCGTCACAGAACAAGAATGTCTGGCAGTCATCTGGTCAATTCGTAAGTTTAGGTGTTACTTAGAAGGATACGCGTTTACGGTAGTTACAGATCACAGCATTCTACGTTGGCTACATAATCTCAAAAACCCAACGGGTAGACTTGCCAGATGGGCATTAGAGTTGATGGAGTACCGGTTTACGATAATTCATCGTAAAGGCGCACTACATCACGTTCCAGACGCGTTATCGAGGATTCCAGAAGATCAAGGAGAAGTTCTAGTGGTCATCGCAGATAACGTGGACCGTTGGTATAACCGAAGGTTGAGAGACGTACAACGAAGACCCGATAAATTTCCAGGTTGCCGAGTAGATGGGGAAAATCTATACTACCACAAGCCATCAAACTTGATAGAAGCCGAGTTAGAAGATCTCAACGCATGGAAATTAGTCGTGAGACGGGCATCACACCAACGAGTGATCACCGAGTATCATGTTACACCCGAAGCAGGACACTTAGGAGTCGACAAGACTTACAGGCAAATAGCAGTCAATTATTATTGGCCAAATATGTTCCAGGACGTGGTGAAATATGTTCGACGCTGCGAAAATTGCCAGCGTACTAAAGTGGAACAAGCACCACCTGCAGGCTTCATGGGTAAAAAGAAAGTGGAGGAGCCATGGTCAATTATCGCTACAGACATTATGGGCCCATTGCCCAAGAGTATGAGAGGACACGCCTATCTACTGGTAATACAGGACCTGTATACTAAATGGATTGAACTACGACCACTTAGGCGAGCTACAGGTACAGCGATAAGTGAAGCTCTAGAAGAACTAGTCATTTGGAGGTGGGGTAAACCCCAAGTCCTTCTGACAGACAACGGTACCGAGTTCGTAAATAGAGACATCAGGTCCCTAGCAAAGCGAGTGGGGTTTCGGCATATGACAACACCACCTTATCACCCACAAGCAGATCCAGTTGAACGAGTTAATCGAGTGCTCAAGACTATGATGACGGCATTCATCAATGAAAATCATCGAGAGTGGGACAAATGTCTACCACAATTTCGTTTTGCCCATAACACAGCACATCACAGTTCTATTCACACAAGCCCAGCTTTCCTGAACACGGGAAGAGAACTGTCAGCTACAGGTTCACTTCGACGGGAGGTGGAAGGAGAACCAGAATTAATACATGGTCCTCTCCAGGAGTGGCAAGCAAGAATGCAACAACTAAATAACTTGCAAAAAAGTATTGTCCACGCGTTAGATACAGCATTTCAGAGGCAAGCTCATTATTATAATCAACGACATCGAGATCGTGAGTATCAGGAAGGAGACCTAGTGTGGAAAAGACACTTCTCACTGTCTAGTGGTTCTAAACACGTGTCAGCCAAGCTGAGTGATAAGTTCAGTGGTCCGTTCACGGTATCCAAGAAAATATCACGAACAATATATGAGCTGAGTGATTTAGCAGGCCGAGTAATCGGAACATGTTCTATCCAACACTTGAAACCCTGTATACCTGCTATCTAACTTTCTTTCCTTCTTCTTCTTGCTACAGCTATAGTATGTAAAAAGTTACAGAGCTTAATAAGTTGTATGTTTCAGATCTTCGATAAGGCTACAGTATGTCGGGACAGGATACTAAGAGTTTGGAGAAGGAGATGGAGGGCCTCGAAGAGGTCTTGTTGATCGATCTGTCCGTCGACGATGGCGACATATCAACGGCCACAACAATGCCAGAGATTAACTTGGGAGACGACAAAGTGAGTAATCCATCCCGGAATGAAACGCTACAAGATCAGGAAGCGTTTGGCTACAGTTAAGAGCAGGAAGAGATGCTAGGAGATCAGGAAGCATCGGGCTACAGTCAAGAGCAGGAAGAGATGCTAGGAGATCAGGAAGCATCGGGCTACAGTCAAGAGCAGGAAGAGGCCAATCAGGAGGAGTATGCCAGTGATACAGGTACAGAGACCGACAGCCTGTACGAGGGTCTACCAGGAGAGCTGCCGATGAGGCTTGATGAAAACACGCTCTGGGACCCTATCCGCCCAAACGTCAAGCACCTGAGATGGCTTGACCACTTTAAACCTGGTCTGCTAAAAGCACTGGGGAAAGTGGCTGTTCGTATGAGCCACCCCAGAGACATCGGCTGTCCGCTCCAGGAATTATCTGGAGTAAAGTTCAGGAGAGCAACCACGAGTGACATCAGAGACGCTAATGCCACTCGTGACATCGGAGTGCAGGTCCAGCCGCTGACAGTTGTGAGTTCCAGCACTCAGACCGAACCAGCCGAGATGACGTTACAGACACCTATGGAGGTGGAAAATGAATCAATTCCGGTCACCCCAGGAACCGGAATCACAGGAGTGTCGTTAAATTCGACACCACCAAGCACCGTTCCAGTCAATAAGGAGGTATCACCAGCTCGAACCTCGGGGTCCAGTAAAGATCGACCGAAGTCACCCTCAGGATCAGCGCGCCAATCACTACTGGATTGGAATAAGAGGATACGGGAGAGGTCAGTAGCCTTATCAACTGTACCGACCCCACCAAGAGCACCAGAAAGAAAACCATCTTCGGTGCAAAACAGGCTCCAGGAAGAGAGAACACGGCACCAGCAGAAGAGGCGAAGAAAAAGCAGTTCACATGGATGGGCAAGCCACGTCTCTGTTGGAACTGCCGTAAAGAAGAGCACCCATTCAGCGCATGCCCAGAAGCCAGGAAGACCTTTTGCCAGATGTGCGGCAGGGCTAATTATACAGCCCGTACGTGTCCTAGTTGCGGTGAAAAATGGAAAGCAATGGGACCGTACAAGAAGGAGTACGGACGAAATGTTCCTCGGGAGCAGCTAAGGAAGGCTCCCCGACATCGAGAGGACGAACAGTCACCTAATCGTGGTTGACCATACTAAGATTCCGTCTCCAGGTTACAGATGAAAGGCAACGACATTGGCGCCACCGGACAACGATTACATGATTTAAGATTTATGCTACAGTTAAACAAAAAGTATTTCGTACCTCGCTACGGCGTCGTACCTACAGTGGCTTGGGCCGAGTTGAGTTATGAGAGGTTGTGAAACCGTATGTTACAGGCAAATTTGCAAAAACCTGCATAGGTTTAATTAATAGTATGTCTCAGGACATACGTAATACCACTACAGTTAAATGTTTCAGGTCGTGGGTTCGAAAAAACAGTGTTAAAAGTTTCGAGGATGAGAGAGTTCGAACCACGATCATGGTAAAGAGAGAGTCATCATAGTAACAGCAGTACAGTTCCAGAGTCAGTAATACAACGTATAATCAAGACAACAATCACCGTACCGTAAAATCTTCCCCAGGAGGACGGGAGTTGTGACGTTATTTTTCGTATGGGGGTCAAATCAAAGTGAACGTCACAAACACCAACGAATTTTATTGTATTTACGAGCATGGTAACTCAAGACTTATAATTTAGCTTAAAGTAATTTACGATTTTTATACACATTTTTGATTAAGTTATAAGATTAAGAATTAAATATGGAGTAACGTTCGGCTACAGTTATGGATTTTTGGATAAAGAAAATAACAATTAGAATCAGAATTATGGAAAATTATTATGGGATATGGTTTGAGATTAAAGCTTGGGGAAATGATTGTTTGAATTTTTGGAATTTTTAAGTTTTGATATTTTGAGTATGTGGACGAGTCAGTGTTACCGTGGAGCGGGACTTAAATTAGTCACCCGGTATCATCTGATGATAGAACCTAGTTCTATCCCTCTGAGACTTCTTGGTTGATTGCAGAGGTCTAGCTGAGATGCTAGTGCTCCAGTATATAAGGAATTTGACGGATACAGAATGGGATCAGTTTTGGAGTTTTTTACTTTTGCACCCCCAAATTATTTTTTTTCTGTAGAAATCCCCACAAAGAACATTTTTTAAGTGGGGATCATCAATATAAAAACTCTAGCTTTCTTGGTCAATCCTCATAGTTATAGCTGCGCTAAATGGAGGAACTTAGTGATAGTGAAAAACATTTTTTACGTATTAGTCATCCTGGTATGATAGACACTGATGAAATAGTAGAAAATTATTTTGGTGATATATGTCCTGAGTTTATTGGTTCTTTTCTAAGTGATCTATTTTCTTATTATAAAAATTTGGATATAATAAGAAGTAAACGAGACACATTGTGTCCAAGTTGTTTTGCTCTTAAAGATTCAATAAAGAACTTGTATAAAATCATTCAAAATCTTGAAAAATTGGAGAGTCGTATAGTCGATAAATAAATCACAATGGAGTATATAGTGGATTTTGTTGGTTATATAGTTCCTAATGGAAAATTTATTATTAAGGAACTCTGTGTAGTTAATATTAATAACCTAAATAATGCAAATGGTGTTTATCAATGCCAAATTTGTGTATTCAAACCACCTATTCAGTACACCGACACTGTGATTGTACAACAAAGTGAAGATCAAGATGGGAATCGTCATGGTATTCACTGGGATACTGGTGATCAACCTTATGAATCATTGAAACCTATGGTAAAACAACTAGTTCAGAATGCACGATATTTTTATGTACAAGGACCAACGATGCAAAAACGACTCGAGGAAATGATTGATTATGCAGTCCTAGTTATTGATTTAGAACTAATGAGATTCTTTTCGATTGATAATCTCGAAAATATGAATAGACCTCGATGCGAATTCAGATTCAACCACACTAAACTCGGACATTATGCCTGTTCATATGGAACTGTTCAGCAGCTAAAACAATGGTTTTTGAAATATTGGGGCCGTAAGCCATCATATGAGAAGTCAGTACAGTTATTCTACCAACTATCAGATTTGAGAAAAATGGATGCGGCTGATATTGCTTGTCTTGATGACGTGTTCATTCTCAAATTTGCTCGATCTCAAATACGCTTCGTTTGGGATAAACTACTAATTAATTTGAAACAAAACTTTAAAATTATGGACTATAAGTTTTGCATTGAACATAATTCAATTACAAGTCCTGATTATGATGTTCCGGGAATTTATCTTTATCCTTACAAAAAAGATTGTACTAAGTGTAAAAAACTAAAAGATGCATTAAAATAATTATAAATTCATACTTAACATTTTTTTTTTTCCAACTTATATATAATTATATACTTATCATGCTATATTAATTAATTAACTATGTGTATTAGGTATAAGCAAAATAAAATGATTGAAACATATTTTAATAGTGAAAATTTATTTATTTTTTCTCAACCTTGTTTTCTAATAAAATTATTATTAAGTTAATTTTCTTACAGCACTACTCAATGGATTATATTCAATAATACGATCATGCAGAATTAAGCAGTATGCTGATGTCTGATCGGGAAACTGGTCATTTGATTCAAATTCAACATGAATGTCGACTGATCCAGATTTGATTGATTCATTTTGTTTTGAACAATCGATAATGTAGAGTGATGCTTCTTCCAAAAATCCTGCTTTAGTCAACAATGGTTCCGGCTCTTTATTATAGTATGACGTTTGAAGTAGATATGCATTAATATCAGTGTTTGATCTGATGAGAATTAATTCATGCTTAGTCGTAGTGGGGATTTACAATATAAATTCAGTTTTTCGTTCCGATTCTGTTTAGTTCTTCATCAACTCTATCTTGAGTGATAGTGTCGAGTTGTTTACGCTAATTCAGTGTACTTGTAAAAGAACATTGTGTTGGAGTGTTATGTGTTATTTGAAGCAGTTTGAAGAAAAATCATATCGTAAATATCATCTGTTATTCTTTTTCTATTTCATCTAAATTAAATGACTGTAACATAATAGATTTTTTTTTCAAAATTTCACAGTGGGAAAAATGGATTTCGCAAAAATTAATGAAACCACTACCTTAAAGAAGGTTCTACTCAAGAAAAAAATTTCCGAATTAAATGTCAATGGTGAATATCAAGTCACTAAGTTAAAGCTGGCTAGCGTCAAATGTAAACCAAGTTTCGAGGCATCGCTTAATAATGAATTTCGTGTTGATCTACCATGGCATACTACAGCAGCCATTCATGAGGATTTATCAGTTTTGCAGACATTGAATGAGCTAATTGACGAAAGAAACTTATTTATTCGATACCTTGGTGGACAACATGATATGTTGCAACTCTTCATGAAAGGGTAGAACTAATTTTATAAGTAATAGATATGTATGTACTTAAGGGGGGGGGGGGGGGGTAGGGTTTTAAAGGCGAAAAAGAAGCATATTTTAGTGATTTTTTTCCGGCGAGATGAGTAATATAATTTCATTAAACTTAATCACATATTATTGTACAACTTTTGAAGAATATCAGAAAAAATTTTTAACGAAAAATATCGATTAATGAGCTGGTGACGTTGATACTCCGGAGGCGCCTTGAAAAAAAGTCGTTTTGCGGTGAACATCATAACTCGTTACCGGATCATCGGAAAAAAAAAATTGATATGCATTTTAAAGTTGATGTATTTCTCGAGGTAACCACGAAGAGTTTTTATTATTTTTTTTTTTTTCAATTTTTTGCAGCACTTGGAAGTGAAAAACGCGATTTTAGCTCAAAAAATCGCGGTTAATTTGTTATTAAAAAATAGAAAAAAATGAAAAACAAAAATAAACTCTTCGTAGTTATCTGTTGATTTATGTGAAGAAGTAATGTTCAAATTTTCAAAGGGATCGGTTCAGTACATTTTGAGTTATGATGTTCACGGACTTTAAAAATACCGTTTTCGGGAAAATCCATTTAAAGTTTTTTATTCGTGAAAATTTGAAGTAAACTATCAATGAAAGAATATGAATTTTTATACTTATATTGAGTCATCAGTTTACATCCTTTGAAAGACACACTGCCGGAGAAAGGGATTCGGAAGAACAAAGAAAATTGCAGCTGATTTCTACTAGGGGTATGTAGGGGCAGGTCGGGCAGGTATAAAATTCAGGTATACCGGCCGGTCATTTGAAACGCTGTAACTCCGTTAGTTTTACTCGGATTGATTTAAAATTTGTACACAATATTCTTGACATATTGCTCATTCAGAAAAAAAATTAAAAAAATTTTTTTTTTTATATAATTTAAAACCCCTACCCCCCCCCCCTTAAGATATTTAATAAAATTGAATTTATAATGAACTCAAATCGTATCAATTTATTTATACTATAGTAATTTTTAGTTATAAAGAATAAAAGAAAATTAGGAGACATTCAACCCGATTATAAAAATAGTTAGAGGATATTCTAAAGTTAATAGAAATAATAATAATCTTAATGTTTCCTGAGGAATTTCTTATTTTATTTAATGTTTTATGATGAGGTGATCGTCTGGGCATTGCATGCTATGACCAAGGTACTATTTTGTAGGGGATTCAATTCTCTACAGAATAAACTTTTGATCGAATGAAAAACATCAGCCAATTTTTTCTGCAACCATTTGAACCTATTATAGTGCACCCGCTTATAATGCGCCCGCTTATAACGCGCCCGCTTATAATGCACCCGCTTATAACGCGCCCGCTTATAACGCGCCCGCTTAGAACGCGCCCGCTTATAACGCGCTTATTCAGTTGCAGTGTGAACATGCTCCTAGACTAGTGGTCTCTATTTTTAATAAAAAAAATAAAATGGCTATTCTTTTAAAACGAAAAGCTCTGACTATAGCTGAAAAAATGGAAATTCTTCAAAAATATGATAATAACAATAAGCTGATAAAGCGGAAAACATTGGTTAAACAGCTTGGGATTCCAGACTCAACTCTCAGATCTATTGTTAAGAGTCGCGAACAAATTAAAAAGAACGCTTTTAGTGGTGTGATGAAACGTCAAAAAATTCGTGCAAGAAAATATGATGAGTTAGAAAAAATGTTATTGCTATTGTATAATCAAGCTAGCACATCAAAAATTCCTGTGAATGGTTCAGTGTTGCAGAATAAGGCTCAAGAAATAGCATCCCTGCTAGGTTTAGAATTTTCTGGATCAAACGGATGGCTTGACCGCTTTCGACAGCGTTATGATATTGTTTATAAACAAATTTCAAGAGAACCTGAGTTAGTAGATGCACCAAGGATTGCTACCTTGAACACCAGCATTATTTCAAAATTAGTTAATCAATACACTCTAATGTTTGCGATGCAGGATGAAATTGACATGGCAAAATCTTCCAAAGTCGAACGTGTTTGAATTCCAGAAAGAAAAACAAGAAGTATGCTGAAAAAATGAAAAATAGTAAAAAGGTGTGGGAATAAATATTTTGTCAAGTGGTTAGGATTTGATAGCTCACATAATAGCTGGGTAGACAAATCGGATTTATGAAAACTTCATTTTTTTTAAGATAATTTTTATATGAGACGTACTTTAATGAATAAATAAACATTTTTTTTTAATACAAAATGTGTTATTTATTTTTTATTACTATTTTTTACAAATTTATTTTTTATTACTATTTTTTACAAATTTATTTTTTATTATTATTTTTACAATGTTTTTAATTTATAAGTGTTAATATTAATGATTACACATTATTTTTTTCTACTTCCATATACCCCCATGGTGAGGTATCTGTCGAATTCTCAAGTAGACGTCTTTTATCATCATTCCAACTTAATGCTAGTTTTTGTTGTAAAACCGTCTTAACAATATGTTTATCACTTTTGATTAGCCATTCCTTTTCTATAACGTTACAATGTTCTAAAAGACATTTTTTAAAATCATCAAACTCAATCCTTCTTAAAGTTGAACTTTTAACCCCTTTGGCTCTTTTTTCAACTCTATTATCTTTATATTTTCTATATGTATAAAGCTTAGCTCTTAAACCTACAAATTCCTCTATAATTTTACCATTAGTTTCATCTTTCATAAGACCTATTACTTTTTTATTTTTTAATGGAATATTATATACATTATTTGGAGAATAATCAGATGTATCAAATTTATGAATATCGCGTTTAATAATTTTGTAGATATTAGGTACTGTAAAATGATAAATAAGACTATCAGTATCTGTATACATTAATTTTGAGGTCTCATTATGAAAATTTTTCTTTACATAATTATAATGGAAATCATAGATGAATGTTTTAGCTAAGTCAAGTATACTGAATCCAATATAGATAGGCTTTGTAAAATGTACATGAACGTTTTTTAATTCAATTATTACCATGTCTTCGCCAAAATTAGTTAAACTATGAAAGTTAGGTTTAGAAATTAGAGATTTTGCACCATAACGTCCTGTCCATTCTGTTACTATTCTAATTTCTTTATGTTGTCTAACATTTTCCATTGTTTTTCCAAATACAGCATTATTCATAAGCTTGAAAAAGTTTTTTTCAAATTCATTCTTAGCATTTTTACGACAATCAGTATTTTTATCAATGTATGGCTGTAACCAAGCTGATTGTTCGAAGCTTAGAACACGATGAACTCTTACGAGTTTCATACCTAACTGAATACACTGCTGTAAATTCTTATAATGAAAAACATATCTTTCTTTTGAATATAAAGTAGTAATTAATTTAGATTGCTTACTGTTTGTTGGTGCAAAATGCTCAGGACATAATGGTAGATCTTTATGCAGACCATAAAGCTCTATCGGATATTCTAAATCTACCTCTAGTATATAACCTTTTGATTCGATCGAATTAAAAATACTATCTACATTGTCTACAGTTATATTATCCACCCATTTGAATGACTTATATGGTAAGGGCATACTCATTGCAGCTCCATATAAATTATTCACATCAAAATACATTAAATAAGATTCAGGTTCATTCGGATTAAAGTCATCACCCATAAATCGATTATTAGCCACAGCATGACGATTCGTACACTGTAAGACACCACCTCTTATGCCTTTTTCTATAAATAATACCATTTCAGCATCATCTAGCAGTTCTAATTGAATACCAGTAAGCTTTAACATAGCATCAAAGGCTAATCCTGGTGCTGTATAATAATGAAGGGGATCTAAATTATAAGTATTGTAACAACTACGTCGAAAATTTTCAAAAATATCAGCTAATAATAACACATCGGTTTTTAAATACAAATCAGAATATTCACCAAGTGTTTTGATGTTAAATTTACTCCAAACTAATTTTGCATGATCATAATCTTCGTCAGATATATTATTATCATTTAGTTTGGAATAAAAAAATGATTTTTGAGGCAATTTATCTTCATTTAACTTTACTATTGAATCTATGCACTCATACGGAAATACTCCTTTACGAGTGGCTAAACTAAACTGCTCATGATCAGAGTAATACATTCGTGTAATTTGTTTGTCATTATCTGTAAGATATGATGCTAGTTTCTCGAGACCAGATGCCATAAATTGAAATGAGTCAATAAAACGCAATTCAACTAATGTATTTTTAATAGACTTTGTAAAAGATATATAACGTTCTTTATTAATGGGTAAAACAGTAACTGAACCTTCAAAACCTGTGACTAATGATTTAATAATAAAATGTGAATCGTAACCTGTTAAGTTATGAAAGATAATAGGTATTTTGTGAGATTGTTTGTAATTTAGATTACATGAATTATTTACAGGCCCGCGATATTTTCCGGTGAAATGACAATGATCACGACATTTATTAGCATTAGAATCGATTATTTTCCCACAAATATGACAATCTTTTGTTTCATTATGATATCTTTTTTCATCGGTATTGAGTGGTTTCATAGGTATAGGATTTTTAAGTTTAAAATCAACTTTTCGTCCCAAAATTTCCAACTCCTTAATAAACCATTCAATACAATCAGAAGAGCGTTTGAGCTCAAACTTCGATAACGAAGAATCATAATTACACAAGACATAATAAGCTATACTATAAGGAACGTGTTTTTCAGTACCATTATCAGATTCAGGAGTACATTCCAAATCGGCGTAGACAACAAATGGAACAGGATCTTTATATTTAAAATTTTAAAATTTCAATGTTTTATTGTCTTTGTCAGGCAAACTCATTCTAATCTTATTAAATTTAATACAGTCTAATTTATGTTTTTCTAGAGAATTTTCATATCTAAAATGACACAAGCATCCCTCACAAAACCATAATTTACTTTTACTTTTTGATATTTGGCTTTTTACTAAACGTGATAAATTTTTTATTAAAGTGAAATGGAAAATTGGTCTGTAGCTCTTAAGATTATCATTATTAAGATTGTTATTATCATTATTATTATTATTATTAATATTATTAGCTTCAATCATTAATAAATAAATTATAGGTTTCTTACATTGATAATTAGTACTTAAGTATAATGGCGCTATTACACTAGATGCTGCATCTTCCTCTTCATTCTTAGTGAACTGCGATTCAAGTCCGTGAACATTTATCTTTAAGTTATTTAACTTTTCAAATTTCGGAATGTCTTTAAGAGTTATAGGAAAGTTGATATCCTTATAATTAAAAAGTGTACTGAAATGTGGATATGATGATGTCCTTTCTGGATGAGTAGTTTCAGCACCATATACTGCAGCAGTTACACACCAAAGAAAACAAAATTCATCATTATTTTGGATGTTGATAACAGCTTTTTTATATTGTATATCTTTAGGCAAGGAGAAAAACGTTGATAAGCCAGATCTCAATGGAGCATATCTAGAGATGTTAATAGTTAAGTTTATCACTTCCACTAAACTCCACCCTGAATCTTTTTGATTCAACTCTTCAACTTTCTTCAATAAAACATCATACACACTACTAGCAAACCAGTTGTCGAGATCTGTTGTTATTAATATCTCCCGACTTTGAGTTTGAAATGTCTTTGTTTCCTCAATGGTTAATTCACTTTTAACATTTTCAAATTTGCACATTAAAGTTGTACTGACTTTAAGATTTCCTATCCTCTGCATATTTTCTTGAATTTTATTAACTGTTAAACTTTTTGCATCATGCAGAAATGTTCTTAAATCAATATGACCAATATTGACAATGCAGCCAGTTGTTATACGATTCTGAAAAGCGTTTTCCATATCGCGCCACTGAATTAAATTTCTAGAATTCAAATCTCCACCAACCGCTTGCTCACTTAATCGTAGAAACTTCTCATAATAAGAATGTAATAGTGTAATATTTGGTTGTATACACCGTCTCTCTTGAACACTTACTCGCGGATTTAATAGGATATTATTAAATGATATGATTGTATCACTACAAACATCACAAGCTCTAATACTCATATCTTTACTTATAGGGTTGTGTGTTAAAAGATTTTCATATGTTTAAGCAATTGTATTCACTACGTTGGAATATAATTGTATCGCCATAGTTGAAAAATGAAGATTTTTTCGTAAAACACAGAATTATACCAAATTCGTTTATGACGAGCAGAAATGAACTGATGCATCATCTCCAAAAACACCTCTTTTTATATAAAATACATCAAAGAAAAACCGACTACGAAAAAATAAAAATTTTCCTTGAATTTTTGGAGATTAAGGATCATTTTTCGGAGAAAAAATTTCTCTAAAACCGTGTGAATGTATAAATTATGCTAATTAAAATATAAATTTAAAAAATAATTTTAGTTTTCCAGCTGAGTAAATATAAAATTTTGAAAAACTTTTAAAATAACAAATATATATTTAGATTTATTATTGCATAATGTATTTTACAGATTGCATAACAATTTTCAAAAGGGTGTTCGATGAGTAAATACGTAAGATTAAAGCAGTCTTGAATAAATGTAAATTTTTTGTTTTCTAATGTAAGTTTACAAATTTTTTTTATAAAATATTTGAAAACTTTTGAGCAGCTGAAAGAATCTATTAACGGATAAACGAATGCAAATTACGGCTAAGCAGTTTTAGGGAAAACATTTTGGAGTAGGTAAAATATTCGTATTAGGATAAATCTATCAGAACTACAAGTAAGTAAAATCTGTTAGAGACAAAATTTTTTTGTACAACCGAAAATTATTCAATACGTAAATAACTGAAGATTACGGGGGTCGGTTTTAGAGAAAAACGAGTAAACATATGTATTAGTATAAATTCACAGCTGTTTATGGATAAATGTAAATTTTTCTTGAGACAAAATTTTTAGTGTGTAAATAGACGGATTTATTTTTAATGCGTTAGAGGTTTAAGAGGAATACTACTTATAAGATTTAAAGTAAAGAATAATTTTAACTATTCTATAAAGTAATATTTTTTTTTGTTAAACAATTTTTAATTATTTATACGAGGCACATTTTTTTTTTATACGAGTGAACGTTCAATATGAAAAATTCCATGTATAAAAACCTTCATGAATATTTTTTCATAATGATTTTGATTTTACATCCATGGAAAAAATAATTTCTATTTATTAAAGATTTACTTATATTAAAATAGTTATAGACATTTTTTAAATTTTAAGTGTATATAGTAGGGTTTAAAAAAAATATTTTTCGAAAAAACATAAGTCATACACCTCCTAGGAATAGTGCTTATGAGTACATGGTAGGGGTTGAAAAGATGTATACTAAAATGTATAAGACAACCCTTCTTACAGGTATGTAATGTACAAGTGTATAGCGTGGGTAGGTCAGAACCCCTACTTAGCTATTGACAAGAAAACTGTTGCTCCACCTGTTTTCATGGTGAAAATTTAAGCAATAGGGTATAGTCCTAATGAGATGGGATGGTCAAAATTTTGCTACCTTCTAAAAGATTTCCAATGTACAAGCTTATGGTGAGGGCGGATTAGGGATCCTACTAAGAAAATAGATAAGAAAACTGTTGCTCCACCCGTTTTACGGTCAAAATTTAAGTGATAGGTTATTGTCCTAATGAGGTGGGTTGGCTAAAATTTTGCCACTTGCTACTAATCATATAAATATTAGGTACAAAACATAGCAGAGCTCAGTACAAAAGCAACTTGTAGAATTACTTGCTAGATATTTTTGCGATTCTGCGAGTATGTGCATACGTTCATATTGTGTATTTATATCAAGGTTGTTTATATGAAACGACTATTTTTTATTTTTCACGCTAAAATTGTGCTGTAAAATCCAAAAACGAAATTACTTTTACAAAATTATTGAAATAAGTGTTTTTAAAAACTGGTTGAACAAGTTTTTTTTCTTACTAAAATTAAACGAGTGTACTTTTTAGAAAAATCAAGCAAGTGTTTATTTAAATTGACAATCATAACATGGAAATGAACAATGTAAGTTAAATTTTTATTATTATTATTATATAAATTCTCTACAAAAAAGCCGACGAGTGTTTTCTTCATACAACTAACAGAAAAAGAGTTATGAAGCTTGAAACAATAGTGAATTGAAAAACTTAACGTAAAGATAATTTCCGGATTTTATTGCGTGTACATGTTTATACAGTTAATCTATATACTATGTATAATCAGTAAGGTGTTTTAAAATGATTTCTGGAATCTTACTTATTTTCCGTATAAATTTCAAAAGAAAAGTATTTTTTAAGAGTTAAAATTTTTTTCTTTCTGCTCTTTTAAATTAAAAAGAAAGTTTTGATTTGAAAGTAAGGTAAAATCTTCCCCATGTGTTCAAAAAATTAACAGTTAACGTTAGCTCAGATGAAAATACCTAAATTTCTCTCAAAAACTGTTTAATATAATGAAAACACAAAGTTATACTATTTAATATAGTTAAAAGCTTCATAACTTTTTTTCTGTTAGTTCTCCGGAGAAAACACTTAAGAGCTTTTTTTTTTTTTGTAGAGAATTTAATTTCCTTAAAAATTTAAACAGAATACCTTATTAATTTTTTTTAAAAAAGTTCAACATATTTTATAACTGCATGCTCTCACATTAATTTGAACTAAAATTTATTGCATACACTTATACTTTCATAATAAATAATTTTTCATTCTTTTTATTCTTTGTTTTAGATCTCAGAGCAAGCGTGTTACTTCCCATTAAAATGGGTAGAAAAATTTGGCCTTGCTGTTTTATGGCAAGTACTCATCAGCGAAGTTTTTCGTAAAATTGGTTGTGGCGAGGATCCGACTGATATCATCTATGTCATCGATCAGCAACGAGTAAAGCTTGTGAATCTCGGAAATATGATTTGGTGTTTTTTCATGGTCCATGAAGATGATGATGATGACTCTTCGCACGCAACGCTGCAAAATGTATCATACGATAATAATTATTTCCTCGTCGATACAATAACAGCTCGCTGTTTAAAATCGGGCGTTGTACGAGAAGGATGGCCGGAAAATATAATTAATTTTTTGGGGGCCGATGAGGAACCAATAGCTCTTAATCATGATAATTTGGATATTCTCAGCAATGATGGGTATATGAGTCATTACCATTATGATGATGATGATAATGATGATGACATCATAACTTTATCACCATCATCGACACCATCTCCACCATGGACACTATTACAACCATCAACGTCATCAGAACAGATCAACGATGTCATGTGGGATTCACCACCACCATCATATTCGCCATCACCAGCATATTTATCACTGAGCTTAGAGAATGAATCATTGATATATGCTTCATCAACATCGACGTTTGATTCATCATCGCTACCGCATGCTTCGTCAGCATCGACATTGATCTATACACCATCAACATCGATCTATGCGCCATCAACATCAATGTTTGACCCGTCGCCTTTGATAGACGCGGTCAATTATGATGATAATGAGTCATCATCATCATCATCATCATCATATTCACAACAACAAACAATGGATATCGATGATGACCAACGTGATAATGAAGCAGAGTTGATGTGGTTAGCAGCTGTTATGGCGGCTCGAGCAACTCGATTACATATACCTTTCCAACAACAACAACAACGAGATGATTATTATAATCAGCAACAAAACGGATTTTATTTCTACAATGGCGACCATCAATATGTTCACAATGATATTGAGATCAATTTTGTACAAAATAATTCTATTAACATGTATCCTAATGATGATGATTATGATGATAATGATGATACAAATAACTTTATTGAATAACAATAATAATAATAATAATAATGATAATAATAACAATAATGATAGTAATAATATTATTAATTTTCATAATTATTGTTCACTTGCATATGTATCTTATAAGATTTTAATTTTTTTCTAAGGGTATAATCTTTGTATTTTATAGTTATCATATGCTTATAATCTTAGTTAGAAACTAGTTATTATGCGATGTTATCATTACTTTTTAATTATTAAGAAACTCTTCAAGAAATTTTGAATAACGTTTTTACAAACATTGTATCGATTTTCATTGCAAAATTCAGATATTTTTTATGCATTACAGTAAAAATAAGTAATACATGTACGATACATTTTTATTATCTAAAAATTATTTGTTAAAAATTAAGAAAGTTTAGATATAACTTTTAATTCGTCAATTCTATAAAATAAGAAACTCTTACAGGAATCATTAAATAACGTTTTTTTATAATCATTGTTTACATTTGTATCGTAAAATTCAAAATTTCTATGCTTTGCAATAAAAAATTAAAACAAACACATTGAGTATAAATTGAATTGTTCAATTACTATTGTTAGGCTTTGAGCCAACATTTTCTCCGTGCACATCGATCAACATTATCGTTAGTCACAACTGCATGATTGACATCTGATGATGGTTTAAAGAAGCAATAATCACAATCATAAGCCCATTCATTAGAGCAATCATTGGAATCATCAATCACGCGGAGTTCTGTAATAACAATATTTTTTTTCGTTGACACTCGTAGCAATCATTTCGGTATGGGTAAAACTAAGCACTTCACTGGTTTCTCGATGATCGCATCCTGACGTATAATGCAATGTTTCATATAGATTTGGAAGTCCATAATTTTTGTTGTTTGGCAAATGTGCTGGCAGTTTATCCCAAACGCAGGTTATATGTGACTTGGTTAAACGGTAAAGAGAGTTCGTGTACCTGAGTTGCGACCAAATTGATGATAAGTTGTCGACAACTTTCAGCTTGTGTAATTGTTGACTACAAGTTGGCTGCAAGTTGCTCAGCAGCTTGGCAACAATCTACTGCCGCAACCTGTCACTAAGTTTCTGAGCAACTTGTAACCAAGTTATTGGCACCAGTTGCACGAGCTGAAAGTTGTTGACAAGTTGCTCGGAAACTTGCTGTCAACTTATGGAAATGCCAACTTTTGCAGTCAACTTGGCAACAGGTTGTGGTAGTAAAGTCCCCTTCCCAATCCTGCTTAAAGCAGTAAATAAAAATCCCCACCAATATGTGCGTGGAAAATTCGAGAACATTCTCAAATGTTCGACATCTCACCAAGTCCCTCTCCCAATCACACATAAAGCAGTAAAAACTCGAAAATATGTAGTAAAAAGTCCTTATTTATCCGCTAAGTCCCAAAATCTACTTTTATCGATAAGCGAAAACAGACCCCCAAACAGAACCTGCATTACCATGGTCAGGTTCCAGTCAAAATCTGCATTACCATGATCAAGTCCCCCCAAATCTTCATTATCATCAATAAGAAACAGACCCCAAAAGTATATCAAAATTTTTGATTGAATAAAAAAAAAAAAAATACACTTTAATTAAATGTTGGTTTTATTTCATAATTTATACATACATACATACATATCCGTAAAAGTACGGTAAGATTTTTTTTTTTGATCGAATAAAAAAAAAATATATATTTTTAACATTGCGATGAGTTTTGATAGTTTAAATTATCTATAGAAATAACTGTTAACTATCCAATTTATCTAATATTTAGAAATAATGATGACTGGTAATATATTAATCACGATAAGCCATTTCAAAGTCATTATATTTACCACCAAAGTAAGTGAGGTAGAGCTTATGATATGGTATGGGGTTGAGCAACTCTTCGAAATAATTAGGATTCTTCGTTATCAATGCCGACGTCCTTTTTGGCAAAAATACATTGAATTCTTCATTGATTGTTGCAACTACTCTTAATCCGAATTTGGTATTAGCATTATTGAAAGCGGTTATTTGATAATCTCCATCTCTTTCCAATTCATTCAGCTTTTTGGTTGGTAAAAATATGGGTAATTTGAGGGCCTCGTTTACTTTTGAGAGATCCATTATTCGCTAAGCAAGTATTCCAAATATTAATTTTAAGTAATTAAATTTTGAATATATTTAATAGTTTTACAATTAAAAAAATCTTACCTGTTGAACACGACTTTATAGTACACTTTTCACAAAACAAAATCTCTAAATAACTGTGCGGATCATGACAAAAACTCAAGTTTTTATATTGATGATCCCCACTTAAAAATGCTTCGTGTTGTGGATTTCTACGAAAAAAAAATTTTTGGGGGATATAAAATAAAAAATGATTGGTCCAAAACCGGTTAGATCAACCGTTAAATCCCCTACTTCTAATAAAATAAAAATATTTTTGGAAAAACTTTCAAATTTTGCCCATAACCCACCCCCTTACAGCCGTTAAAAAATTTAGAATAATCAGGATTGAAAAATAAACTCCCCACCAATATGTGCGTAGAAAATTCGAGAACATTCTCGAATGTTCGATGTCTCACCAAGTCCCTCCCCCGATCATACATAAAGCAGTAAAAACTCAAAAATATGTAGTAAAAAAGTCCTTATTTATCCGCTAAGTCTCAAAATCTACTTTTATCGATAAGCGAAAACAGACCCCCAAACAGAACCTGCATTACCATGATCAGGTTCCAGTCAAAATCTGCATTACCATGATCAAGTCGGCATTATCGTGATCAAGTCCCCACCAAATCTTCATTATCTTCAATAAGAAACAGACCCCTAAATGTCGATGGAATAAATCTACATTATCATAAATAATGAAAAAAAGTCCTCAAATATCGATAAAATAAATCTACATTATCATCATCAGGCCCAAATATCGATAAAAACAAATCTACATTACCATCATCAGGCTCAAATATCGATAAAAACAAATCTACATTGCCGACATCAGATACTTATCATAGGTCGATAAAGTAGGGCGCTGTTTTGATTTTCGGGCCAAAAGCCTCTCTGTTTAACTATATATATATATATATATATATATATATATATATATATATATATATATATATATATATATGTATATATATATATACACTAGGGTGGCGCAAAAAAATCGATTATTTTTTTTTTCCATCTCGCATGAAAATTTGTTGGTTTACGATGTTATAAGAAGCCTCTACACAAATCAGCTCGATGAAAAATTTTTTAAGAGGTCGCTTACGAATTTTGAAAATATAAAAAATGATCGAAATTCGGATTTTTATTAAAATTTTTTTTTTTTTCTCGTGGCAGCAATAGTTTATATTTGTAAAATTATGACTATGCTGAAAACTTCAGCCCAAAATTTAAATATTTAAACGGTGCTCAAGAATTCCGAATATTAACTGATAATATGTAACTAATAGTTAGAATTAGTTTTTATAACTCAATTATTGTCATTTCACTTAAATATAACTTTTGCATAACCAAAAATATACAAGACAGTCTTAAACAATAAAATTTGGTAAGTTTTGAATAAGCGAAAAAACCTACAAATTGGATTAAAAAATAAAAAAGTATGTAAGTAACTTATTATTTCTATTTCTCGGGTTGTATTTTCATTCATTGTCATGCAAATTGATGGTGAAAAAATCGAGAAGCTTTATTATTAATATTTAAGGGTCGCTCAAAAATGTCCAAGAGACTGCGCTCGGAAACATGCAAAATTCTTGAGCGCCGTTTAAATATTCAAATTTTGGGCTGAAATTTTCAGCATAGTTATGATTTTACAAATATAAACTATTGCTGCCACAAGAAAAAAAATCTGTCTATCGGTTGACCCTGCGGGCCAGCCTCAAAACTTCCCACTGTTTTCGAGCTCCTCGAGCTCGAAAACATTGTTGTGGATACATTTTCGAGCTCTTCGAGCTCGAAAATACTTTAGTGTGCCATTGTTTAAAAAAAAAAACGATTTTAGCATTTCTTTCTCCAACGATATCTCAGGAATGAATTGACCGATTTTGATGGTTGCGGCGGCAATTGGCGTATTTTATTGAGTTCTAGAGCTGATAAAATTTTGAAATTGTTTGGTTCAGTTGTTTCGAAGATATTCGCAAAAAACTGTTTTTTACCATTTCTTTCTCCCGCGATAACTCTCGAACGAATTATCTGATTTTGATGATTGAGGCGGCAATCGACGTGTTTTATTGAGTTCTAGAGCTGATTAGATTTTGAAGTTGATCGTATAAGTCGTTTCTGAGAAATCAATAAAAAACTAAAATAAAAAACAATTTTTAATTCTTATTCTTTGTATAACTTGTAAACTACAAGATCGATTTACCCCAAAATCTAATCAAGACTAAGTTTTGGTGAGCTCTTTCGATCGCCACCAAGTACGTTCAAATCGGTTCATCCGTTCCAAAGATATCGTCGGACAAAAAAAAGTTCACACACACACACACACACACACACACACACACACACACACACACACACGGACGTCCACCCGAGAATAGTCAGAATAGTTTCCTAGGACCTCAAAACGTCGACATCTGATGACAACTCGATTTTCGAAAATCGGACCGAAACCAATAACTTCCCTTTTTTGAAAATTTGCAATTTTCTTAGCGGGAAGTTAAAAAAATTTTTAAATAAAAATCCGAATTTCGATCATTTTTGATATTTTCAAAATTCGTGAGCGACCTCTTAAAAATTTTTTATCGAGCTGATTTGTGAAGAGGCTTCTTAAAACATCGTAAACCAACAAATTTTCATGCGAGATGGAAAAAAAAAAATAGTCGGTATTTTTGCGCCACCCTAATATACACTTATCCAAAAAAGTAAAGGAACAAAAAAATTTTATAAATTTTTTAGTGAGTTTGGAAGGCTGTATTTTCGTGAAAAATGATCGTACCGAAAAAAACAAAAACAGCAAATTGAAGCTTAACAACTCTAGTTTGAAGATCTTCCAGCAAAATATTTTTTCGAGCCACGGTTTTTGCGGAATCATAAGAAAAAGGTCGAGACAAACTTTTTCCAAATTTTTTGGATCTGTTTTTAAGGGCTAGGAAAATTTTTTTTTTAAAAAAACGAATTCATGGGTCACTTAGGAAATTTATTCAGCTACAATTTGATTTTTTTTGGCCCTGATTAAACAAAATGATTAAGAATGATTTTACACGTTAAATGTCCATAAGAGACAGGATTAGAAATGATTTGAAGGATTAAAAAGTTTTTAAAATAATTAAAAAACAAATCATTTTAAATCATTTTCAATCATTTTGTTTAATCAGGGGGTTCTCTCTACGTCAATTTCCTGCTAAGATATCAGCCTTCAAAAGAAGAAGGATCCTTGTGTCTTTGATTATTGATATCTCGGCAAATAATGGCTGCACAGTAATTTAAAGGGCAGTTTGAGAAACTTCAATAAATTCTCTACTAGCTCCATTTTCGATTAAAAAAAAAAAAAAATTCACTAAATAACTAACGCAAAAATGAAAGAAAATCCGAAAAAAAAGATTTTTTCATTTAGGTAATGATTACACAAATTAAAGAACAAAATTTGTTCCTTTAATTGTTTTGTAAAACTTTGAGCAATCGGCCCGGACACACGGTTCAATGGATCAATCTGAAAATTTCCAGGGTTTTTGGGGGTACATTAAGCTGTAAAATTACCTGGCAACATTATTTTTTTTATCAATATTTGCAGAGTAGCAATGAGTTGACTAAAAAACCAGAAAATGGCCATTTTTTAAAGGTTTTTCAAATGGATATCAAGGATGAAAAAAAATTTTTTTCTGAAAAAATCGAAAATGTAGCTTGTAGGAAATAAATTCAAGTTTATTAAACTGCCCTTTAAATTACTGTGTGACCATTTCTTGCTGAGATATCAATAATCAAAGACAAAAGGATCCTTTTTCATTTGAAGGCTGATATCTCAGCAGCAAATTGTCGTACAGAGAAACAAAAAAAGCAAATTGTAGCTGAATAAATTTCCTAAACAAGCCATGAATTAGTTTTTTTGAAAAAATTTTTCCCGGCCCTGTAGACCTAAAAAACGAAGCCAAAAAATTTAGAAAAATTTTGTCTCGACCTTTTCCTTATGATTCCGCAAAAACCGTGGCTCAAAAAAATATTTTGCTGAAAGATCTTCGAACTAGAGATTTCAAGCTTCAATTTGCTTTCTTAATTTTTTCGATACGATCATTTTTCACAAAAATACAGCCTTCCAAAAATCACTAAAAAATTTATAAAATTTTCTTGTTCCTTTAATTCTTTGGATAAGTGTATATTTACACTAATGCAAAAAATTAAAGGAGCAGAAAAATTTTTATAAATTTTTTAGTGATTTTTGGAAGGCTGTAACTTGGTGAAAAATGATCGTATCTAGATTTTAAAAAAAGCATTCTACAGCTTGAAATCTCTAGTTTTGATGCATTTTTTCAAACTTTTTTAAAAGCTCCGGTTATTGCGCAAACATGAGAAAGACCGCGAGACAAAAAATTAAAAAATTTTTTTTTTTTCGAAGAGCCCACTCACCGCGAAAAAATTCTTTCAACTAAACGAGTGCATAGTTCGTTTAGCAAATTTATTCAGCTTCAATTTGTTTTTTTTTTAACCTCGCAGGACGATTTGTCGCAGAGATATCAGCCTTCAAACAGAAAATTATCCTTTTGGCTTTAATCATCGATACTTCAGGTACCAATGATCGCACAGAAAGTTGAAGGGCGGCGGTGAAAACTTGAATAAATTCCCTACAAGACCCTGTCATCATTTTTTGGAAAAACAATTTTTTTCTGTTTTTAACATTCATTAGAAGTAAGTTCTAAAAATGACTTTTTTTGGTTTTTTAGTAAATCAACCGCTACTCTGCAAATATCGATGAAAAAAATAATGTTGCCAAAGACTTTATTAGCTTAATGTACCCCCAAGACCCCTGTAAAATTTCTGATCCATCGAACCGTTTTTTGGGAATCATTGATCAAAGTTTTGCTAAACAATTAAAGGAGCAAGTTTTGTTCCTTTAATTGTGTAATCATAATCAAAATGAAAAAAATTTTTTTTTTCGACTTTTCTCAAATTTTTGCGGTGGTGACTCAGCAAATGCAAAGAAATGACAAAAAAAAAAATTTTTTTTCGTTTGCTTTTGATTATGATTTTTCTATTGGTGACGGTGTCTGTAGACAATGTCGATTGGAGATGTATAAAAAAACTACAAACTCGGTAATTATCTATTGTTTATCATTTGTCTTTTTGCATGACGCCACCTAGCGACGATTTTGAGAATCTTTTCAATAAAATTGAATCGTTTTTGGAAAAATTCAGTGTCAACAAAAAAATAATTAAAAAATGCTCTGATCATCAAGCTGTGAAACAATAAGTTGTTTTTAAAAATTTTTATTAAAATTAATGAATAATTAATTATTTTTAACTATTCAAATTTTTTACATTGATGAAAAAAATTTTTGTCATTGTTTTAAATACAAAATATTATTCCTGATAGCCACAAACTATCTGAATATGCATTAAATTAAAAAAGAATAGCCTAATCTTTTTGAATAGATGCATTAATTGAGCTGAAAAATGGTTTTTATTTTTTTTAACAATGGCGTACCTTTTTTAAAAATCTGGAAAAATTATCTGTTATAGGGGAGTACATAAGGCTTTGAGAAAAAAAAGTTTCATAATTGTGCTAAAATTGTATGATAGTTAGAAAAAACAATTTAGAAAAAAACAATTTTTTTTTCAAGGATCTTATGAAGCTATAAAACTGTTACTTATTTTTTTTGAAAACTATTATGAGCTCCAAAAACATACTAAATTTTTAGACCAATCGGTCAAACCAATCCTGAGAAAAAAAAAATTTTCTATTTTTTACATAATATTTATTTTCTTGGAAACGGATTTAGTTAGACATCTGAAACTTTCAGGATCTTAGTATTTTATTAGTACCTAAATATTCTCTAAGTATCATCCAAATATCTTTCCGGGGCCGCTTCACCATACTTATACCCCGATGGTCTCTATCATATTTTAGAATTTTATGCTTATATATTTGTAGCCTATTGTAGAATGGCCGATTGCCTATTCGTTTATTAATTTGTTGTTTCTTCAAAAATTACTAATTTTAATGTTTGATTCGTATAATATTTACTATTTAATGACGTTAAGCATATTCTTTTATTGATTGTTATAAATTTTTACTATTTAAATATTATTAATTTTTGTATTTGATAATTATTTTAGATTTATAATTTTTATCGTTGAATAGCGTTGAGCCTATTCCTTTATTAGTTGTTACAAGTTGTTATCTATTTAATAATTATTAATTTTATCATTTGATTCGTATAATATTTATTATTGAATGGCGTTGAGGCTGTTCTTTTACTTCACTTGTTTCGTTTATATAAACAAGATTATTACTTCCTTTAAAAATTATTGATTTATAAAGAAAAATTTATTATTAAATATTCTTTCGGTCAACTATAATTTTGAATTGATATTTATTATTTATTAACTATTCTTTTGGTTGAAGATAAATAGTCTTATAGTTAAAACTCTGTCGTTTAAAAATTCTTTATTTCCTTGATTACTATTTTGTCATTAAAATCACATTTGGCATCTATTTTACGTTTACGTAGATACCGAAATGATTCTACAAAATTGAACTTGGAAAGAAAGGCCATTCGGCAACCGAAATAGAGGGTAGATTTTCCAATTAATCTATATAAAACGTTTCATACATACATATCTTGTGATACATGTTAGTGTATAGTAGGGTGGGTTGAAAAAAAAATTTTTTTTTGTTTTTCTTAGCATGGGGGTAGAATTTGTACCTTATAAAAGGAAAAAAATTTTTCAAGACAAAAAAAATTTTATAATTCAACATTTTGAGGTGGCCCACTCGTTTTTTGAATAAATAAGTGATTAAACGGGGTAGTTCCAACGAAAAAATTTTTTTTTTGTCCAAAATCGTGGAAAACATCTAATAATTGTCGAATGTGATTGTTTTTTACTTCACTTTCATTTTAATACATAAGAAAATGTTTTCATTTTTGAATTTTTTACTTAAATTCTAAGATAATAGGAACAAAATGTTTTCAACTCCTGACTTTCAATTAGCTTCCCAGGGGACACCCTACAGCCTCTAAAACACCATGTCATTTTTTTCATTGGGACTACCCCGTTTGATCAATTATTTATTTTAAAAACGATTGGGCCACCTCAAAATGTTGAGTAAAAAATTTTTTTTTTCTATAAGGTACAAATTCTACCCCCATGCTAAGAAAAACAAAAAAAAAGGTTTTTTTCAACCCACCCTACACGGAAAGAACGAGATTGGACTGGGTACAATGTCGGATTGTACTGAGTCCCATCTGGTGTGAAAAAAATTTACACATTGGACCTGCTACAATCTACATTGTAGTGGCTACAATGTACATTTAACGCAGTCCAATCTGAGATTGTACTCAGTTCCATCCAAGATGGGGCTGCGTAACATGGGACTGAGTCGAATCCCGCGTGGTGGTTGCTACGATCTTACATTGTCGTCAGTCCAATCTATAGGATGGTAACCAGTCCTATGTTACCGATGGGACCTATTTAAATCTAACATTTATTCAGTTACCATGCGACATTTAACTGACTACAATGTAGGATGGGACTCAGTACCATCTTACATTTATAAATTTAATGTCGTTAAAGGTTACTTTATTTGAATTTACATAGTTTTATTTTTCAGTGCAGTACAAGTGTTCATGTTCATTTGCATATTTTCATCTTTTTTAATTTATATGTGTTTATTATTAGAGTAAATTATTTTCAATTTTTATTCTTTTAATTTCTAAAAGGTAAGTTGCTAAAAGTATCGAATTTTAAACAATTTAATAACGTTTTACATTATCTCAAACACTTTGTCTTCAAACTAACTATTCTTTTTTTTTATTTATTTAATTTATTTTGTATGACCCTTAAAATAATTAATGATACTGAAGTTAGCCGATGTCTAATAATTTTTGGATTTTTTTTTAAGCAAGGAATTATAAAAGAAAATATATTTCCAAAAATTTCAAATATGTACTTAGTGTTACGTCAAAATAACACATATTAAGAGTTGTGCTCCTGTTTAGCCTTCGCCGAGCGAAATAACTGGGACGGAGCTATAAGGATGACTGTTTATTATAAATAAAATTAAAATAAAAATACTTACGGTTCGTTGTCTAAGAGATAATTAAAATCATTAAAAATTAAGTAAAATAAAATTTAATTAATTTAGTAAAATAATAAAAGCAAAATTAAAACAACTTCCAAATTTATTTAAATCAAAACAATTATTTAAAAATTATTACAAAACAAAATTAAATTTCAATTAGACAATTAAATGCGGTTTACAATTTTTAACGTTTTATAAAATGATTTAGCTCTCGATTTCACTTGTTATTTAATTTATTTAAACAATCAATTTATTATTTAAATTTATTATTAATTATTTATTTAATTAAATTGTTACCTTGATTTATTTGATGATTATTATTATTATCAACAATTATTTATTTGATTTATTATTTATTATTCTTCCTTCTCAACCCTTGATAATTGATGTAATATTATCAATATTGAATTTTATTTATTAAATGATTTATATTTAAATAATTCAGATTCGATTTGATAATCGATGGAATGTTTATCAAAATTATTTATTAATTAAATGAATTACTACTTTTGAATAATCCAACAACTTTTTTTTAAAAAAACTTCTGAATTATATTTTAATAATTCAGTTTATAAACAATTAAATCACCATTATTAATGATTTAATAAAATTAAGGACTTTGCCTTTAAATAATTAAAATTTCGTCAATGACGAATGAGCTCACTTAGGAAACTGAAATCTTTTTCGATTTCCAGAAGAGCTGTTACCAGGTAGTAACATCCCTTCCAATAATTATTTAATTATACCAATTATTTCATTGGTCATAATTGAATCAATATTTTTTTATAGTTATTATTTATATATGTATTTTTCATGACTTCTAATGCAGTTAGCAACATACGCATAAAGCATTGGAGTCGAATTCATAAATCAATATTTATTGATTCTTACTTTTTTTCTTTATTGCAATATATTCTTTTATTATTTAAACATTTTAAAATTCATTTCATTTTTAATTATTAATAACTTGTTGATTAATAATTATTATTTGATTATATTTTAGTATAACATTTCATAATTTTTACTTCATATTCATTTATTATTTCATTTCTTTATTAATAAACATATCATTTATAATTAATTTTATTTCTTTTTT
Source organism: Microplitis mediator (assembly GCF_029852145.1). Classification (NCBI taxonomy): domain Eukaryota; kingdom Metazoa; phylum Arthropoda; class Insecta; order Hymenoptera; family Braconidae; genus Microplitis; species Microplitis mediator. The sequence continues at coordinate 13,384,805 of NC_079971.1, forward strand.
TTTTACACAACAAATATCTTTATCTCTTAAAGATATTTCAAAATTCATTTCATATTCTTTTTAATAATAATAATTTAATAGTTTTCATTTCATATTTATTCAATTATTTTCATTATTTATTCATTCATATAATTTCATTATTTCTTTCATTATTTCATATTTCACATTTATTATTTTATTTCAATATTTCATTTATTCAATTCAATAATTTGAATTTATATTCAAATTTATAAACATTCATTTTTTTTTCACATTTAATATTTACTTTTTTTTTTATATTTATTTATTTATAATTATCAATAACAATATTTCATAAAAATAATTTGAATTTAAATTCAAATTTAAAAATCATCAGCCGTAATAATGGCTGGAAGTCATTTGCTAATTAATTAATTCGTGCGTAGCCAGATGGCATAACATGTATGATTTTTAATAAATTGATTGACAGCAAGAATAAGACGTCATGACGTCACACTTAGTAAATAAAAATTGAGAAAGTTTTAAACTTTTATTGTGCATAACCTTTTTTAATATTTAAAATATGCTTAATTATTTACGATCCTGAATTAAGCAGACAATTTAAAATTTTTTGATTTTATCTGAACAATTAAATTTGAATAAAAAAAAAAAAAAAAACTAAAAATATGCACATGTAGAAAATTTAAAAGACTATAAGTGCAATTTTTGGAAATATATTTTCTTTTATAATTCCTTGCTTAAAAAAAAATCCAAAAATTATTAGACATCGGCTAACTTCAGTATCATTAATTATTTTAAGGGTCATACAAAATAAATTAAATAAATAAAAAAAAAGAATAGTTAGTTTGAAGACAAAGTGTTTGAGATAATGTAAAACGTTATTAAATTGTTTAAAATTCGATACTTTTAGCAACTTACTTTTTAGAAATTAAAAGAATAAAAATTGAAAATAATTTACTCTAATAATAAACACATATAAATTAAAAAAGATGAAAATATGCAAATGAACATGAACACTTGTACTGCACTGAAAAATAAAACTATGTAAATTCAAATAAAGTAACCTTTAACGACATTAAATTTATAAATGTAAGATGGTACTGAGTCCCATCCTACATTGTAGTCAGTTAAATGTCGCATGGTAACTGAATAAATGTTAGATTTAAATAGGTCCCATCGGTAACATAGGACTGGTTACCATCCTATAGATTGGACTGACGACAATGTAAGATCGTAGCAACCACCACGCGGGATTCGACTCAGTCCCATGTTACGCAGCCCCATCTTGGATGGAACTGAGTACAATCTCAGATTGGACTGCGTTAAATGTACATTGTAGCCACTACAATGTAGATTGTAGCAGGTCCAATGTGTAAATTTTTTTCACACCAGATGGGACTCAGTACAATCCGACATTGTACCCAGTCCAATCTCGTTCTTTCCGTATAGTGTATAGTCATGATATGAAATCAGGCTCGTTTTCTAAGAGTGAGAGCAAAAAAAGACAATGACTATTTTTGATAGAGAGCTTCAGATAGTTTATTTGACAAAACATTATAATGGTAATGTACCAAACTAATCTCCACGTAAACAAAATATAGAAATTTTAATTAGTATGAGATCATAATTGTAATGACTATTACAATGAAAAGATCAGTTATAATTATAGGACGTGCAGGTACGATTGAAACATCATAAATAATAAAAAAAATACTTTTAAAATATAAAAAAGCTGTGAAATTTACAGGTTATTTTGTTCACAATAAAATACAACTGACAAAATTGTATTATAATGGGAAATGCTTAAGTTATGTGGAATGAAAACCATATTTTCAACATTTTTTTATTCCGTTAGAATTTTCAAGGCTATCAAATTATTGAAAGAAATGGTCAAAACATAAAGCTTGAGGTGATAAAATAAAGCATACTAAACAAGCTTGAAGATACTTTTTACTGGAATTGTGTATCAGTCTTAGTTTTAATGTTATATGAACTTGAACAGTGAATAAAAACTGATTCTTTCGAAAAATCGTGAAAATTTCAAACAGCCATAACTTTAAAACTATTCGAACGATTCAGCCCATCTTTGAACATGATCAAGATAATCGCCTATAGAATAAGTGTGAAAAATTTCATTAAGATCCGATAAGAACTGTAGGCGCTATCGTAATGACAAGACCAGTGATAATCATCGGGAGTAGAGGTACATTTGCTACATCATAAGTAATAAAAGAAATACCTTTAAAATATAAAATAGCTGTGAAATTTACAGGTTATTTTGTGCTCAATCAAATACAACTGACGAAATTCGATTATAATGGGAAATGCATAACTTATGTGGAATGAAAACCATACTTTCAACTTTTTTTGATTCCATTAAAAGTTTCAAGGCTATCAAAATATGGGAAGAAATGGTCAAAACATCAAGTTCAAGGTCATAAATTAAAGCTTATTAGACAAGATTTCAAATACTTATTACGGAAATCATTTATGAGTTTTAGTTTTAAAGTTATCCTAAAATGAAAAAGGTATGAAATTTATGTGAAGCCGTTTTATTCGATCGTTGATTGGTTGATAAGTAAATGTGATTATTTGATTGGTTGTCATTCAAGAAAACGACACGAAAATATACAGCTAACATATGCTATACTATATTATTTATATTATACATAAAATTATATATATTTTTATGCTTCTTATATTTATGATTATATCTTATTATTTGTTATTGGCAACTTTTAGCAAGGTTGAAGAACGCTAGAGATATTTTTATCATTATATATGCTTAAAGCAATTTGCAAAAAGGAAATGCTTAGATTTACTAGCAATATTATTAATTTCTACCTGGATAAATTATTCCCAGTTTGAAAAACTGACCCTGATAGACTCAGTTCTTAATAACTCTGAACAAAATTTGATGCAAGATTCAAAAGTACTGACGATATTGAACAATAATGTTAATGGCTGTGTGTATTTGAATTTGTTAATTCATGTGTTCTGTGGAAGCCAACAATACTGTTTTACAGTTATATGAAAGTAAGTAATTATTTTTATTGTATTATTAGATATAAATATTGTTGTCACACTATCAAAGTAGCCAGTTTAATCTAAAGTTGATGGGAACTTAAAAATTAAACTCAAATTTACTACTGAGATGTTTAACGGTAACTTGACCAAAATTCGCATGAAAGTTGTCGGCAAAATTTAAAATGGGAATATTTCCCGTTAACTGTGATAAACTTAAAAACTGTAGGCTAGTTTTTGAAGTTAGATTTATTTTTAATTCAGGTTTAAATTATTATTGCTGTTATATCTATATATTATTACTGTATGTATAGATATATTAGCAATATTTATTAATTTAAATACGGATAAAATATCAATCCATGTATAGTTAGTACAGCAATCCGCATTGTTATTATAGCAATCCCAATCGTTAGTATAGCAATCTAAATGGTAAGTAGAGTAATCCAGATTGTAAATGTATTAATACGTATTCTTAATTTAGCAATACGTATTTCGGTAGCAACCATCTATATAGATAGTTGATTTAATAAAACATTGTATGGGTAAGGATAGCAATCGAACCTTTACGCAAATAAAGTATTGCTGTATTAACAATCTATGATTTTTTAAATTTATATCAATGTAGTTTGCAGGAAAAAAAATTTCAACATTATTTCTATCTAATTAATGATAATTTATTTAACAATTTGTATTTAAATCATAAATTATGGTCAAGTTGATGTCAAAAATGGAAAAGTTTAAATTTTCCGCAAAATTAAAAAAACCCTCAAGTAAACTTTTGGAGAGTAACTTCTTCCGAGCAGCACCGACTGTGGCTCGGCAAAAATGTGCCACGCTCAAAACTACATTTCCCTTAGACGGCCATAGCCCATTTTCGCCAATCCCTGGCTATCAGGGTAACTCCCAAGTAAACAGTAGGGTTTCGCTGTAAGATGGCGTGTTTGGCAGAACCAAGCCCTCAGTAAGTAAGATTGAGTATTGGAAATCTTACCAAGTTTACTCAGGACTTAGTTCAGCCAAACACGCCTATAGAGACAGCTAAATATCATTGATAACCTGATCAGTTTGTTCAACAGAAGCGTCCTTTTTCGTTCCGGTCTTCAGCCACGCCTGGTCATATATTTGCAGTTGTCTTACAATAAATTCACTCATTAGTGTTTTGTTAATTTTCTAATAATTTAAATAATAAATTACTTCGAAAATTTTATCATTTTTAATTTGATCGTGCATTTTTTTTATTTTTCGTATTAAAAATGTCTGTGAAGATCTACTAAAGTGGTTTTCGAAGCCGGAAGAGATCGACGACTATAATGCGGGATACGACACGGTGTTAGTTAGCTTATTTTATAGTGAATTTAGATGTAATTTATTGATTTATTATTAGTTGATAATTAAATCAGTACATTAATTTCTAAGTTACATAAGAATTTAATATTTTGATTTATTTTAAAAATTTTGGTCAATTTTGTTTCGTAGTGAGTTACGTGGTAACGTAGAATGTGTAGTAGGAACTCAGGCTGTTACTACCCCGTGGTCAACAACACCAACATCATTATTTAAAATTTATGCTAATAATGACAAAGGCAGACGGACGAAGGTTTGCTTTTGGGGCGCTAATTCTGTCAAGTGGTCGCCATTGATTAGTAAAAGATCGGTAATATTATTACTTCGTATACTTGGCTTATAATCGAATTTATCTTTCTATCTATCCTATTTCATAATATAATGAATATATTGATTATTGCCTCAACTGTACAATGGATAAATTTTTAATGATTGCTGATCACTCAGGTCCTTCAAATTACACGTGCAAAGGCTCGCGAATTTAATCACCGATATTCTGGTCCACTCAAACCTACTGCTGCTTGTGAGCTTATTGTACTAGGGCATACTCAGATAAAAATTCTACCAACTAAATTTGACGATATTCCTGCTTCTGCACCTTTATCAACTGTCACGCTACAAGAAGCACCTAATCAAACTGGAAGATTTTGTAAGTTTTAATCGATAATTTTTCATCAGTATCTATATCATTCATAATCTATTTTAAAATAATAATTATTATTTTTTAATCGATATTTAGTGGTAATTGGATGGATAAAACTTCCATTTGAACTCATCACAACAGGTGGTGGCAGTCATGGAAGCGGTGTAATAGTCGACCATGAATGGCGTCTCAAGGTACACATCACCAACTTCCAGAAAGCCAGTTCAAAATTAATTGCCGGTACGAAAGTATCGCTGAATTGCCTGCACTCTACAGAGAGTAAGTTTGTTACTTATTTTTGTTATGAAAGACACAGTAATTAAGTGAAAATTTGTTTCAGCTGGATCTATGTTGATATGCCGTAATATAAACGATATAATTACAATAGAGGAAGAGGTAAAGCTCACAGACCAAGAACTATTTGACATGGAAACTCGTACTGTCAAGCGTGTAGCAAAGGAACAAGGAGGGCCTTTAACCAAGAAGAAGCCTATTCAACTAAATCTACATAACAAGTCTGAATTTATAGTTGCGAAAAATTTAAAGGTATAAAGTTATTTGATTAGAAAATATATAACAAGTATTACTAGAAAATATGCAGAAAGGTTGTGATCAACAAATGTAATATTAATTTAATATACTAAAATAAATTATTAAAGTCTGATATTTATATTATTGACTATTAAGGTATAATAACAGTTGAAAAAATATTCTTATATGATCATTCGATTTCTAATTTATTCTTATGATATAGTAGTAAAAGAAATAACCAGAAATTTCATGCTTTGTACATATAAGAATAAGTCAAAATATTCAAACAAATAGGGACATAGTTTTATAATATATAAATAGAGCTGTGACTTATAATAATAATATCTCTATTTTCTAAAGTTTGTAACGTAAATATTTCTTAAGACTCAATTAAACCCAATAATTACCCAAAAATTCTTTACTCAATAAAATTACCCAATAACTCAAAACTCACATTACTCAAAATCGAGCTACGTTACACTTTGCCCACCAATCACCCCTCTCATCTCCTCCAGATCCTGACGGGCGCCAGCCGACTTTTATTTCCCCGGTATCGGCAACCGGTCTAAACGTACACGTAAATTAAAACCTATAAACTATACCCTTTGGAGATGAGAGACATGACCGGTGGTAGCGGCATGTCCTGGTGCGCTCAGTATGCTAGGTTGTGGAGAGAGGGTCACGGTTCTTTCAATGCGAAGGAAGCCGATTATTTACATAATAAAAAAGACGTAAAATAACAAAACAAAACTAAATAAAATACCATAAAGATGATGCGAGAGCGACGCGGAGGGCCCAAAAGACCCGCGGTCCAATACTCTCGGTCCATCACGCAAATAAATACCTGGGCAAGACATCGGGAACCTCTCAACGAAGACGAATCACAAACTTTATACACTACTAGATAAGATATAAAATAAAATATAAATAAATAATGCGATAATTCACGATAACTAATCAATGCGACAGACGGCTCCAAGAGCACCATGCACCAGGCTACAGGCTCCAAAACGACGAAAGTCTAGGGTGGCGGTCGAGGTCCACCATGGCGACTCTCCGACTCACTACCGCTTCCTCTAAAACTCCAAACTCGGCAACTGGGTCGACTCGTACACGAGCGACGCCAGGTCTCAACTTTTCTCCTCAATGGTACTCGCACAACTGTTTCACGATAATCTCCCACTCTAACTCGCTTACTCGACTTCATCTCTTTCAATCCTACATTCTCACTTCTCCATCCATTCTTACCTTCACAAACATACAAGTCGTGGACTCACGGGCCTTCCCGTAAGGTCACTCCCCGTGATATCCGAAGTTAGCGAATTGTTGGCTTCCTCGAGCATCGCAAACGAGGCCTGTCATCCGCCCAATAACCGTACACGTACCCCAGCTAACTTCGGGTACCACCACGAAGGGACGGCGACATCTCAGTCGCACCTCCGTGATCACCACGTCAACCCCGAGGGCTAAGCCTGGGCCTAGTCGTCATCACTGGTCGGGAGGCACGTTATCTTGGCCACTATCCGCGACACAGCTAGACATCCCCCGTTAATTCCACGCTCCATCACACAGACACTCCAAAACATACTCCGTACCATACACGTACTCTATAACACACTTAACTAATCATACACATTTATACCCCATATCCTCAACTCATTCTCTACTACACTCAACTCAACACACATACTCACTTTTTCTCTCACTATCACACCGACTTACACGTACTCCAACCTTCAACTCCATCCCTTCGGCAATGTAACGTCACAAGTTATATATTAATGAAGTAAATTGATTATATCATGTTACATAATATCCACTAAAAATAAGAGTCAAATTACCTTTAAATATTTGCTTCTACAATTTTTCAGAATTCATTAAGAAAAACATTCGTTTCAATTACAACTTTTTTTTTTTTTCAAACATTGCATTGTTTTTTGTTTACTTCTAAAAAATTGGTTCATGCTAAAATTCATTTCATAAAAAAAAAAATAAAGTGCCATTTTAATTTTATTATTTATCATTTTATGAAAATGACATACTTATTTTCCATCATAATAAATCTTTATAGAAAGTTGCATTCATGATTTAAATATCATTTCAATTTTTCTCAGACTGAATGTTTTATACACTTATCCAAAAAATTAAAGGAACAAGAAAATTTTATAAATTTTTTAGTAATTTTTGGAAGGCTGTAGTTTCGTGAAAAATCATCGCATCGAAAGAATAAAAAAAGCAAATTGAAGCTTGAAATCTCTAGTTTAAAGATCTTCCAGCAAAATATTTTTTTGAGCCACGGTTTTTGCGGAATCATAAGAAAAAAGTCGAGACAAAATTTTTCTAAATTTTTTAGTTTTGTTTTTTAGGTCTACGGGGCCGGGAAAAATTTTTCCAAGAAAACGAATTCATGGCTCGTTTAGAAAATTTATTCAGCTACAATTTGCTTTTTTTTGTTTCTCTGTACGACAATTTGCTGCTGAGATATCAGCCTTTAAATGAAAAAGGAGCCTTTTGTCTTTGATTATTGATATCTCAGCAAGTAATGGTCACACAGTAATTTAAAGGGCAGTTTAATAAACTTAAATAAATTCCCTACAAGCTACATTTTCGATTTTTTCAAAAAAAAATTTTTTTTCATCCTTGATATCCATTTGAAAAACCCACAAAAAATGACCATTTTCTGGTTTTTTAGTCAACTCATCGCTACTCTGCAAATATTGATAAAAAAAATAATGTTGCCAGGTAATTTTATAGCTTAATGTACCCCCAAAAACCCTGGAAATTTTCAGATTGATCCATTGAACCGTTTGTCCGGTCCGATTGCTCAAAGTTTTGCAAAACAATTAAAGGAACAAGTTTTGTTCCTTAAATTGTGTAATCATTACCAAAATGAAAAAATTAATTTTTTTCGGATTTTCTTTCATTTTTGCGTTAGTTATTTAGTAAATGTAAGGTCAAGAGGAAAAAAAAAATTTTTCCAAAAAACGAGAGCAAACAAGAATTTTTTTACATTTTTTTTTTTTTACGTTTCATTCGGGGGGTTATTTTTTTTTTCGTTTTTCGGAAAAAAATTTTTTTTTTTCCTCTTGACCTTACATTTACTGAATAACTAACGCAAAAATGAAAGAAAATCCGAAAAAAATTAATTTTTTCATTTTGGTAATGATTACACAATTTAAGGAACAAAACTTGTTCCTTTAATTGTTTTGCAAAACTTTGAGCAATCGGACCGGACAAACGGTTCAATGGATCAATCTGAAAATTTCCAGGGTTTTTGGAGGTACATTAAGCTGTAAAATTACCTGGCAACATTATTTTTTTTATCAATATTTGCAGAGTAGCGATGAGTTGACTAAAAAACCAGAAAATGGTCATTTTTTGTGGGTTTTTCAAATGGATATCAAGGATGAAAAAAAATTTTTTTTTTAAAAAATCGAAAATGTAGCTTGTAGGGAATTTATTTAAGTTTATTAAACTGCCCTTTAAATTACTGTGTGACCATTACTTGCTGAGATATCAATAATCAAAGACAAAAGGCTCCTTTTTCATTTAAAGGCTGATATCTCAGCAGCAAATTGTCGTACAGAGAAACAAAAAAAAGCAAATTGTAGCTGAATAAATTTTCTAAACGAGCCATGAATTCGTTTTCTTGGAAAAATTTTTCCCGGCCCCGTAGACCTAAAAAACAAAACTAAAAAATTTAGAAAAATTTTGTCTCGACTTTTTTCTTATGATTCCGCAAAAACCGTGGCTCAAAAAAATATTTTGCTGGAAGATCTTTAAACTAGAGATTTCAAGCTTCAATTTGCTTTTTTTATTTTTTCGATGCGATGATTTTTCACGAAACTACAGCCTTCCAAAAATCACTAAAAAATTTATAAAATTTTCTTGTTCCTTTAATTTTTTGGATAAGTGTATATTAATTTAACATATTTTTGTTTTTATGCATGTCATGCATCTCTTTGTCAAGACTTAACTTATTTTACAAATTAATCAAAATGTTATAAATTAAAAATTGAAACTTGCCTTTTTGCCGACATTAGAGTATCCCAAGTTTATTAGGGTCTCTAATCGGCTCAACTGTTTTTAGCTTAAATACTAGTTACAATATTTTACGTTAAAAGAAAAATAAAAAGCTTATGTCTAGAACGAATTCCATCTTTTAAATAAAAGGTCAGACTTGGGAAAAATAAGTTTCCTAAGACTATGGGTTTTCCCGAGATCTTACAATTTTATGATCTCGAAGAATAGAGAAATGCTTAAGTGACCAGGCCTAGCTTCAATAAATGTTTTGGAAATTCCCAAAGAAAAATATGATAAGATATAACTAAAACACGACAGAGTATATTATATTGTAAAATTAAATGCTGATATCTTTAAATAATCCCGCGGAATCGCGTTTATCTCATAATCTACGCGGTGTCGCTTTAATCGCTCGTACCGACCATGATAGGATATCACACCTCCTTCCTTATTTAAAAGGTGTTACTCATGGTAACAGCTTTATTCTCACACGCTTACACACATACACGCGAAATTACATAACAATAAAATACCTAAATTGTTTATAGATACAAAATAAATTTCATGAATCAAAAGTATATGCTTAAGAATATATATAATATTGATTACTAGAGTACACACATCATGGTTAATTTTGAAGTATAGCGATAACAATTATTTGAATTACTTAACTAACTTACAGCGTAGTTTGGAGGTTTTCTTAACATTACATCGTATAATACTATAATACTACAATATAATAATATAGTGGGTGTTGGTATCCACACTTGCACTCTTTACATACTATTGTTAATTATTCAGTCATCTTCACCAGATGAACTATCGGGAATAGGAGATGGGCGGAAGTGAGCTAGTTTCGATTTATCGGTGTGAACTACTTTCGTTTTATAGCCTCCAAGTGCTAATTTAGCATTAGAATTATTCAACATTTCGATTATTTGGTAAGGACCATCCCATAGTGAGTCAAATTTTGATGGTCTAGGTTCCTTTTGGAGTAGTTACGATATCGTTAACTCGAAAGTTTCGCGGATTTTGTTTTCGGTCATAATGAACCTAGCATCGATTTTTGGCTTTATCGAGGTTAACAGCAGCTTGAGAATGTGTACCGGAGATCCTAGAAAATAGATCGTCGAAGTATTGAACATAAGTTAGGGGAACTTCTTCGTCAGCGAACTCTGTAGGTATCCGTACCTTTTTACCGAAAATGAGCTCATGAGGGGTAAACCCTGTAGACTCATGAACCAAAGTATTATATGAAAACATAGCAAATTTGATCCAATCATCCCAGTCCTGTGCTGAGCAGTAATGTTTGAGACATTCCACAAAGCCGTGGTGAGCGCGCTCTAACGATCCGAAAGATTGCGGGTGGATCGCGGTAGATCTAATTTGTTGAATTTTAATAACTCTGCAAAAAGATTGCATTGTTTGGCTGGTGAAATTTGTACCTTGATCTGTATGGATAACACAGGTCTACAAAAAAAAATTTTTTGTTTGGTGCCGCTAATTCTAGGTTTCATTTTGGTTAATTAGCCCACAAGATGACGTGCAAAGCTGTGAAAATTATGAAGCTACGTTCAGGTTTGTATCGATCGATATAATAACCTAAAAAACGTATTTTATGGTAATTAATGTCATTATAATCAATAATTTTTTTTTTAAATTAATAATATCCATATGCCGTCGATATGACACCATTTAAATATAGTGGAAACCTAAACATGCAAACCTTCTCAATCATACAATTTATAGATAAATTGAGAAAAATATAGATAGCCCGAACTGGGAATCGAACCGAGACCAATTCGGTATCGCGCTGAGTGCTCTACCAGTTGAGCTATCCGGCACTATAATGAGAACGTTTTCATCAAGATTTAAAGGTGATGGAAGATAGATACCAAGGTCGCTGGGATGAGCATATGATGGCAGATTACTGTTGGAGTATTACAAGGGAATGTCCTGAAGACATCCATCGGAGAAAATCTAAAAAGAGAAGCTTCTAACCTGTGAAATAAAATGTGTAATTAAATGTATTTAACTGTTTTGAATTAAATGTTTTTTTGTTTTTTAATAAATGAAAAATCTCGAAAACTATACGTAGCATTAAAAAAGGAAGTATCACGTTTTTATCGGGGTACCGAATGTACTTGAAATCAGTTTTACTTTTAGCAGCACCAAAATCATTGTAGACCTGTGTAATTTTAGGGCAACCGAATCTGCAAATGAAATTCTCGCGGGTGCGAGGGCAATCGTAACAGTGTCCATAGTGGGTACGGGTATAGCGTCATAATATCTGGTGAGATTATCTTGGATAGTTAATAGATACTTATTCCCAGAGGTAGTTACAGGTAAAGGACCTACTGTGTGGATTTGAATCTTATCGAAAGCTTCTTTAGGGGTATCTGTTATTCTCATCGGTTGTCTAGTTTTTACTTGAACTAAATTTTTTTTCTGGCAACTAATGCAGGTGCGAACGAACTGTTTAATTAGAGTTTTCATGTTTCTCCAGTAGAAATCTTGCCTTATCTGGTTGTACAATCGTACAACTCCTGGATGGCCTCCCACTACAGATTCATGATACTCTCTAATTATGTTAGGTCTGAAGCGGGAAGCAGATATCGCCTGTACAGACGGTGAAGGTGTAACCGCCGTTCATAAAATGTTTTTTAATAGCTCGGGTGACGTAACTCCACTGGGTTGTGGCTAAGCCGTTTTTAGTTTTAGGAATACTGACAGATTTTAGGTTTAAGTGTTCTGAAAGGTGTTTTAGAGATAGTATAGTTTGATTAATTACTTTGGATTCGAAGTTTTCATTAGCTGTTTGGTTTACAATAAGATGGAATATGAAAAATTCATTCCACTTGGAAGCAAGTGTATACCCGAGGTTTCCAGGGTTTCTGGTAATTTCCTGAATTGAAAATTTATTCTGTTGAAGGAGTTCTCTACTAGTTTCAGAAATGAAAGTGCCACCAGTAGAAGTAAAATGAACAAGATTGTCTTTACGCATACATAGCTTATCTCTAGTGGTAGCTAAATAGGAAGGGTTATTAGTTAATAATCGGGTTGGAAGATCGTCAGGCTTGACTTTTTTATTGACATTTGACTTTGACATTTTACTGGAGTTTATCTGCTCCGAATCTGTATCGTCGACTTCCAACGCACTCAGTTTTCGTTTATAGACGAGGTCGTCTTTAAGTTTTCGTTTGTAGACGAGGTCGTCTTTACCATGTATGTTCTCAACAACGGGCACTTGACGTCCCAAACACAAATCGTAGGAGAGCACGAGACTCTCGCCTTCACACTGGTTATCTGAATCAACAGATTCCTTTCCAAGGCTACCAAGTAATGAAAACCTGCCACTCGATAGCACCTGCAGAGTACCACGAGCAAAATAACACTGTTGATTTTGCATACGCTCAGAACCAACCCGAGAACCACACCTTAATCCATCGGAAGCTACACCAGCTCCAGTTTCAGTGGAGTTTGTTGGAGTCAGATTGGAACGCTCGTTACAATTTGGAGAATTTATTTTGCAGTAACTTTCTACTGCCTGAATTTGAAAAACTGAGCCAACTAAAGACTCGACATTTATTTCATTATCGTTTTCATTGATATTTACGTTAAGAACTTGGCTTGAGTCGAAATTTGCAATTGGTACTTCATCAGCGCCGACGGGTACTGATTTCAAATCTCTAAAAGCCTCACCTTCATCTCTGGTTTTATGAGTGGAACTGTTTAATTCTTCGCCTGACGTTTCGGGGATATGATTCCGGGAGAGAGCATCAGCATTAGAATTGATTTTACGAGGTTTATAAATCATTTCATAATTATAGTCATTTAACTTTATGCGCCATCGCATGAGTTTAGAAGTTGGGTCTTTAGTACTACGTAACCACAAGAAAGGCATGTGGTCAGTGACCAAAGTAAATTTCCGACCGTAAAGATAAGATATGAAACGTTGAACAGCAAATAAGATAGCTCGTAGTTCGTTCTCTGTTGTAGAATAATTTGATTTAGTTCTAGAAAAAGTTCTAGAGGCATAAGAAACTGGAAGATCGTGGCCAATGGGTCCTTGGCTTAATGCAGCACCCGAGGCATAGTTAGAAGCGTCAGTTGTAACGACAAAAGGTTGAGAGAAGTCAGGGTATTGTAAGAAGTGGTTCGGAAAAAATCGTGTCCCGAAGGGTTTCAGATGCTAATTGTTGAGATTCGCTCCACAAGAAAGGAACGCCCTTTTTTAACAGGTGAGTTAAAGGTTTAGCTATTTTGGCAAAATTCTCGATGAATCGTCTGTGATAACCGATAAGACCGAGGAAAGATTTGATTTTCTTTCTAGTGTTAGGTATCGGGAAGTTTTTTACGGCTTGAATTTTCTGTGGCTCCGGATTAACCCCTTCGCTAGTGATGATGTGGCCAAGATAGCCTATTTCTTTCCGAAGAAAATGACATTTTTCCGGTGACAAGGCCAGTCCAGCACTTTGCAACCTGGCCAACAAGGTTCTTAATTTACGAGAGTGTTCCTCGAGGGAGTTAGCATACATGACGATGTCGTCCATATACACGAACAATTCAATACCTTGAAGACCGGAGAGAATACGGTTCATCAGGCGTTGAAACGTCGCCGGCGCATTCTTTAGTCCAAATTGCATACGATTGAACTCGTAATGACCATAAGGCGTAGAGAATGCAGTCTTGTGTTTAAAACTTGTATCCATTTCGATCTGGTAGAAACCAGAAGCGAGGTCAAGGATAGTGAAATATTTAGCTCCTTCGAGCTGGTCTAGAATGTCAGTGATATTAGGGAGAGGATATGCATCGCACATGGTCTTTTCATTGAGTCTGCGATAATTTATGACCATTCGCCAACGGGTTTTTCCAGATGGGTCAGGTTTTTTAGGTACGATCCACACTGGAGAATCGTATGATGAATCGGAGTTCTGTATGATGTTATTTTTTAATAAGTCGTTAACTTGGTTTTGTATTTCTTGTTTGTGTACTTGGAGAAATCTGTATTGCTTTGTGTTAATTGGTGCTTCGTCAGTAGTGATAATTTTATGTTTAAGGACTGTGGTAGATTTGAAAAGGTTTTTACTGATAATTTTCAATACGCTGGCCTTTTCCGAGTCATTAAGTCCTTGCAAATCTACTAGATTAAATATCTTTGTCAGTCTTTCCGCGTTGGCTTCATCAGATGTATCGGTTGAAAATTCTGTGCGAGCTGAACGGGGTAAAGGTGGTAAGACTTCGAATTCTTCGAGCTCAACGGGAGGAATCGTCGAATTCACGTGATCAGTAGTAGTATTAATAGCAAATATTTTTACGAACCCGTCATTTAAAGTGGCCAAAACTTCACCTAAGAATACGCCGGGGCCTATATTAACTTTCCTAATATACCCTGTCCTAAGTTCACTGTTTCGTACCGGTAAAGTCAGTAATTTTTTTGTCCTGAGAGGCAAGTCGTACGATTGAGGTTCAGTGAAATTAAATTTTTCGTTACCAAGCGATAAATTTCCCGGAAAATTTTCTTTAAAAGTTAATACTGCGTCCTGTTTACGTAACAAAGATATACCCAATATACCAGATTGTTCAATGAAGGGAAAGAATCGTCAACGACGTTAAATTTAATTTCTATAATGCGGATTAAAATTGCAATTTCCCCACAATTACATATCAATACCTGAACCAATGCCCGTCAAGTTATAGATTTTATTTTTATCTATGTGTATGTTGGAAGAAAACTGCGCTTCTTTTAATTAAATTTAATTGTGCACCGGTGTCTATTAGAAGGTCGGTTGTTTTATTTTTGAAAATTTTATCGCTGAGAGTGTAAGGGTTTGCCCTGGACTCCCCGTACTAGGAAGTTCAGACAATCCTCCGGTAGTAACTTGGGTAATCGAAAGTTCTGGGTTCTGAAATGTCTGACGCGGCCAAGTACGTGGCTTGATTTTGAACAGGGAAATGGTTAAGAAAATAATTTAACAATGATTTTAAATATAACTCTAGCTCTTTTATTATAAATAACCAATTATTCGTGTAATATGTATACTTAATGCTAAACTCTCTTATAATTAATAATTAACAATTAGAAGTTTTGTTGCAAAGTTTTACTGCGCATGCGCCGCTTTCGTTTTACCGGGATACAAGTCCCAACTTTATTAATGTAAAATCTACCCGATATGATTTAATACGATAATAATTAACGAGCTTCTATTCAACTTTAACCCGTAAAGAAAATATCAATGTCGAGGAAAAATTCTGACAATTAAAATCAACCGATAACAAATTTCCAGCATGCACAGAGATTGAAATAACTTGAATAAATTTAAAAAAAAAAAATTTAGTAAAAGACGATAAAACTCGAAAAGGAAATCCCCTCCACGTGTTTGACAAACTTTAATATTATAAATTTTCCAAAACCTTTATTCCAAGGAACTTACGTCAACCTGTCCTAAATGCTTGGCCATGGTGATCGTCTTAACCACAAATTCAGCAGGATCCTCCTCACGATGTAGTTTGAGACAAAAACGTGGATGTAACGACTTTTGGAAAAACTGCACTTATAAATTTATGGCGTCTGCCTGAATGAAAACGTATTATAATGCTGAGACAAAATCAAAACTGCACAACAGAAGTCTTGAGCAACCGCTCTGTTCGGCTAGCCGGTTATAATTCATTTTTTGGTTGTGTCGCCTGGCGACGAGGTGTCCAATCTACCCCAAACGTCACGCCGTTAAACCAATTCAACGCAAGGGCGGGTGCGCAGACTTAAGGCGCGAAATTTAATTTTTGCTGACCTGGCAGTCGAACACCAGATCACCCCGTTACACAAGATATTATTGGCAAACTAGAGGTGTTATCTAATTTGAGTTTGTAGTTAATCCGGTAGGTCCTGAACGCGCTATTAATTCCATGCTCCGTGTCGCGTTCTTCCGGTGAGCATTTACCCCGTTTAAAGATTTATGAGTTTCACGGTCAGTTACGCGAGAATCATACGCGTTCCGGTGATTTTTCTCTCGAAAGTCTCTGTCGTTACGTCTTTCTTTATAACGATTTCCCCGTTCGTGAGCGCGTTGTTGTCCGTGACGTTCGTTATGTCTCCTAGTCACCTCAGGGCATCTATTTCTGAAATGACCGGGGTTTCCGCATTCATAACACTTAGGGGTGTTTTCGACAATAGTGTAAATTCTAGCGTTCCGATGGGGTTTATTAAAATAATGAGTTAAGTTATCCTGCCCGAACAACGATTTCCGACTGTCAAATCCTACTTGAATTTTTGCTGCTCTATTTATGGCTCTTTCTAGAGAATCCGGCTCTTCGTTGATTAATAACTGATTAATTGACGGATTTCGAAGTTCAGTAATGAATCCCGATATCGCGGTTTGATTTAACAGTACATTGACTCCAATTAGTTCGACTGCTTGATGTTTTTTTTAGCGGCTTCTAGTGCGCGGCCTAGGGTTTCGCATGCCCTAGCTCCATACGTTTCGACCGATTCATTTTCATGTTGTTTGAGTCTTTTCAGTTCCTCATGAGCTTGCTGAGAGTTAAATGAGTGGCCAAGAGAATTTCTCAGTGAGTTTAAAAGTTCGTCGAGGGATTCTGAATTACCGCGGTTAGATATTAATTGGTCGTCGTGACCTTCGACTCTATTCCGGATAAGTGCTAATAAATTAAATCTCTCGCGAGGATGAACTAGGGAATTCGCGAGTTTGCATTGCCCAATAAATTTGGCTAAGGAGCCCGTTTTCCCGTCGTTACTTCCGTTAAATCGTGGAACTAGATCGATAGCTAATTTTAAATTTAAGTATGAAGGACTGATTGCTGTTTCGATAGGATCGGTGTCACTACTTATTGACGGAGGATTGTGTGGTACCGTTAAGGATGGATTTGAGGAGGTTGAGGCTACAGAGGATGATGATGCGGGTATGACAATAGTTGGAGAAATTGTATCAGAGTCCTGAGTGTTCGGGATCGGAGCCGTCGGGGCGTCCAGATTTCTGCGACTTCGCGTAACTCCATTCGATGGAGCAACAACAGGAGCGACCGTCTGGTGGTTGGCGGCTCTACAAGTATTTCGTACGCGATGCATTTTTTTTTTCTTATTTAACTAAGTGGGAGGTAGTATTTTGTAGAGTAAGGTATATCAAAATATAATTATACTATTTATGTGTATCAAAATGTAGATTCTATAGAATCTAGCTGGTCACTCAGAAAATTAACGCGGAAAATAACAATAATAACAATAACTGCTGTAAGAGCGATTTCAGCGGAATCAGTATACTCTCGCCTCGTCTTTTTAGTGCTAAAAAAACAAAATAATTAAATTGATAGCACAGCACAAAGTAATTTAAACTTACGATTTTGTTTTTGCTGCCTCCATTTCAACTATTATTGAGTCAATCTGGTTTTTATCGAATGGTTTTTTTGATGGTTGCTCTTTGTGATTATAATTCGAAGTGCGGCACTCACTGTCCATTATGTCAAATTATTATATAAATTATTATATTACAAAAATTTTGTCAGTTGATGAGAAATGTTTACTTAGTTCGACGCAGTAAATAAATAACAATCAATCACAGTTGCAATCAGCTGATATTGAGTTGTGTCTATTGCATTATGTCGCACTCATATCAATATGCGCAACTCACTATGCGCAACTCTTCGTGATGAACGCGCATGAAACTGTGTGTTGCTGGGCGCAAAATTTGATTTGCTTTACTAGCAGTACACGATCGACAAAACAGCTGTTACAGTTCACGAACTGGCTAAATTTCTTAAACATTTCGTGTAATTTTGAAGTATTACACGATCTGTCTAAGGCCCAATTGCATTTCATGAACTGTCTAAAAATTCTAGCCAGATCGTGTAACTGATTGACCATTACACGATCTGGCTGCAGTTCATGATCTGTCTAGACAGTTCATGAACTGTCTAATTTCACGATCTGGCTACGACATATACATATATATTTCTATATATATATATATATATATATATATATATATATATATATATATATATATATTATAACACGCAGAAAATTAGACGCCGACACGCTGACACCAATGAGTAGAATAATTAAATTGTTTTCTTTCGATACTCCAGAATTGGTGTTATGATATTCTCTTATTCGGATTATTTTTTAGTGACAGGTCACTTGGCAGGTCAATGCGTTCACTACTAATGTTAACATTAAAAAATAAATTTGGTTGGCACTCAGAGACGAGAAGGATCCGAAGCTCTATTCCTAATCCTCAATTGAGATAAATCAAGTAATAACGTTAGTCTTAAGCAGGATAAGTCGTTAGTTAAGTATTTAATTGTTAAGTACCGTAGGAGGAAAGACAACTCTGTTGCTAACAAAAGGGGGGGGGGGGCACCAAATGCCGAGCCTGTAAAGTTACTGCTAGAGTGATTAGCCGAGCCACCAATGGACGCCAAGTGCCGAGACGGAGGCAAGCCAAACAAAATACATGAAGAGAAAGTGACTTTCAGTAGATGGTAAAATGACTGGATTGAGAATAGACGACATAAACTGTTTAAATTAAATTTGGTAAAACGGGGACGTGTGCAAGCGCAATGGACGGATGTTCAGTGTTGGAAGTAGCAGTATTGGACAAGATAATAGCAGTTGATTAGAGGCTGTTAAGTGATTTGGCATCGATTACTCAACAATTGTGTCCCCAATACTCCTTAAGAGACTATCGAGGCGCCACCAAGCGTAAGATCTTGGAAGAGAGGGCTATATGAGAAAGATGTAAACACTGGACGTCATTCTGGATCGTACCACGAGTGTGCCAACACGTGTTTGATATAACGTTTGGTTCGTTGATTATTGCCGAAGCTGTTTGCGCTTTAATAATTAATAAAGAAAATCAATTAGGTAAATTAAATAATTGAGTTGAGTTGTTCTTTTTTGCAGTACAATCGGATTGTGTTGTGCCGTGATCGGTTGGCGTCCGTTAAGTGAGCTGTCGGGTTCGAAAATTGAAGTTGTTGACCACGTGGAGCCGAGACGACGCGGGATTTGGTTGGTGACGAAACGACGACGGTGAGCAAGTTGTCTTTCCTCTTTCTCGTGAATGAATCGAGCCGGGATCGGAGTTTATTGCTTTGGTTGAATTGAGAATTCACTTAATTACTGTTTTTATTATTAGTTTTTTGGAACGAAGTTCCTTATGGGGCGATGCGGAGGGGCACCCTAGCTGGCAAAAAACGTCCGTAACACGAGAAAAAAAGCGTAAGATTTTTATGAATACTCTATGTATGATGGATATACAGTGTCTAATGTATAGTCTACGGGATGACTGTTAGTATAGTCGAGAAGATGAAAACCTGCGATAAATAGTTACAGGACTCCTAAAAATATGGTTGATGACTAAAATGATCCGGAATGGCTTCTAGAAAAAAACGTCTTTTAGAGTTTTTCTGGACACAAAAATTACAATTGTTATTAACAAAAAACTGTTAAAAAAATTAGCCGTCCAGCTTTTTGGCAAAATCTCAAAAAGTATGAGTGATAGCTTAAATATTAAAAAAGTTTCTGAAAGAGCAGAAATTTTTAGTAAAGAAGTTATCGACTCCCCGCATTGTAGCTCCATAATTTATAATTTTAATTCAACGTTAAAAATCAGCTTTTTCGCGGCAGTTTCGGCATGCGTGCGCTGCCACTCTAGTGAGCATAGTTGTTAAATAATTTTTTTATGCAAATTAATATTAATTAACAATATTTTCAAAAAGTTATTCAATTGTTAATTAACATTTTTTTACAGGTTTGTGTTGTCATAAAAGGCGGTATAAAAGTTTAAATAATTAATCTATAAATTTTGTGCTTCTTAGAGCCCTTTTTATAAACATACTCAACAAGATGACAGTATGAAAGTTTATATAATATTTTGATTTCATTAATTATTAATTTTTGAACTTACAAAAAAATTAAAATAATGTATGTGAAATAAGTTTTTTTTTAATTTTAAGCCATTAATGATTTCATATTCTTGTTAGGCAATATATAATTACTTTTCAAATTTTTTCTTGCCATTTGTTTATAAATTTTTTACAAATGGATTAATTAAATATTTTTGAAAAATTTTTTCTCACCATATTGTTAGCGTAAGTAAATAATGATTGCAAAAAAAAATTTTTTCTTAAAAACAATATCTTATTGTTTATAATCGTTTTTTTTATCTTTTGATTATATAAATAAATCATTAAGGAATCGTTTTTTTTTTTTGATTATAATTTGCATTTCTAAATATAATGGCAAAAAAAAATTTTTGTTGTCAACAATTTATTCCTTTGTTTGTTTAACAATATTTTTTTTTATTTCAATTTTTTTCTAGAACATACAAAAATTACAAAAACAGCAACCGGCAACAATATGGCAAAAATTTTTGTCATATTTTGTCAACAATTCATTCATTTATTTTTTTAACAATTTGTTATAAACAATTTTTTTTATTTGTTTAAATTTTTTTCTAGAATATAAGAAAACTACGAAAACAGCAACCTGCAACAAAATGGCGAAAAAAATTATTTCAATTTATTAAAAACCATTGTGATTTTGGATCACGACCAAGTCAAAGCACTGACACGATTTGTCAACAAACAACTTGCTGTAACTTGGCAACTATTGCAGTTAGACGTTTTTTTTTTCAAAATTTTTTATTTTAAATGTGCTTTTCGAAAAAAAATAAAAAAAAAAATTATTGCAACCTATCTTCATTGTTTTTTTGTAGATTTTTGGAAAAAAATAAAAATTTTTTCAATTTTTACCATTTTTGATTTTCGATTTTTTTCTTATTATAAAACTTTGACATTTTCTGCAAATCCTCGAATTTTTTCATAGTCGTGTTTTTTGGAGTTAAATTATTTATTCCCAATTGAAAAACAAATTTTTTTAACTAGCCTTATTTCTCATAACACCATGCTTAAAATTTTTAAGAGTGCTCAGAAAACTTTGAAATTTGGTAAAAAAAAATAAAAACAATAAACTTTAATAGTAATTATCGAAATAATTCAAATTTTGTTAGAAAAATCAAGTTAATAAATAGAAGGACCGTCGAAATAATTTTTTTGTATTTTTTTCTGAATACTCCATTCAAAAACGACGAAAATAAAAAAAAAAAAAAAAACAGTTTTTGTTTGCTCCATTTTTGGTCAAATGCTGGAAATAAAAAAAAAATCTTTTAACCATAAAACAATGAGTGTGGAAGAAATTGTTTTTGAATTTCCAGCATTTGTTCAAAAAAGAACCAAACAAAAACTTTTTTTTCAACGTTCTTTGTTTTTTTAAATTTAGTTTTCAGAAAAAAATACGAAAAAATTATTCCGAAGGTCCTTCTATTTATTAACTTAATTTTTCTTACAAAATTCAAATTATTTCGATGATTACTACACTTATCCAAAAAATTACAGGAATAAGAAAATTTTATAAATTTTTTAGTGATTTTTGGAAGGCTGTATTTTCGTAAAAAATGATCGTATCGGAAAAACAAAAAAAGCAAATTGAAACTTGAAATCTCTAGTTTGAAGATCTCCCAGCAAAATAATTTTTTGAGCCACGGTTTTTGCGAAATCATAAGAAAAAAGTCGAGACAAAATTTATCCAAATTTTTTAGTTTTGGTTTTTAGGTCTACGGGGCCAGGAAAATTTTTTTCGAAGAAACCGATTCATAGCGCGTTTAGAAAATTCAATCAGCTATAATTTGCTTATTTTGTTATTCTGTACGACAGTTTGCTTCTGAGATATCAGCCTGCAAATGAAAAAGGATCTTTTTGTCTTTGATTATCGATATCTCAGCAACTAATGGTCGCACAGTAATTAGAAGGACAGTTTGAGAAATTTGAATGAATCACCTACAAGCTCCATTTTCGATTTAAAAAGAAAAAAAAATTTTATCCTCAACATTAATTTGAAAAACCCCCAAAAATGGCCATTTTTTGATTTATTAGTCAACTCATCGCTACCTTGCAAATATTGATGAAAAGGTCAATGTTGCCAGGTGATTTCGAAGCTTAATGTACCTCCAAAAACCCTGGAAAATTTCAAATTGATCCATTGAACCGTTTCTCCAGTCCAATTGCTCAAAGTTTTGCAAAACAATTAGAGGAATTAGTTTTGTTCCTTAAATTGTGTAATCGTTATCAAAATGGAAAAATCATTTTTTTTCGGATTTTCTTTCATTTTTGCGTAAGTTATTTAATAAATGTAAAGTAAAGAGAAAAAAAAAAATTTTCCAAAAAACGAGATAAAACAATAATTTTTTTATTTCTTTTTTTTACGTTTTAATTGTTTTGACAGCGGTTTCTCTTGAACGAATAAACCGATTTTGATGGCTGAGGTAGCATTCGTCGCGGCTCATCAAGTTTTAGAGCCCGGTTGATTTTGAAATCAATCCATCGTGCACATTAGAAGTTATAAAAAAAAAACTTTTTTTAAAAATTGTATTTTTGGAATATTTTTAAACGAGCCATACCGATCAAGCTCGATTTTTTACAGCTTCAATATATTGACAAGCCGCGCCGAATGCCATCTTGAAGATCAAAATCGGTTTATCCGTTCGAAAGATACAGGTATTTACATACGGATATACGTACGTACGTACGTATGTCCATACATACATCCACTCGGACATCATCCTGAAATTAGTCAGAATAGATTCCTAGAAGCCCAAAACGTCAAAGTCTCTTAGAAATTCGATTTTCGTAAATCGGACCGAAACAGATAACTTTCCGAATTTTGAAAATTTCCAATTGTTTTAGCTGGAAGTTAAAAAGCCATTTGTTTCAAAAATTTATAAATTTTTTTTTGGTTGGGTGAAAAAATTAAAAAAAATTATGAGAAACGTTTTTGAAGGGGTAGAAAAAGAAAAAAAATTTTCAGTCAAATCTAAAGAAGTCGGGTTCAATAGTGGTCGATTTGGCGTAGAATGCCCCATATATTTATATTAAAAATATATATATTTTGAAACGATGTTGAGGTCCACCCCCTTTAATAGTGGGTAAATCAACCGTCCGTTACCTATTTCTGACTTTCGTAAGAAATAGGCCCGTGTCCCTTTTAGCCAGCGGGCTAATTATTTA
Organism: Microplitis mediator; assembly: GCF_029852145.1. Taxonomy (NCBI): domain Eukaryota; kingdom Metazoa; phylum Arthropoda; class Insecta; order Hymenoptera; family Braconidae; genus Microplitis; species Microplitis mediator. The sequence continues at coordinate 13,408,434 of NC_079971.1, forward strand.
GTAACTGATTCTGGTGTTACCCGGTTCGTAAGGACCAGACGACCGGTTGGCCTTGAATTTATATACGCTGAATGCATATAAAGGATCGGGAGTCGTGGGGCAATATAAATTATATGAAAAGAAATTAGATTACAGGTATTTGCGTAGCAAGCCAAAGAGTGATAAGCACAAGAGGTTGAAAAAGTTATAATAATAATAGAATTGTTATACTTACCTATAAATAGCTGGATCAATGATGCAGGTAGAGAAAATTAGCAGGTAATAATTAAAAGAGACAATTGTGACCTAAGCGTCACAATTGTTGATTAAAAACCACACAAAAAGATAGATTACGGGGTTGCCGTCTTCTATAGGGAATGCTATAGGCTATGGTGTACGACCAAGGTCGTACGAGGCTGCGCAAGGCACACCTCTACGGGGTTGCCGTCTTCTACAGGAAAATGCTGTAGGCTAGGAAGTGTGAGTAATTCACACGAGGAGACGCCAAGGAGTACCTCCACGGGGTTTCCGTCTTCTGTGAGGAAAGGACACAGGCTATGGTGCATGAATAACTCATACGAGGATACATAAAAGTGTACCCCCACGGGTTTTCCGTCTTCTGAAAGGAAATTATACAGGCTAGGAGGTGCAAGCAGGTTTACACGGGAATACAATAATTGCATTTCTACGGGGTTTCCGTCTTCTATAGGTACAAGGCTATAGGCTAGGAGGTGTGTAATCACACAGGATAGACCAAGGTATATCCGTACGGGGTTTCCGTCATCCATAGTAAAGCTATGGGCTAAACTTATCTAATAGCAATGCTTAGAAACTAATAGACAAGCAGGTAAAGTTTTAAAAAATAAAAAAAGGTTAAAACGTAAACTAAGTTTATTATAAAGACATAATGAAAGGTATATGAGAAAAGATTAACTGATAATTATTGATTATATTTTATAGATTCACGTTGATGCTTACGCGTCGACATGATGCGCATCCCTTCCATTTAAATGTGGATGGAGAGGAATTATGAAATAATAATAATAGTTAAATAATACTAGAGCGGGTAAACGAGATAACATGAGGTAAGTACCCTTGGTAACCGTTTATTATCATGGTACGATAATGAGGTATTAAAAACCTCGTTACAATTTATATTAAAACCTAAAAACTATATCCTTTGGAGATGAGAGACATGACCGGTGGTAGCAGCATGTCCTGGTGCGCTCAGTATGCTAGGTTGTGGAAAGAGGGTCGCGGTTCTTTTAATGCGAAAAAAGCCATTTAATTAAATTGATACTAAAATAAAATAACAATACAAAACTAAATGAAAATACCATAAAGATGACGCGAGAGTGACGCGGAGGGCTCAAAAGACCGACGGTCTAGTACTTTCGGTCCATCAAACATATAAATATCTGGACAAGAAATCGGGAACCTCTCGACGATGACGAATCACAAAACTTAAGACACTACTAGACAAAATGTGAAATAATATAAATTGTAACGGGGTGAAATTCATGTTTTAAGTTTAAATTCAAATTTCGACTCGCGCCAAAACGAGAGCGACCTCCTCCCACAACAACAGCCGATAATTAAACAGTCCACTTATCGCTGGGGTCACTGCTGTCGAGTTTTGGGGACAGTTTTGTTTCAGTCGATGTTGGCCAACCTGCAAGCGAGGGGTATGAGGCTCGGCGATTGTCGAGAGTCGGCCTCTTGGTTTTTGGCTTCCATAGAAGACGGACGCAATTACCCGCTGCAATACAAGTTCATAAAATTCTTATATAAAATAATATCCAGTACAAGCTATTCGTACATACGCCAATTGCCAAGAGCAAATAAGCCCACTGGCTAGTGGAAGCTTATTACCCTGGAAACATAAATTACTGTGGAGTTTGGAATATTAGTCTGGAGTGAAGGTCGAGGACGGAGGACTTGGTTTTGAGAGTGAGGAGCAACACCATTGGAATTTTGACGGCTTGGGATTTTGCTGGAGGATAGTGTAAAAGTGAGTGGAGTCTTTCTGTGAAAATTGTTGACAGAGTCATTTTATTGTCAGTAGAGTCATTTTGTATTGTCAGTAGAGTCATTTTGTATTGTCAGTAGAGTCATTTGGTATTGTCAGTAGAGTCAATTGGTATTGTCAGTAGAGTCACTGTAAAATATAATTTACAAGGAAAATTTTGTCGAGTCACCTTCACCGTTCATTTTATTAATTGTTCACTGTCATAAAATTCTTTGTAAGACGACCCGTCTTTAATAAATACCAGGCTCAATTTCTTATATAAATTTCTTATAAATTATTTAAACATTTTCCCCTATAAGTATAAGTTATAACAAATATCTTCTCTCTCTTAAATTTTAAATTGCTGCGTGGTCCAGTTGGGTTTCACCCTCACCTGGGGATCTTGAGCATAGTCAGACAGGTTTACAAAACACCTGAAGTTTTGTACATGAGTGGGATACTCGTTGCATGGAGACCACAATTAAATTCATGTAACAAGTTCACCCATTACATTGGCGCCCAACGAAAATTTTTATTAACAAAAATTTAAGGGAGAGAGTTTGTTGGCTTGAAACTTTGGGGAAATATTTTTTTTATATACATAAAATTGTTTTTTTTTTTGGTTATAAAGTAGCGTCGGTTTGTGGGCGAGTGGGGAGTTGGTTTGGAGGACGGAAGGTCCAAGTCCGTAACAAGTTTTATACTTAGGATCATAATTTATATTGAGTTTTTTTTCCTTGTCGTTGGATGGTTTGGAAAAAAAAAGATAAAGAGAAAAATATTTTTTTTTGGAAAAGGAAAAATTCTGTGATATTTATTTGTTATTTTATTATTTTAAATTTTATTTATACATATAATTATTTATTTATTATTTATGCATGTTATTTTAATAATCATTTATTTACAATTTTTTTTTATTTAGTATTTTACTTTGTAAGAAATTACAAACTTGGTAAACTTTTGCTGGGTGAATTTTATTTTGAGTTGAGGTAAAACTCAAAGGAAATAAAATTCCTTTGGATTTTACTGTAAATTCAGGATAAATTTTTACCGAGTAATTTTACCCAAGTTTCATTGTTCCTTGCAAAGTAAAATAGAATTTTATTATTATAGAGATTTATTTTAATTTATTTATAATTTTAATTTCGAAATTCTAAGCGCATTAATTTAATTATTTCGTCGAAAGTTCTTGTCAGCTTTAGTTTCGAGATTATATATTTTTTTTGCTTAAACATTTAAACAAACAAGTTTTAATCCTCTGTTTACGTATTTAATTTAATATTTGAAAATGTCGACTCGTTCAAGAGCAGCAAGTACAGCGCGGGCAGAAGAACGCCGTAACAACGATGACGTAGTCATTGTTGGTGCGCGCGCGTCTAATGCCCCGACACTTCCGGTACAGCAGGGCACAGGGCGAGTAAACCACTCGCCCCCGCCCGCGTACTCGACAGTTACTACCGCAACTACTAGCACAGTAACTTCTTCGGTACCGTCAACAATCGTAACAACAGCTAGTAGCACACAAAGCGGAGCTAACCAAATCTCGGTCGATACGAGAGTTAATAACGCTTCTTCCCCTGGGTCTAACCCAGTATTAACTCAAGTCGGGGCGAGAATTGATAGCCTAGTAACTAATCAAATGCAAATTGGGGCCCGGGTAGAAAATTTATCAGGATTAATTGGGACACAAAATGAAATGAACCGAACCAATGCTCAGGCAATAGAAAGACTAACTGAAGCCCTGGATCGGCTGATGGTTCGGGAACAAGCTCGGTTGGAGGATCATGTTCATGTTAATAACAATGTGAATAATAATAATGCCAATAATAATAATTTAATAAATAACAACAACTTAAATAATAATCCGGCTCAAAATAACAACAACTTAAATAATAATCCGGCTCAAGTTAATAACAATTTAGTAGATAATAATAATGGCAATCAAATTAATAATTTGCCTCTACCACAAAATTCAGTTGTACGAAACTTAGCATCAAATAGTCAATTAGCATCAAATAGTCACTTAGCATCAAATAGTCAATTAGCATCAAATAGTAATTTAGCATCAATAGATCCAATTGCACAACAACACAATTTATTTCAAAGTATTATTCAGCAGAGAAATTTAAACAATAGTAATAATTCACAAAATTCAAATTTACTAAATGTTCATGATCCTTTGCCAGTTGTTCCCGACCCAGCCGTTCCAGGAATTTCTTTTGGGGTATACAGGGATCCAAGTGTGTCTCAATCTTTCCGCAACCCTATGATTTTGTCTAATCATGGTGCTGGTAGGGGGGAGAGGGATACACTTGGATTAATTGGTAGAAGATCACCACCTAATCTATTGCAGGGTCTTGGGCATATTCCGGTACCTCCTCTGGGTTGCTTAGGCGACCCGAGTCGAGACGACCCGAATATGCGCATGGGTTTCGAGCATGTAGAAGACCCCGCTCACGGATATCCTGACCTTGACAATCGTTCGTTAAATAATTCTCAGAATATGCCACGCAGGAGTTTTGGACCATCCTCTAGATGGAAAGAAATTCGCTCTCAATTAAACATGTGGTCTTTACGCTTTCCACAAAGCGATTTATCTGCTAACGATTTTATTTCATCAGTCGAGGCCAGGGCTGCCCGTGAGGGGTGGTCCAATGAAGAGATTTTGCGTCTCATGAGCTATCTGTTGCAGGATAAAGTATCGCGTTGGTTTGATGTTAATTTTCCAAGATGGCGAACGTATGACCAGTTTAAAGTAGAATTCTGTAGAACATTTGGTTCTTCTAAAACTGATCAACAAATTTTGATGGAGATTGGGCAAATTAAGCCCCAAGACGGTGAAAATAGCTGTGATTTAATATTTCGTATGCAGCAGAAATACCGTTCCATGCGTATACCACCGGCTGAGTCTGAACAGGTAATAAGTATTAGGAACCATCTTCCTAATGAAGTGCGTACACTTGTTTACTCTCGTCCTGTTTTTAGCTATGAAGGTCTATTATCTGCTGTGCACGAGGCTACTGTGTCCTTGGAGGAGTGCAGAAGGGTATACGGCGCTGAGAGGTCCATGGATGACAAGCTTAACAAACCGAAGGAGAAGATCCGCTTCTCAGCTCTTCAAAGCTTCCAGAATGCTGAATTCAATCTTGTGGATGGTGATTACCGACAGCCGCTGTCGATTGAGGAGGTCAGAGAGGAAGAAGATGGGAACTACACGGTGTGTGCTGCGGTCAACAGCAGCGGACAATCGTGGCGAGGGGCGGATTACCGTCCTCGTCCACGTTTCGATGTCCAGATCCGTGGTGGACAACAACACCGTTTTCCATCTTCCACCCCGTCCACTCAACCTCAGCCTGTCTCTAATCAACACCAACAGCAGCCTAGTTCAGTACACTCTTGTACTTGTACTCATTGCGGGAATAATCAACACTCAGTGCCACCTTCTGCGCCTTCAGGACCAGTGGATCGTAGCTACACGCTATTCCCGTCGCGTAATCCACGTAGAATCGCCACCTGTCATAATTGCGGTCAACCTGGTCATACGTTCGACCATTGCGAGAACCCGCGTGCAGACGTGTGCACGTATTGTCAAGAACTAGGACATGTAAGACAAAATTGCGGTCTACTTAATCAGTCCAACTCGTCTGCGGCTTTACCAACTAATGCATCATCATCAGGTAGCTATCCTAACAGTTTCGTTCCTACAAATCCTGCTTTACCACCTACCTCTGATCCAAAAAATGGCCATCGCCAGTCTGGGTAGTTTCCCCTCCCAGACGCGGCGGGAGGTCAGTCAATCAGGGGAAACAGACTGTCGGGAACGTAAATGGAGTAAATTCGAAATTCAACTCAAAACTTTATTCAAGTAAATTCAATTCAAATTTTAATTCGAGATTTAATCCTAGTCAACATTTTAACGTCAAGTCTAATAAAATTGTAAATAAAGATTTTAGTCAAATTAGTAGTTGTAGCCCTCTTCAAGGGAACAATGTTAAGAGAAGAAAAAGGAAATTAACACCTAAGAGGATTTTACGGGTGGTTAATTGGCAGAAAAGGCAGAAGGAAAAGGTTAGGTTAAGTAATGTAAATATGGAGGTTGGGGTTGGTGGTAGGGACATCTCACAAGGGCGAGATGTCTATTCCCCTGAAATGTGTACGACGGCACAGGTCAGGGATGATACCTTGGGACTGGGAGTCATTCCTCAGGCCCAGGTGGTTACTCTTGACGTGTGTTCGTCGACACATGTCAGGGATGCTGACGTCGAGCACTTGGGTGATGTGCCGACTGTCAACGAGGAGGAAATTGAAGTTTTGGATTTGGGTAGTAATAAATTGGATAATGTTGTAAATAGTTGTATATTTATTAATTTTAATGCTATTTTAAATAATTTGAACGCCGGTAACTTAGAGGGAATTTATTTGGAAAGTCCCTCGGGTACCTCAGACATGTCAGTGACATTGAGGTCACCTGATGATTTAGTTTTAATTAATAATTCTAATTTTAATCACTCTAATCAATTTAATCATAATGATGATAATTTTAAAAATCTTTCTGATCAAGATTTAATTAATTTATGTGGTTTTATAAACGACGTTAATGATGAAAGCCATACATCTGCTCTGAAACGTCTTCTTGATCTTTTTGAAAACGCGTCGTCAAGTAATTCTAATTTAATTGAGTCTGTTGGCCCTGATGACACTTTGGAACCTCAACAAGTGAACCTTGATAATGTACCCTACCTTTGTGGACTTGAACCTATCCCTCAGGAACACGAGGAGGAGGTTGAGGATATAGAGGGTCCTATGGAGGAAGAATTAGACTCTGGTTTCGAGTCAGACAATTCTGTACCTGAATATTTTCCTTCAGGTACCCCTCAATCCTCTGCCACTTCTCGTGCTTCGTTTATTCCTGATATCTTATCTAAAAACCATCTTCCTGCATCTCTCATCCATCGTATTGCATCCCGTACAGCCTTTATACCCGGCACTGGACCTCGCGCGCCTATCATCACTGCTCGTATTCCAATATCCATTTGGGTATTTGGAGTGCAGTTGGAAGGCATTATTGACACCGGCAGCGAACGCTCGTATATCAACTCTCGCATTTACGAGAAGGTATATGAGTTGAGCTCCGGTGAATTAACACCTGATGATACGCAGCGTCGTGGTGTCCTGTTAGCCAACCACACGCTCTGTAAAACTAAAGGTGGAGCTCCTTTTATAATTCAGGTTGGTACAGTTGCGGGAGAGCAGTACTTAAGTGTATTGGACGGGTTAAGTCATCAAGTAGTATTGGGGATGGATTTTGCTCTGTCATTTAATTTAAAAATTGATTGTGAGAAACGAACTTGGCGTTTTGGCGTCAGTAACGAAGAACATCCATTCGAGCTAATCCGTTGCCGCGAAAACCCTACAAGGTTTAATTTATTAACTACAGAACAGCGGGAAGACTTTGATCAATTTTTAAAACTTGAGATGCAAAAATTCGAGTCATTACCCAATCAGGGGCTAACCGATTTGGTTCAGCATACCATCGTGATAGAGGCTGGTGCTAAACCGGTAAGGATTCGTCCTTATCGACGGAGCCCAGCCATATCCGCTGAATTAAACCGCCAAGTCATCGAATTAAAAGAAAAGGGTTACATTAGGGATAGTGTGAGTCCGTGGTCGTGTTCACCGGTTATGGTTCCGAAAGCGTCGGGTGATCTACGTTTTTGCGTCGACTATCGTCCTGTAAATAAATTGACATCTCCACCAGCGCACCCGTTGCCAAATATGTTGCGAATTCTCAGTGCGTTGCATCATGCCGTCTTCATAAGTACGATGGACCTCAAAGAAGCTTTCCACCAGATCTTAATGAGTGAGGAGTCAATTCCATACACTGCATTTTCGGTGGAAGGTTTGGGCCATTTCGAGTGGGTTCGCATGCCATATGGTCTTTGTGGTGCTCCCAGCACTTTCCAAAAGGCCATGGATAAATTACGTGAACGCTTTATTAAGCTTCTTGCTGATCGTAAATTACCGATGGTGTGGGCGGAGAAAGTATTTGCGTATCTGGATGATTGGGTCATAATTAGTGAGACCTACGAGGAACATAAAGAGCTTCTCTCTTTAGTGTTTGAAGTTTTTCGTGATGCTGGTCTTTTAATCAATCCTATTAAATGTAAATTCGCGCGCTCGGAAGTAAAATTCCTAGGCTTTATTGTCGATTGTGAAGGATTAAGACCAGACCCAGAAAAAATGGCTCCAATCATCCAATACCCCCGCCCCACCACTCGCAAACAACTCCGTCGATTTTGTGGCATGATAAATTGGTTTCATCGGCACCTGCAAAATATTGCCCGCGTACAAGGACCTTTAAACAAACTCTGTAGTCCTACAGCGACTTGGGTTTGGGGTGAGAAAGAAGAGGAAGCTTTTCAACAACTTAAGAAGGCATTAATTAATGCCAAGCCTCTTTCCATCCCAAAAGTTGGTTTACCGTATTTCTTGTATACCGATGCAAGTGATACTGGTCTCGGTGCTTTTCTTGTGCAGAAAGATCCTGACACAAGTAAAGAATATTTAATAACTTGTTTAAGTCGCCCGTTGCGCGGAGCTGAAACACGGTACACTACGACGGAAAAGGAATGTCTTGCAGTTGTGTGGGCCGTGCGTAAGCTCCGTTGCTACTTGGAAGGCGCACCGTTCACCGTTATTACAGACCATTCATCACTCAAGTGGCTTCATTCGCTTAAGGACCCTAGTGGTCGACTGGCTCGTTGGGCAATTGAATTGATTGCTAGCCAAGTCACCATCGAACACCGCAGGGGGACCGAAAATGAGGGCCCGGATGCACTTTCTCGTTTACACGAGGATGTTGAACCGGCCCCGTGGTCCGAAGTCCTTGAAAACTTGAAGAATACTAACTTAAATTTTACTTCAGTACTGGCCAAAGATTGGTATGATGCACGTATTGAGAATGTCACTAAAAACCCTAATAATTATCCGGGATGGCGTATAGTCGACAACAGACTGGAATATTACAAACCTGACTATTTAAAAGACACAATAGGTGATGATGACGCATGGAAAAGGGTGGCGCGGGAGTCCGAAGTCCATGAGATCCTTCGCAGGAATCATGAAGACCCGGACGCCGCTCACCTAGGGCGTGAGAAGATGTATCAAAGAATTTGTATTAAGAACTACTGGCCAGGAATGTATCGTGATATTAGCGAATACATTGAGGAGTGCGAAGTCTGTAAAAAGACCAAATATAAACAGACATCTTCTCATGCCCCTATGCGGACTCGTCAACCTATTGAACCTTGGGCTGTCGTGGCAGCCGATGTAACTGGTCCATTCCCACGCTCGCGAAAAGGATTCGAGTACATTTTGATAATTCAAGACCTTTACACTCGGTTTGTCGAGATATATCCATTACGGAAACAAACCGGTAAAAATGTAGTTGAGTCATTGCGTAATGCTTTTAGTCGATGGGGTTATCCAATGATCTTTGTTACAGATAACGGGCGTGAGTTTATTAATATAACACTACGAGACTATCTGAAAAATGTAGACGTCAAGTTTACGCCACTGGCAGTTGCCCATCCCCAGGGAAACCCGGTTGAGCGGATCAACAGAACCCTCAAGCCGATGATAAGGGCTTATATTGATCAAGATCATACCCTGTGGGATGAGCATCTTGGTGACTTCCAGTTGGCGTATAACTCGTCATATCACGCGTCTATTCACTTATCACCATACTACTTAAATCATGGCCGTGAACCGCGTTTATCGGGGCGGGCGACTGAACTTGAAGTCCATGATTACGAAGATGATAACCCCGAGTGGAAAAATAGGATGACCCGTATGGATCAGTTACGTCATCGAGTCGAGACTGTAATGAGAAAGGAGAGTGAGAGGCAGGCCCTATATTATAACAAACGTGCAAAAGAGCCCCCAGTACTTAATATCGGTGATCGAGTTTATTATCCGAATCGGAAATTATCAAAGAAATCTGATCGGTACTGTGCTACATTAGCTCATAAATTTTTGGGACCCGCCTTTGTTGATAAAATCGTGAGCCCCGTAGTCGTACAATTGCGTGACGAAGCTGGCAAGAACCTCGGCACTCATTACACGGCAGACTTGAAGATACCGCGATCGAGTCCGCGAAATAAAGTAGTTACGTTATAATTTCAGTCATGGCGGACTCTGGAAAGGACGAGGAGGCAGCAGCACGACGGCTGACCAAAAATCAGCGTCGTCGGGCTCGACGCAAGCGAGCCCCGGCCCCAGAAGCCGCACCAGAAGCACGGGAAGCATATCAGGCCCGTGTCAATTTGCAGACACGCCGTCGGCGAGAAAGAAGACGTCGGGCCAGACAACTCCGGGCGCAGAGACAGGGAGAGGGGGCCCCTGTCGTCATTCGTGAGGGTGACCTCGCGAATGAGGAAGAGCGGGCCCTCATCGAGCTGATCAGCTCACCGCGCCGTGGAAGTGGGGGCATCTCGTATGTCCTCGACTTCGCCCCTCGTGACGACGCGAAACCATAAATTACTTTTTCTATTATTTTTTATTATCTTTATAATTCCAATTTATTATGTATTTTCTTTGTAATTCAATTAATGTTTTTAGTAAATCAGCATAAATTACAGCATAAATTTAATTTATTTAATTTAAGGTTAACGCACCCTTGGCAGTTATTGAGGGACGAGGTCGTTCCGTTTTGGAGTTATGTTCGAGTCTGGGGGGGGAGAGTGTAACGGGGTGAAATTCATGTTTTAAGTTTAAATTCAAATTTCGACTCGCGCCAAAACGAGAGCGACCTCCTCCCACAACAACAGCCGATAATTAAACAGTCCACTTATCGCTGGGGTCACTGCTGTCGAGTTTTGGGGACAGTTTTGTTTCAGTCGATGTTGGCCAACCTGCAAGCGAGGGGTATGAGGCTCGGCGATTGTCGAGAGTCGGCCTCTTGGTTTTTGGCTTCCATAGAAGACGGACGCAATTACCCGCTGCAATACAAGTTCATAAAATTCTTATATAAAATAATATCCAGTACAAGCTATTCGTACATACGCCAATTGCCAAGAGCAAATAAGCCCACTGGCTAGTGGAAGCTTATTACCCTGGAAACATAAATTACTGTGGAGTTTGGAATATTAGTCTGGAGTGAAGGTCGAGGACGGAGGACTTGGTTTTGAGAGTGAGGAGCAACACCATTGGAATTTTGACGGCTTGGGATTTTGCTGGAGGATAGTGTAAAAGTGAGTGGAGTCTTTCTGTGAAAATTGTTGACAGAGTCATTTTATTGTCAGTAGAGTCATTTTGTATTGTCAGTAGAGTCATTTTATATTGTCAGTAGAGTCATTTGGTATTGTCAGTAGAGTCAATTGGTATTGTCAGTAGAGTCACTGTAAAATATAATTTACAAGGAAAATTTTGTCGAGTCACCTTCACCGTTCATTTTATTAATTGTTCACTGTCATAAAATTCTTTGTAAGACGACCCGTCTTCAATAAATACCAGGCTCAATTTCTTATATAAATTTCTTATAAATTATTTAAACATTTTCCCCTATAAGTATAAGTTATAACAAATATCTTCTCTCTCTTAAATTTTAAATTGCTGCGTGGTCCAGTTGGGTTTCACCCTCACCTGGGGATCTTGAGCATAGTCAGACAGGTTTACAAAACACCTGAAGTTTTGTACATGAGTGGGATACTCGTTGCATGGAGACCACAATTAAATTCATGTAACAAGTTCACCCATTACAAAATAATGCGGTAATTTGCGACAATAATTAGGACGACAGACGGCTCCAAGAGCACCATACACGGAGCCACAAGCTCCAAAACGACAACAGTCCACGGTTGCGGTTGAGGTCCACCTTCGGGACTCTCCAACTCACTACCGCTTACTCCGAGACTCCCAACTCAACTATTGGGTCAACTCGTTCACGAGCGACGCCAAGTTTCAACTTCCTTCCTCAACGGTAGTTACCCAACTGTTACACGATAATCTCCCACTCTCACTCGCTCGCTCGCTCCACTCCTTCTCTTTTAATCGCACATTCTTGCTTCTCTATCCATTCTTACCTTCACAAGCATACAAGCCGTGGACTCACGGGCCTTCCTGTACTGTCAATCCCCGTGATATCCGAAGTGAGCGAATTGTCGGCTTTCTCGAGCGTCGCAAACGAGGCCTGCCATTCCCCAATAAACGTACACGGACTCCAGCTAACTCCGAGTACCAACACGAAGAGGCGGCGACATCTCAGTCGCACCTCCGTGATCACCACATCAACCCCGAGGGCTAAGCCTAGGCCCAGTCGTCATCACTGGTCGGGAGGCACGTTATCTTGGCCACTATCCACGACATAGCTAGACATCCCCCGTTAAATCCACGCTCCATCACACAGTCACTCCAAAACATACCACATACCGTACACGTACTCTATCGCACACTTAACTTACCATACACACTTATACTCTATATGCTCAGCTCACCATCTATTACACTCAACTCAACACACATACTCACGTTATCTCTCTCTAACACACAGACACACTTACTTCATCTCCAACTCCATCTCTTCGGCAATGTCATGTCACAATATGTGACGTTATATACATATTAGGGTGCGTCATTTCGGAGCAACATTTTTTTTTTAGTGCATGTGGACAAAATCATAGTTCAATACACAAAAAAAATTTTCGCGTAAGAAAAAAAATTCTATGTCGATTACAGACCTAGCTCATTAAAAAATTCGATTTTCCCATTTAAATAAGACGGGAAAAGTTTTTTTTTTTGCTTTAAGTATTGTTAACTCCTCAAACGAATCAATAGATCGACTAGACTAATACATATTTTTGTCGGAAATTGAAAGCTCTACAAAAAAGGTTTCTTATCATTTTTTGATAAATCCATATGTTCAAAAGTTATTGAAGCCCGAAGTAAAGTTGGAGATCTTTTTACTTTTTCGGCGAAACTATCAGACTTATCACAAAATGTTGCAGGATCTTTTTTGTTGACAATTCTATTTTCTCCAAATTATTGTTTGTAAAGTTTTTTTAAATTCTGTATTATTTTCTATTTATTTTCATTTCAATTTCAAGCTCTTAAAAAAGTGATTCTGATCGATTTCAAGAGCTTGACATTAAAATGGAAATAACTAGAAAACGATGCGTAATTTGAAAAAACTTTACAAATAATAATTTGTAGAAAATAGAATTGTCAACAAAAAAGATTCTACAACATTTTGTGATAAGTCTGATAGTTTCGCCGCAAAAGTAAAAAGATCTCCAACTTTACTTCGAGCTCCAATAACTTTTGAAAATATGGATTTACCGAAAAATTATAAGAGACCTTTTTTGTAGAGCGTTCAATTTCCTATGAAAATATGTATTAGTCTAGTCGATCTATTGATTTGTTTAATGAGTTAACAATACTTAAAGCTAAAAAAAAAATTTTCCCGTGTTATTTAAATGGGAAAATCGAGTTTTTTAATGAGCTAGGTCTGTAATCGACATAGAGTTTTTTTTCTTGCGCGAAATTTTTTTTTTTGTGTTAAACTATGATTTTGTCCACATGCACTAAAAAAAAAATGTTGCTCCGAAATGACGCACCCTAATATATATATAACCAATTTTGTCATTACGATTACAGCAACAATTCTTATCGGATCCTAATGACATTTTTTACATTTATTCTACAGTCCGTTGATTAGTGTAAAAGTTATGGCTGTTTACAATTTCCACGATTTTTCGAAAAAATAAATTTTCATTCACTGCTAACGATCATAAAGCTTCAAAACTGAAACTGATAGATTATTTTCGTAAAAAGAAACTTAAAGCTCACTTAATAAGCTTTAATTTTCTACCTCAAACTTCATGTTTCGACTATTACTTCCAATAATTTGAGAGTCTTGAAAGTTTGTATCGAATAACACAATCTAGAAAAAATAGGTGTCATTTCGAATAGCTTCTGTATATCTTATTTTAATCTAATTCTGTCAGTTATATTTTGTTGTGAATGATATAATCTGTACATTTTACAACTCTTTTATATTTTCGAAGTATTTTGTTTATGACTTTTGATGTTTCAAACGTACCAGTACGCCTTATAATTGTAACTGGGCTCGTCATCACGATAGCGCCTACAATTCGGATCCTGATGAAATTTTACACATTTATTCTATAGTCGATTATCGTGATTAATTTCGAAGATGGGCTGAATCGTTCTATTAATTAAATAGTTATAGTTGTTCGAAATTTTCACAATTTTTAGAAAAAATTCCTTTTATTTACTGTTAAAGTTTACATAACTCTAAAACTAAAACTGATGAACAATTTTAGTGAAAAGTATCTCAAAGCTTGTTTAACAAGCTTTAATTTCTGACCTTCGACTTTATTTTTTGACTATTTCTTCTAATAATTTGATAGCTTTGAAAGTTTGGACATCATCAAGAAAATTAGAAAATATGGTTTTGATTTCCCATTATAATCTAAATTCGTCAGTTCTATTTCGTTGTGAACAAAATAATCTGTAATTTTTACAACTATTTTATATTTTCAAAGTCTATATATTGTAACATATGTCGAAGGAAATTCGACATCGACCCGTGGTTCAGTATTATTTAAAAATAATTAAAATATAATGAATCGTTACCCGGTGAGCCAATTCTGGTGACACCTATGAAAAAAATTCTGACTTTGACCGAGCAATCAACCCGACGCATTGATTGAAACGAGAGATCCGGTATAGACGCCGAACTGAACGGCCACGTTTTTTTTTTATTTGAACAATTCGACCCGACCAAATGAACAATACTCGATTCCGATGTTTGTACAATTTGAATTACGACATGTGAAATCAATTCGAGTTTGATCAACGAACAATAAATCGTGACAATTAATTTCGACCGAGAATAACCGAGTTCGTGAACAAGTGAACAAGCCGAAGCCTCGGCGCTAAAACTGTACAAAGTGTGGAACCGATCTATTAATAAATAAGTGCAGTGCGTACGTAATTATAAATAATTAAATAATTAATTACGCGTAATAATTACATGATCGTGCAATCTAACGCTTTACGGAAATAAAATATTATTTTATATTTTATTTTATTTCGTTCGAGCGATTCTGAGAATTACGGATTATCCGTGTCTCATTCGTACCGCAGTCGAGTCTTACCGTTTACAATACTTTGACGTCACTCGTCAAGTATTCCGTTAAAACGCACGTTGGATGTGTTCGTGAAAAATAAAATAAGTTTATTTTATTTCGACAAACGACTGTGTTTTCTCCGAGCAATGAACTAATTTTGTTTTTCGATCAACTGCGATTTTTTTAATAATTTTGTTCATATCGAGTCAAGCCAACAACGGCATTTATATTTTGTTGTAACCGATAATTTTTGTGAAACCGATCAATTCATTTTGTTTGTTCAATATACGACTGATTATTGTTTTGTGTTAATGCCGATCAATTATTTTATCGTAATCTTAAGTGCCTGGCCTTTCCCCGATCCGCTACCCTGAGCCGACATTTCGATAATTGTTTATTCGGTGATTATAAAATCACCTGGCGCCCAACTTAATAATTTTTTAACAAGGTTGCCAATAATCGTAAGTGTATTCGGATTTCATTCCGGTAGATCCCCGGTGGTGGAAAACCCGTTACAATATATAAATATGTGTACGTGACGGCGCGAGTCAACCCTGTCTTCAAACTAGTGTTTTATGCCTGTTTAACCTCTCTCGTAATTCAATTAATTAATAATAGATAAATATAAATTTCAACAGTTATTTGCCTATTTTTTTATCTAATCGTAATTGGCAGTAAGCAGGACGGGGAACAGTTCCAACCAGTCCAGCATGCCTTCGAAGAACCTACGAGCATCTATCAATTCGGGGGGAAGGTGCCCAAGAATAAAAACTCGACGAAATCGATAGTATCAAGTGCATTGATGGGGTTTAAATGATGGCTCCGATCCTCAACGGAACACTCAAACCAAGGATACCCTAGAAAAAACGGTGAAATGAAAGTGTTTTTTCTTTTTAAATTTATCTATTGTTTTATTTTATTTAAATAAATTATTTTTTCTTAGCCTCAAATCTGCTAGAGTAGTACGAACTGGTACCATGTCGAACAACTATCGTAATGTTAGTTTGTCGCGTATATAATTGACACAAAATCTCAGACTGGACTAAACAGAAGAATCGTGCCAGAGAAACGACTCTTCAGCAATTAAGAAGAAAGGAGAAGCCAGTATAGCATATCGGACGTAGCAAAACTAATGCACATACAATTGTAACGGGGTGGAGTGCATCGACATTACATTTTAAATTCAATTTCGACTCGAACCAAAAGATCCGCCCTCCTTCTTCAACAACTGTCAATAATTGAGGAAATACAGTCACTGATGCGCCGGGGTCGCTACGGTCGAGTCCCGACATTTGGTTTTAGGGGTTGGCCAGCCTGAGTGGAGAGGTACGAGGGCCAAAGATGACGAGCTATCGCTCTCTTGGCTCGCAGCAACCGCCGTGGACGAACGTGCCTTACTACGACTACCACTAACATCTTGGTTTCCACTACAATTTCTACCTTTTACTAGTACTACTACTACACGTGCTGCTAGTCATAATTAAAATGGACCAAGAGCATATAAGTCCACGACTCGTGGAAGCTTATTCAAATTTAAGTTAATTAAGTTATTTAAACTGTTAATTATATAATATTTATTGTAGAACGGACCTGGTTGATTGGAAAGGATTGGAATGGTTTGGTGGACTTGGAAGGAAGGACTGGTTATGGATTTGGTCTTGGAGGAAAAGGATCCGTGGAATAAAGGATTGGTTAAGGTTGGAGATTGTTAAAGTAAGTGAAGTCGTTTTGTTTATTGTCGGGTTAACTATAAGGTCTCTCTTCTAATTTTGATACTGTGTGGTCCAGTACGGGGCTTATCCTGGTCCTGAGGTACTGAGTCCAGCTAGACAGGTTTGCAAAACACCGTAAGTTTTGCACATGAATGGACACTTATTACATTGAGACCACCAATGCAATTTAATGTAATAAGTGCACCCATTACATTGACACCCATTACACAATGAAACATCGCTAGATGTCAGCTCAATGTACTAACTGCATTATTGTTGTAAATCATCATCTTCCAGCTTACTCTATTTTTTTACACTTTTATGTTTTGTTTTCTTCACGCAAAGACACAAAGGTAAGGCATTCACGCTTATGTGCATGTATGTAGAATAGTAAAATTTATATACTCAGCTGACGAAACAGAAAATTTAACTTCAATTTTAAGAAATTATTTGTAATCTTTAGATCGAAGCAATACTGTATTCAGGTGATGGGTCAATATTATACTTTCAGAGGAATATATATTTATTTATGGTACTATATCCGTAAATACCCATATAATCATGTAGTTATAAGTTAATTTAAAATTTTTTTAACCGTTATCGTGACCTTTTTCAAAAGAGGGGACATATTATTAGGAAAGCAACAGAATTTTTTCGCAACCCACTTACTTTCCGTGGGATTGTTATGTCTAAATAAATTTTATCTTTATTTTATAATAATTATTGAAATAATTACTATCAAGCTTCACTTTTTAAGAGTGCGCGAAATCGCAGCGTAGGCTTATCCATCTTTGATGCGCTTAATAATAGTGGGAAAATATGTGCAATAAGTTTAATGAATAATTAATAAACTGTCGTCATCTTTCACCAATGACAATAAGTAAAAATTCCCCATCAATTGCCAAAGAGAAGCTTATAAAAAGCCTGAGCACCATGGTTCAAGGCCTTAGTTTATTTTTGACTTTTCAGTCCACGTAAACGGCATCGATTGCCCGTAATCTTATTACACAAATCTGTCTCTATGCCGTAAGTGATCGTAATTGATAAAGATAGTAGGCTGATAATCAACTATCGTGTATCGGTATAATTTGTTAACCACGGTTCATATAACTCAACGTCAAATAATCTGTCAATTAAGGGGGGGTAGGGTTTTGAAGGCGAAAAAAAAACATATTTTTGTGATTTTTTTCCGGCGAGATGAGTAATATAATTTCATTAAACTCAATCACATATTATTGTACAATTTTTAAAGAATATCAGAAAAAATTTTCAACGAAAAATATTGATTAATAAGCTGGTGACGTTGAATCTCCGGAGGCGCCTCAAAAAAAAAATTGTTTTTGCGGTGAACATCATAACTCGTTACCGGATCATCGGAAAAAAAAAATCGATATGCATTTTAAAGTTGATGTATTTCTCGAGGTAACCACAAAGAGTTTATTTATTTTTTTTTTTTTCGATTTTTTTGCAGCACTTGGAAGTGAAAAACGCGATTTTAGCTCAAAAAATCGCGGTTAATTTGTTATTAAAAAATAGAAAAAAATGAAAAACAAAAAAAAACTCTTCGTAGTTACCTGTTGATTTATGTGAAGAAGTAATGTTCAAATTTTCAAAAGGTTCGGTTCAGTACATTTTGAGTTATGATGTTCACGGACTTTAAAAATATTGTTTTCGGGAAAATCCATTTAAAGTTTTTTGTTCGTGAAAATTTGCCATAAGCTATCAATCAAAGAATATGAATTTTTATACTTATATTGAGTCATCAGTTTACATCCTTTGAAAGACACACAGCCGGAGAAAGGGATTCGGAAGAACAAAGAAAATTGCAGCTGATTTCTACTAGGGGTATGTAGGGGCAGGTCGGGCAGGTATAAAAATCAGGTATACCGGCCGGTCATTTGAAACGCTGTAACTCCGTTAGTTTTACTCGGATTGATTTAAAATTTGTACACAATATTCTTGACATATTGTACATTCAGAAAAAAAATTAAAAAAAAATTTTTTTTAAATAATTTAAAAACCCTACCCCCCCCCCCCCTTAACTTAGATACTAGGCTGATAATCTACTGTCGCGTATCTTTATTATTAAGTTAATTGAAAATCATATAAAGAACTCAAAGATGGATCTTCATCCATCCAGTTCGATTAAAAAGTGCCACAAATCACGTGAATTTGTGATTCCATCTCGGGCTGAGTTATTCTGCGCGTAAAACCCAGTAGGTGTGATAAAGACGCAGTTTAAAATTGTATATTCTGATACAAAACCAAATAAATATTATGAAAATTTATGGTGAATAAGCGAAGTGCGATTAAAAACATTGTAATTGAAACATTGAATAAAACAACAAAGAACACAATTTTAACCTTGCAAGTTTCTTCTGGAAGTAGTACATAAGATTACATACTACAACCCCAGCTTCACCCATCCAACCAAATCCTTCAAGAGAAGACTGAGAGAGCTGCAACGTTCTGGAGGGATATGGCCTGCCGCGTTAGAAAAAAGATTCATCGAAAGGTAACCGAAAGAGTAACATTTCTATTCTTTTACAAGTTTTTGGCTAGGTCAAGAACACCAGTCTCTTCGAAGTCATTAGGTTCTTAATTTTCGAAAAGATACACATAAATTTATAAGAAGAGAATTTCTTCCTCGTATTCTTTATGGTCATCCATATCCTCCAAATCACTCATCTATCGCTACCGAAGGAAGAAATCCCGGATAATAAATTTTAATTTCAGCGGCGAACGCAACAAAATGAATGGTTACGACATCTGACATGCTGGCCGGGACGTTATGAAGTAATACATGTTAAAAACAAAAAATTATTTATTGTTATTAAAGTTATTAAAGTTATTTTTATTGTTATTAAAGTCCAGATTAGACCTCATTGGGATATCGATGGACCCTCGGTGGGTCCTGGCCGAAAATTATTTTATAAGTTATTAATTTGAAATATTTACGCGATGTAGATGTGTTTATTTCTGGTTTGATCTCTATATAAATATAAATTCGATAGATCAGGTGGAATATAAGAAAATCAGCAAAAAACTTGAACTACTATTGAACGCTCAGGGTTATAGGACGACATAAAACTGCTGATAAGCGCTCATCCTTGGGTAGCAATAGTGTGATAAATAAGTTATTATGTGAGAGAAAATACTGGGTTGCTAAATGGCACCCCTTAATGAGTTTGGATTTATTTTAAAGCGATATCAGAATTAATTAATAATTCATGGAGAACAATAAGCAAGTTTATAGATTTGAATTCAGAGGGGTACTGGCCCCTGCTAAGTCCTCTGACTAACTGCTCTTCTTTTTACACTGCATTTATTATATAGTAAGAAATTAATGCAGTGAGAAATTATTCCATAATGCCACCTAAATACTATTTAAGATTCGCTGTAGGCAATATGACTGGCTCTTCGAAATAAACCCGTAAGCAAACCTTTACTATTTTCTATGAATTCCACTTTCACACAGCTTTTGTTATTGCCAACATTAAAATTTACATAAAATATAAGCAGTTAATACGATTTCATACGAAAAAAATTAGTAAGAAAATAAAACTATAAAGATTAATGAAGTTTTTAGTGAATTTGTGACATTTTTGATTGATATAATATAGCAATAGAATAGTACTAAATTTTAAATAAGTATTAAAAAGGTGTACCGATTTTCGTCCCTGTCTCATTAGGAATAATTAAAGAGCTTGGGTTTCCTTCAATGGAGTTATTCGTTTCAGTGGAGAGATCCCAATCTAAAAAGAGACAAACATAACAATTTTATGGAAATATGATACTTCATTCTACTTACTACTAGAGCCTGCAAGTTGGTGCTTTCAATATGTGGAAAAATATGTAAAACACAGTACAAAATATATTGTCGGCACCAACTTCATGGCCTAGTTCATCATTAATGTAAAAATGCCTTACTTTTCCTCGATAACTCGGTAGTTGTCGGGTTCGGACTTGTCGTAGGCGGTGTAGACACTAAAAAACATATATTTTCCTTGATTAATTTAATTTCCTTAAAATTAGTATTATCATATTTACTAACTCAATGAATAAGCCCTGATCATTAATCAATTTTTAACAACTAGAAATCGTGCAGTCTAGAGTAGAACAACTTAGTAGTATTAGCTTTCGTTCCACATAAATATTAGCTGGTTTATGTAAATTGACATTATATTTTAGACAATTTACAGAAACATCGCAAAAATTGGACGACAATATTCGCATCCAAGCGCATTTGAAATGTTCGATTTAATTGTATTCTACCATTACATTACTAGAATCACTTTTTTGTAATACCAACCACGAAAGTTAGATTTTTCAGCTATACTTTGTCTGGGTAAAGTATGTGATTCCTGATCAACTACAGTTTAGTCACTTTTTCTCGTACACGTGTGCATAAGTAACTTCTCACTCTCTATGTGTCTTTACATTCCCACACTTCCATGTACAAATGCTACAATTCATGAGAATTTCTTTTATTTTTACAATCACTCGCTAAGTAGCTCGAAAATCAGATAGTCGTTGGCAGTTGATTCATATAAACACCCCCATCCATATTTTAATAAATTGAATTTTTAATAATAAAAATCACTTTTGCAGTGAAGTTAGCAAATTCGTGGGAAACTGATTAAGAAGTACATTTAAATGATGTAATCTGTTTTGATTGTAAAATAAAATTCGATTTTTCTATGTGTAATTCATGTTCTTAAACTCAGCTGCAACAGTATTGGGTTAATTATCAATGATGTATACTTTCTGCTTACGTTCTATTGTATTTTATTATACTGTAAATAATAATAAATAAATTCAAATTAAATAAATATGAAATTTATATATTCAATGATACAACTTACAAAGTTGATCAGTTTCAGAGAATCCATTATTTTATTTTGTAAAGTGAGCGAATGCGCAAAAAGAATCTGGTTTAGGTGTGATGAAATTTTAACGATTAAAATTTACACAGATTTTGTCAATAAGTAATTTGGTTATTTATTGACACTTTATACAGTTAAATATGGTGAGAATTAACATTAGATAGCGAATGCGACAAGATAGATAAGCGATAGCGAATGCGACAAGTGAAGCGGTTTAAAAACGAGTGGTAGTTAGTAAGACTGCCCGATGTAGATTAGAAATTGAGACAGCGTCTTTCTCCTTCGTTGCGGAAATGCAGAAAGCTTTTCAAATTGCCTAAGCTCGTGACTGAACATATTTATAAAATTGTTTATTTCTATTTAAATAATTTTTTGCTAAATTTAAATGCTATAATTTAATCAAATGTCTTCAAATTTTGTAAAAAAATGTTTTTTTGGTACGCTGTAAAAAATTTTTGAGTAAAGAATGGACTCTGAGAACACACAGTGTAAGATTACAGTGAAAATTTCAAGTTTTTGAAATTTATAATTATTTTTCACAAACGGAAAATAGAAAAAAAACATGAACTTTTTTGGAGAGAATTACATTCCTTACAAAAAAAGTCCTTATCAATTTGTCTCTATCTTTTATTTTTCCGGCCAAAATTTGGATTCACAGTTAAAATTAAGTCATAGAACTGATGTTTATAGTTTTCAAGAGTTTTATAAATACTTTTTGTGGCATTCAAGATACAAAAAATTATAAGTGTCTTTTTTCATAGAAGATTAAAATTTTTTTAATAAACGTTCTCATCAACATTATCGTATCTTTGACTATTGAGCAAAAACTTCGAAAATATAGACTCAAATTTTTATCGTTATGCATTACTATCAATTTTTAAGAATATTTTATGCAACCTTTACCCAACAAATTTAACACCGAGTCCAACAAATTTTTAAGATTGCATAATAACCTTATTTATAACAAACAGTAGTCTTTTAATTTATAATAATTTCTTTTTTTTATTTTAAGACATTGCCTAATATGATTCTATACGATTATAAATAATTTCATAAAATTAAACTTTGACCGGTAACTTACCAACGATTCACGCGTAAGAAACATTTAGTCATGTAACCGACTTATTGACCCTTAAGGTAGTTCCAGCATGAAACCACTTTACGACAGATTCGGCTGAAATTTTTTTCACAGGTTTAGAATAGCTTTATCTATGACTTCCTAAAATTTCATAATTTTTGACCGTTTAGATCGCGAGATATTTAAAGACAAAGTTCGCGATTTTGAGGGTCATGTCCCATTTAAAGCATGTAAAACGACCGGTCTCCAACTATTTTTTATTATATTAAAAAATTCTCTCGACAGAATTGGAAAAAAAAGTAGGAGAGTGTTGAAAAATGTTTTTAGAATAAGTTAAAACAATAAAAGTAGAACCTCACCATTTTGTTATCGAGATATTATAATTAAAAAAAATAATTTTCGATTCATTTCCAACCTGCTTCCTTTACAAATAATAGTGATCTGGCAACGCTGTGCGCAACGCTCTCTGATATAGCGTAGAATAAAAAGCGGGAAATTCAAATTTTTCACGGTTTTAGTAAAATTTAGCTGCGTAACTAAAATATTTAAATCAATATTTAAATTAGTTATAAATAAAGAAACGATTAAATAAATAAATAAATATAACACTTTTTTTTCTTTTAAACTTATATATTTTATAAAAAAACTAACATAAAGTAAAAACATAAATTTTTAATGACGGTATAAATATTTAAATATATTTAAATAAAAATTTAACACAAGTAACATAACGTCAAAATAAACTTTGGGTAATTTATAAATAAATGACTTATTTCACTCAATGGTTGGTTTTAAAAATTTGATAAGTTTATTAATTATTCTCTTATTTTTGGTTACTCTAGGTTTTCCATTTTCTAATTTACTTGACATTGACTCAACAATGCCATTTTCCTAAGATTATTGAATGTAGTTGTAAGTAACTCGTACGTTATTTTTGCAATTGCCACCTTTGTGCCGTAATTGCTTGAGCATTTTTTTAATTAAACAATATTATTAGAAAGCGCAATACTATTTGAATATACTGAGACCGTAAACAAAAATATATAAACACTCAAAGCAACGTTGCCAGATCACTGAAACTAGCAATATGTAATTGTATGTGTGAATGTCTGTGTGCCGAGGCTTCTAAACTTTTGTCTATAGTAAATACCCTGACTATACTATACCACGCTGGAACTACCTTAACCATTGATTCACGGACACTCAACTTACAAACGACCTCAGATTGACCGTCGAAATCCCAAGTTTTAATAAGCAAATCACTGTTTATATACCATTGAAATACTTTTCTTTGTCGGTTAATTTCACCTTAAATCACGGCTAGTAACCAAATAAAAGACAATCAAAAGCGCATATTACCTACGTTTTTCGAAAGTCGTAGCACGATAAAACTACCAAACAAAAACCTAGAAAGCATGATTTCTTTACTCTAAAATTATCGTCGATTGACCATCGAATCATTCGACATAAACGATGTACCCATCGTCTTAAGTTTTCTCAACTTCTCTTATTTTCCACCATCGAATGACGGTGATTCGATAGTGAGTAGACTTTCCGTTATCGGTAAAGTAAACTCACGGTTACTTCACCATCGGTTCACCATACTTTAACGACGATCACGAATCCGCTAGGGGAGACTTGAAATTGTATTTGTTTTATTCCTTAATAAATTATCTTTCAAATGATATGAATTTAAATCTTGTTGAGTATATTTGAACGAATATAAAATATTTTCTACGAGAGTGAATCAGCTCGGATCGAGTAAGCGTTAGTAGAACACATCTCATTGCTTCGCAAATAAGTTGTGCAATAAAAAAGTATAACCTTAATTTTCTTTCAACCATATCATCACAATTAATACAGCAATTTCATATTTATTAAACAAAACTATTGATTAAAATAAATTAAGAAAAATTTTATTTGTAATACAAATAATTATTTCTAATTAAAAATTCATGAAGACGATATCTTTAATTCTTAGACTATTCATTAGTTGAGTATAAAAACTGAGGATTAATCAAATTGGAGTACTTCAATAATTATTCAGGACTTTATTGTTTTTGCAGAAGTTATTGTTCATCTAACAAAATAAATTCAGAACTCTAATTTAATTAAGGCGTAAGAAATTTCAATTATTTGCAATCAATAACTACAATAAAAATTCGCCATAAATTGCTAATAAACTAGTTGAGGCTAAGCTTTAACATCAAATAACTTTGAGCCGAGTGGAATCAGCGAAAAAGCATAAGAGACTTTTTTTTTAGATCGTCCAATTCCCTACAAGATTAAGTATCAATCTTTGCAATACGTTGATAAGATGCTGAGTAATAAAATTTTAAATATAAAAAAATTTTGTTGCTATGTTATTTAAATGGGAAATAAAAAAATTGCAATTAGGCAGCTCTTAATATTAATATTAAGAGCTCAAATTTTAACTGCTTTTTTTTTACCATCTTCAATCATATTTTTACTGTAACTAAAGAAAAAAAAAAAATCACTTTTTTTGGCCCACCCTAATGATTATATATGTTCATATCTAATGAAATTAGAGAGATTTATATAATTATATATATTTATATGTAGTTGAAGATCAAGTTTAAAACAATTAGATATAATTATATAAAATTATATACAATTTGTTTTCCCGGGACCTTTAAAATTAATCTATAATTTTCTCAGCTCTATGTAATAATTGACTAGCATACTCGTCCTTCACATTGTTACAGTACAATTACAATTAATAAATGATAATTGAGTTATTAATTATAATGCATTATAAGTACGCACAAAACACTTTTTTAGAATTGAATAACATAAAATTATGGTAACTTACTATAAAGACGAATAGTTCCATCAGTTTCTCCTCTCGGGTTTTTTGCTACACACTTATAACTTCCATAATCTGAAGGCTGCAACATAAAACATACAATTATTGGCATGGGTTTCGATCGATTATAACAAACTCAGACAAAGAAAAAAATCAACGTTCGGGAAAAATTACTGAATGAATTTCTATTTTTAGCAGTTCAGTATGGATTTTTAATGATACATGCACCCAACCGACCATTCATTTTGTACTGTGTTGCAAATCGTTTTTTTAAACAGACACCTTAATATGTCAGATCTATCACCCACTGAAAGTTTTCAAAAGTTATTTGTTTCATATATCTGTAAGAAATTACCCAACGAGCATGATTATAACATCGTGACTGGGTGAAAAATAACTCAGCAATCGGAATCGCATTCAGTTTCCTATCCGATTCAATGATGTTTTTGGAATAGCTGTCTTGTCAATCCGTATCTATGCGATTCAATGTGACACGTTGATATAGGCTACGTAGGAAAATTTTTTTACCGACTAACCCAAAATTCTTGATTACCGATAGCCGAAATTTAAAAATTTCAGTACGATTATCTATGACTTAAAAATAATTGAGAAAAAAAAAGTTATTTTAATACACAGTGTAAATAGAAAACATCTTAAATTATAGCTTTTGCAATCATTGTAATGATATCATATTTGTTTAGTAAAATAATCCACTAAGCACGAAATATTAAATCACTGTGAAAGTAATTAAGATTAAAGGCATGCATTTATTTACTTAAAAAATACAAACTATTGAACTTTGTTAAAATATAACTATTAAAAATGTCGAATAGACAAAGCAAACTAATTTGAAACGAATTTCACTAGCATAAAAT
Organism: Microplitis mediator; assembly: GCF_029852145.1. Taxonomy (NCBI): domain Eukaryota; kingdom Metazoa; phylum Arthropoda; class Insecta; order Hymenoptera; family Braconidae; genus Microplitis; species Microplitis mediator. Next base: position 13,434,950 of record NC_079971.1, read on the forward strand.
TATCTAAAAAACAATTATTACAAGTAGAATGATGATTTTTTGGAGTAAATACTAGCAAATGTACAATATTATATACACTAACGCAAAAAATTAAAGAAACAAAAAAACTTTATAAATTTTTTAGTGATTTTTGGAAGGCTGTAACTTGGTGAAAAATTTTTTTCAAGCTCTGGCTATTGCGCAAACAGGAGAAATACCGCGTGACTAAAATTTTCTAAATTTTTTTTTTTTCCGAAGAGCCCATGGATTGCGATCAAAGCTAAAAAGATAATTTTTTGTTTGAAGGCTGATATCTCTGCGACAAATCATCTTACGAGGTTAAAAAACAGCCAAATTGGAGCTGAATGAATTTGCTAAACGATCTATGCATTGATTTAGTTAAAAGAATTTTTCCGCAGTCCATGGGCTCTTCGGAGTGGAATTTATCATTCTACCACGGAATTCTTACATCAAATGATACTGAGGATATAGTTTGTAACGGGTTTTTCACCACCGGGGATCTACCGGAGTGAAGTTCGAATACACTTACGATTATCGGCAACCTTGTTCAAAATTTATAGTTGGGCGCCAGGTGATTTTTCTATTACCAAATAAACAATTATCAAAAATGTCGACTCAGGGTGGCGGATCGGGGAAAGGTCAGGCACTTAAGATTACGATAAATAATTGATCAGAATTAAACAAAAATAATTAATCGTATATTGAACACAGAATAATAAATTGATCGGTATCACAAATTAAGTATCGGTTACAAAAAAAAATAAATGCCGTTGTCGGCTTGACTCGATATAAACAAAACAAAATTGGTCGTAGTTGATCGGAAAACAAATCAGTTCATTGCTCAAAAAACATAGTCCGTTGACGAAATTAAAATAAAATAATTTTATTGTCCGGAGACACACACACAGCGGAAGTATTAAAGAAATACTTGACGAGTGACGTCAGAGTATTCTTACACGGCGAGGTGACAAGACTACTGTTGCGAATGAGACACGAATAATCCGTAATTCTCAGAATTGCTCGAACGAAATAAAATAAAATATAAAATTATATTTTATTTCGGTAACACGTTAAATTGCACGATCCTATAATTTTTACGCGTAACTAATTATTAATTTTTAATTATTACACGAACGCGGATCACTTGTTCACACTAAATTCACTAGAACACGTTGTTCAGTTTTCGGGCCGAGGCTTCGGCTTGTTCACTTGTTCACGGAGTCGGTTAGTGTCGGTCGAAATTAATTGTCGTGATCAATTAATTTAACTAGTCGTTGATCAAAACTCGGATTGGTCGTTTTAGTCGTAAATCGCGTTGTTCAATCGTCGGGATCGAAATTGGTCGTAGTCGAATTGTTAAAAAAAAAAAAAATAAACGTGGCCGTTCAGTACGGCGTCTATCCCGGATCTCTCTTGATAATCCATGCGTTGGATCGCTTGCTCGGTCGAAGTCGAAATTTTCGATTCCAGATGTCACTAGAATTCGCTCACCGGATAATTATTTATTATTTCAAATAGTTTAAAACCACGGGTCGATGTCGAATTTTTCTCATGTTACAAGTTATATATGATCGTTTACTTGACTCTCAGCCACATTGTATAACAAAAAATTCTGATAAATCATTTATGATTTTACGATCTAACCATTACTAAAATTATTATTTTGTCTTTAAAGATTTTGAAAACTAATTATATGAATATTAAAGAAAGAATAGTAAGATGGTGCCTACGGGGCACATGTATGGAAAATGTGATAAACAAATTAGAGAGGATGGCGGTAGTATTTGTTGTTCTACTTGTAAAAAATGGCATCACAAAAAGTGTAGTGGAATTGATGATGAGGCATTTAAAAAATTAGCCCTGGAGTTTAAGAGAACTGGCGTTACAAAGTGGTACTGCAATTTGTGTGTTTTGGAGGTTAGTATCATTGAGTCGGATGACGAGGATATTGATGATGACAAGAATACGACTCCGTCAATAACAGCAATTATGAAAGGTATGAAAGCACTTCTTTGAAAGCATCTGGAGACTGTCAAACAGGAGCTGAGGAATATCAGAGAGAATATGATGGTGATGGATACGGAAATTAGAGCGCTAAAAGTATCGAATGTTGACATCAAGAATATGAGTGATAAGAACTGTGAAACTATGGCTGACCTAGGAGAGCGTGTCACTATACTAGAGAAGATGAATCCTGATATCAACGAGGTTTCTCGTGAGACTGAGGATGGAAAGCGAAGAGAATCGTGTGTAATTGGATACAACATCCCGAAATCGGACAAGAGCACTGGGGCTGAAAGACAATCTGATGATAAGATGAAGCTATTGCAATTGTTACCGGAGGATTGTGGAATCAAGTTTGATAAAGTTAAAATCCATAGAATTGGAAGAGTATTAGATGGTGAGACAAGACCAGTGAAAGTCGACCTTGCGTCTAAGGATAACGCCATGCTGGTATTGAGAGCCAATTTAAAAAATGAGAGTGTTCATTTTAAGCCTGATCGGACCTTTATGCAGAGGGATAAATTGAATGTTGCGCAAGGAATTGAAGGAAAGAGAAAAACGGGTAGAGAAGGATTTGGTCATAAAGTTCAAGTATGGTGAACCTGTTATCGAGAAGAAGGAGAATTTTCGGCTTGCTCGTCGAAGCGTGAAAGAAGACTAGAGAACATATCGCTTATATATCGAAATATCAGGAGATTACGGACTAAATTAAAGCAATTCCTCACAACATCTGCGTCAAGTGCATTTAATATAATTTGCGTTACAGAATCATGGTTGAACAATAGTATTTCAGACAGAGAGATAATCGACAGCACATACCACATATTCAGGAGAGACAGAAACTGTATTCCAAACCAAAAGCAACATAGAGGTGGAGTTTTCATCGCGATAAAAAAGGTAATCCAAGCTGATCTCTTGAAGATTAATCATCAGGATATTGAGCAGGTTTTTATTAGAATTAAATCGGAGCATAAAGAGTTAATTATTGGCACAGTTTACATTTCACCTAATAGTGAGCAGGAGGTATATGAGAAACATTTACAGGACGTGACTTACATGTCCAATACATACCCTGGAAAATATTACTCATGGGTGATTATAACCTTCCTGATGATAAGTGGCACGGTTTTGGAGGTGATGAGGAATTCTTTGGTGAATCTGCGGAGTCTGGCATGGTTATGAGGGACTGCTCGTTATTAAGCTTGACCCAGGTTAATAAGATATGCAACTGTGATGGTAGATTCCTTGACTTATTCTTCACCAACTGCGATTTGTCTATTAGGAAGTCGTCATACTTGGTTCCGGAAGACAAATTTCACCCCGCTATTAGTACTGAGCTTCAAGTACATCGAGCAATTAAACCAAAAGTATTGGAATATTTTAATTTTGAGAAGGAAGACTATGGGGCTCTGAACAACTTTTTTCTCCGTAACAACTGGATAACAATGTATCAGTTGAAGGACATTGACAGTATTGTTTCGTACTTCTATGATGTTATCCAGGAAGTTATCGAAGCTTTCATTCTTCGAGCTGTTAAGAAAGACTCTAATTACCCATGCTGGTTCAGCAGATCTTTGATCAGCAGAATAAAAGCCAAAAGGACTGCTCACCGCAAGTGTAAGAGGACAGGTCGTGTTCATGATTATTAAAAATTCTGCAATTTAAGGAAAGAGTGTAAATCAATCGGTCTAAAGTGTTATGAGGATTTTATTGGTGGTGCTGAAGAAAGGATGAAAGAGGACCCAGCGTATTTCTGGAAGTTTCTTAGGATGAAGAGAGAATCAGATAAGGGGATTCCGTCCACAATGGAATGGAATGAGAAGAAGGCTGAGGGAGTAGAGGAAATATGTAACCTCTTTGCTGAATTTTTCAGCAGTATTTATGGAAATGATAATCCTCTAACCAAGATTCAGGCTGACATCTTGGAAAAGTCTGGTGGCATATACGTTAACTTGAATGGTATAGAAATAAAATTTGATGAGTTTTTAAAGGAGATCTTATCTCTGGATCCATCCAAAGGACCTGGACCTGATGGGATTCCTAATGTATTCCTTAGGGAATGTGCTGTGGGACTTTGCAAACCTCTGTTGTTCATATTTAACAAATCGTTGATGTGGGGAGTTTTCTCGGACTCTTGGAAAAATGCATATGTGGTTCCTATTTTTAAATCAGGCGATAAAACTAAAGTGAAAAACTACAGACAAGTATGCATTCAGTCACCTTTACCGAAGCTTTTTGAGAAGATGATTCTCAAAAATATTGAGTTTTGGTTCAGGGGAATATTAATTGATCAACAACATGGATTCGTTAAAGGTAGATCGACCGTTACCAACCTTATGGTCTATACTGAATACATCATACGTCAGATGTCGGAGAAACTAGATGCACATGCTCTGTATACAGACTTTAGTAAAGCCTTCGACATGGTTAATCATGAGGTACTTCTGATCAAGCTCGAAAATTATGGAATCGCTGGAGATTTACTTAGCTGGTTCTCATCATACTTTAGAGGGAGAGGATTAAGGGTTAAGATTATGGATTACATCTCCGGGGAGTTCGGGGTGACATCTGGTGTCCCTCAAGGGTCACATCTTGGTCCAGTACTGTTCTGCATATTCGTAAACGAATTGGTAGTACACTGCTCTCAAATTTTTCGCTTTTAGCTGATGACTCGAAAATATTTAGAAGTATCAAGAACAATGAAGATAGGCACACTCTGCAGGAAGATATCAACGAGTTATTTAGTTGGTGTGAACTGAATAGGCTGAAAATGAATGTCAAGAAGTGTGCAATGATTAGTTTTAGCCGATGCGCGGTTGATGACCAACACCAGTATTACATTGGTACCGACGTTGTTCCCCAAGTTGAAGGAATGGGAGATCTCGGTATTTTTGTGGACAACAAATTGTCTTTTGAGGGACACATAAATAACATCACAGATAAGGCTAACAGAGTCTTGGGAAGTATGCTGAGGTCGAGCAGTGATTTAAAAAAAGATGAGACATTGATAAAGCTGTTTAATTCCCTGGTAAGGCCGATTCTTGAGGATGGATGTCTAATCTGGAAGCCAATTAATAATTATCAGGTGGAGAAGCTGAAAAGGGTTCAAAGAAAGTTTGTCAGTCACATAAGGTTTAGAAATAACGGAAGGAATATTTTTATGAGTTGGCAGCAGGCCTATGATTATAAAGGCTGTAGGCCTCTTGCTGCTAGAAGAAAATATCTGAGATTATGGTGTGGTGCTGATATTATTAATAACCGATTGGATGTCCCTGAATTACTTTGTCGGTTCAAGTTCATGGTACCTAACATTAGAGTGAGAACATCAAGAGTACTTGTGGTCCCGAAAGTTAAAACACGTTACTCCACGCGAGCTCCGCTGTATAGGATATCGGAGTTAGTCGATGAATTTGCATCTGAAATCGATATTTTCGATGTTATGGCCCAAGGAAAAAAATTTGAAAATTTTTCTCCAAAAGTTATGCAAAATACGAAATTTCGCGATTTTTCCAGTTTTTCAACTTTATTCTTTAAATATCTTGAAAACTATGATAGATTCAATAATGATCCACAGCTTGTTTTGAAAGAGATACTTGAGGCTATAAAAAAAAAATTTCCAAAATAATATTTTGAAAAATGACAAATTTGTCAAATTTTGAATTATTGAAATTTGTCAAAAATGAAGATCGACATTAAATTTTTGGCTCATTTTTTTTGTATAACACCTTGTACTTATTTAAAAAGATCCTAAAATATCTAGAACTGTATTTTTTTATTTTGCAAAAATATGAATTTTCGAATTATATTAAAAAATTCATTTTTTTTCTTCATTTTTAACTTTCCGCTAAGAAAATCGATGATTTTCAAAAATTTCGGGAAGTTATTGGTTTCGTTTCGATTTTCGAAAAACGTATTTCTATCAGATCTTGACGTTTTAAGGTTCTAGGAAGCTATTCTGACTAATTTCACGATGATGTCCGAGTGTATGTGTGTACGTAAGTACGTAAATACCTGTATATTTTGAACGGGAGAACCGATTTTGATCGTTAAGGTGTCATTCGACGCGGCTTGTTAATCTCTAGAAGCCGTAAAAATTGATCTTGATCGGTCAAGTGAGTTCGAAGATTTTCCAAGAATAAATTTTTTTCAAAAATATTTTTTTTAGATAACTTTTAATGTGCTCAATAGATCGATTCCAAAATCTAATCAGCTCTGAAACTTTATATGCCACGTCGAATGCCACCTCAACCATCAAAATCGGTTATTTCATTTAAGAGAAACCGAAAACGAAAGAAATTTCAATTTCAAAATCTAATCAGCTCTAGAACTCAATAAAACGCGTCGATTGCCACCTTAGCCGTCGCAATCAGTCAATTCGTTTAAGAGATATCGTTGGAAAAAAATTGTAAAAAACGTTTGTTTTTGGAAAACAATGGCACACAAAAGTATTTTCGAGGTCAAAGCACTCGATTATCACGTAATTTTGTAAATTTCAGCAGTTAAAATTCCACTTATTGTTATAATAATACGACCATTATTGACAGTTATAATCTAATTTATTTGATATCTATCGAATAAATAAGAATATAACAGTCAGTCATGATCTTTTTTCACGATATTATGTCAATAAGTGAAGTTTTTACTGCTGAAATTGACAGAATTGATTAATTCCTTAACTTGACTTGACTAATAATAAATGAAACAAATTGGCCATTCGGCAGCCGAAATAGAAGTAGATTTCTCATTATTTGATTATTTTAACCTTTTAAATAAATATTAATTTCACAGCAATAATATGAATTCATGCACTTTCATGAATTTACTAATAAATACAATAGTTAGATTCCCATGAAATCTAGTAAAAGTAGGAAAACCCATGCAATAGCAAAATTTCATTTAATGAGTGGTAAGATAAGTATTTTCATTGGTCTAAGCACATGTAGGCATTAAAATTAAAGCTTATTTGAAGATCATTCAGATCAATTTTATAGAAAGTTGATAAATTATCACATTCAAAAAATATTGAAGAAAGAATAATTAAAAATATGAATTTTGGACATTTTGAAACTCATTTTCAAACTCGATTACGGTAGCTACCCACACAATAGGTATACCAAGTTTCAAGGCGATCGGTTTAGAATTGTAGCTATAATCAAAGTGACAACCTGCCTAAAATGTGTTTTGATAATATTTTATAAATTTTCAAAATTATTTATCTATCAGAAACAAAAATTAAATCAATGAATTGGATTGTGTAAGTTGAAGGCAATCGAGCGAGCTTGTTACGTCTGGATTGACATAACATGTACTTTAGTCCCTTATTTCGAGTCAAGACACTGAAGTCCTTTACTCGGGTAACGGGGACCACGTTATTTGATGCCGAGCATGAATAAGGACAAGATGGGCGTGTATTTTCCTTAAAATTACTCAATAAATAACAAAACTTACTATTGATGCTGATTTATTGAAATTACTGACTCAGAAATGTTTCTACAATGACGAGCTGATGGCTGGACAGTACACTTGGACTCTTCTCGGATTGTAGATGTGGCTGCTTTGCGGCGATTAGTGCGAAGGTGGATGCGTGGTTGACGATCTTCTTGGTTGTGTTACTGTTGTCACTGAATTTAATACTTTCGCGATTCTTGAACCTTAAGGAGAGATTGTATGAGAATAGACTTCCGAGTGAATCCGAAAATCGAATGAATTTAATTCTTTCAGGGAAAAATACTATTACTGTAGTGATTTACGACGTTACGAAAGCCAAGAGTTAATTTAAAATAAACAAGAACTAAGCGGGAAAAGGAAAAGGGTGAAAAATAAAGATGAAAAATAATCGGTGGATTAATTCCGAATAATCGATATAATAAGGTAATATCAGCCGTACGATTCAAAAAGTTGAATAATTCTTGAATTTACAACGTAAAATCAACCGTAAGAATTAAAAGGTTTAATAATTCTTCAATTTTTAAAAGAAATTACAACAAAGGAAAATTGAGAGTAAATACGGATGTACTTGTTACGACAAAAAATTACTACAAGTGGGCTCTATGGTCCCGTGTGGGCCTCTTTATATATGCTAGAGATTAGGCGTTTACCGGCCAGAAAGGGGCGTACATGGCCTAGAACTTCTAAGGCTTCTCTAGTCATAATGATAACACAGGTCTACAATGATTTTGGTGCTGCTAAAAGTAAGACTGATTTCAAGTACATTCGGTACCCTGATAAAAACGTGATACTTCCTTTTTTAATGCTACGTATAGTTTTCGAGATTTTTCATTTATTAAAAAACAAAAGAACATTTAATTCAAAACAGTTAAATATATTTAATCACACATTTTATTTCGCAGGTTAGAAGCTTCTCTTTTTAGATTTTCTCCGATAGATGTCTTCAGGACATTCCCGTGTAATACTCCAACAGTAATCTGCCATCATATGCTCATCCCAGCGACCTTGGTATCTATCTTCCATCACCTTTAAATCTTGATGAAAACGTTCTCATTATAGTGCTGGATAGCTCAACTGGTAGAGCACTCGGCGCGATACCGAATTGGTCTCGGTTCGATTCCCAGTTCGGGCTATCTATATTTTTTTCAATTTATCTATAAATTGTATGATTGAGAAGGTTTGCATGTTTAGGTTTCCACTATATTTAGATAGTGTCATATCGACGGCATATCGACGGCATATGGATATTATTAATTTAAAAAAAAAATTATTGATTATAATGACATTAATTACGATAAAATACGTTTTTTAGGTTATTATATCGATCGATACAAACCTGAACGTAGCTTCATAATTTTCACAGCTTTGCACGTCATCTTGTGGGCTAATTAACCAAAATGAAACCTAGAATTAGCGGCACCAAACAAAAATTTTTTTTTTGTAGACCTGTGTAATAATAAAAACCAAAATGGAAGGTCTTATCTTTTCGGGGAAATCTCCGAGCATTATGATGGCTACCGGCGAGTGTAGACCGGTCCCCTTCTTAACAATGCTTAGATTCCTTGGAGTGGGGGAAGCGTTAGAGAGAAGTGGTTACAAGGTCTTCTGTTTTGGAAGGTGGGCTACCGCCGTGATAGGAGAGGAAGTGGGGAGGAGGGACTAGAATTCTTCTATGGTAGAGGCGCTTGGTAACTAGGAGAAATGCGTGGATTAGGTGCGCAGTTTATTGAAATAAAGGAGGTAGCTGGGTCTTAATATTTTTTTAAATAGGGATTGCTTAGTAACGAAAAGGAATACATGGATCAGGTGCGCAGCTCATAGAAACGAAAGAGTTAACCGGGTCTTACGGAGTATTTTTCTTGTAGGGATTGCTCAGTAACAGGGGGAGTGCGTGAATCAGATGAGGCATAATTTCGTGGGATGAGAGAGGTAACTAGGTCAGAGGTGCAAGAGGCTAGATTCTGTACTAGGAAACTAGTAGTTATAGTTCCAGACCGGTGGGTTTCGTAGTTATAAGAGACTTTAAAAATTATAACTCGGGCTATCATAAAATTCGGCGCCGGCATGGCTGCCTCTTTGTTGAGTAACTTGGCTGATAAGAGATACCGATGCGGTATCGTGTTTAACATAGATCTCAGCTATTTTTTCTCCAACGATATCTTTCAAACGAATAAACCGATTGAGACGGTCGAGGTGGTAATCGACGCGTTTTATCAAGTTCTAAAGCTGATCAAATTTTGAGTTCAATTTATCGAGTCGTTTTTGAGATATTTCAGAAAAAATAAAAAAAATTTTTTTTTTAATTCTTTCGACAACGGTTTCTTTTGAACGAATTTACCGATTTTGATGGTTGAGGTAGCATTCGACGCGGCTTATAAAGCTCTAGAGTCCAGTTCATTTTGGAATCAATCCATCGAGCACATTAAAAGTTATAAAAAAAAAAAATTTTTGTAAAAATTCTATTTTTGGAATATCTCTGAACGAGCCGTACCGATCAAGCTCAATTATTCTTACAGCTTCAAGATATTGACAAGCCGCGTCGAATGACACCTCAAAGTTCAAAATCGGTTCATCCGTTCAAAAGATACAGGTATTTACATACGTACGTACGTACGTACATACATGCATACATACGCTCGGACATCATCGTGAAATTAGTCAGAATAGCTTCCTAGGACCTCAAAACGTCGACATCTGGTAAAAATTCGATTTTCGTAAATCGGACCGAAACCAATAACTTCCCGAATTTTTGAAAATTTACAATTTTCTTAGCGGGAAGTTAAAAATTATTTGTAGGTAAGAAAATAATTTTTGTCACAAACTTTGACAGCAAGGCCCCGATAAAATTATGTTTCATAGTTATTAATAGATTAAATGGGTAAAAATTTCTCATTGAAGTTTCTGATGCTTATTAATTGCAGGAATTTTATCAAAACGATTTAGACAGAAAACAATTTTTGAAAAATCCTTTTTTTTTATTTCCCGCTAAGAAAATTGTAAATTTTCAAAAATTCGGGAAGTTATTGGTTTTGGTCCGATGTTTTTTTTGGATAACTTTTAATGTGTTCGATGGATTGATTCCAAAATAGACTGGGCTCTAGAGCTTTATAAGCCGCGTCGAATGCCACCTCAACCATCAAAATCGGTTCATTCGTTCAAGAGAAACCGTTGTCGAAAGAATTAAAAAAAATTTATTTTTTGTTCGAATTCATAATTCGACTAGCTTTAGAACTTGATAAAACGCGTCGATTGTCACCTCAACCGTCTCAATCGGTTGATTCGTTTGAGAGATATCGTTGGAGAAAAAATGGTAAAAAACGATTTTTTTCGAAAAGAACGTCATACAGATTTTTTAAATACAATTGGCATGAAAAAAAAATTTCAAATTGGTTTCATCAAAAGTAATAAAACATTCGTTTATTACAAGCAAAGTTTTACCTCTCAAAAATTGAAAATAAATCATTTTCATCGGAAAAACGAGCTTTAAGATTCGAATTCCATCGATTAGACAATATTCGATTGTCAAAACAGTTATACGTCATTAAAAAAAATTTTACGTCCTAACCTCTAATACTTTGAGCGGTAATAGTTTTCAAGTGATTGGACAAAATCAGATAAATATATTTTAAAAATTTTTTCCTATCTATTCTCACAATAACAACGAAAAATAATTTTTTTTTAAATTCTATAATTAATATGATATGACATATCTTATAATTAAACAAATATCTCATATTTATCCCAAGTTGTCTGAAGAATCATTTGTCTGGGATCAGTTGTCATGGAACCGTGTCCAAAATTTTCCTTATAATATTTGAACTCCAATTATTATGCACAAATTTATTTTGAGTTGAGCAAGTATCTTCAAGTTTGCAGTTTGTGTCTTTTTACGGATCAAGTTTATCGTCTCGAAAAAATTTTTTTTCAATAAAAAACAACCCCGTCTTATAGCGAATAGTTGTAATTAATTCATCCACTACTTCAAATTTCTGTTTTTGGTTGCAGAATAATTAATTATCAAAGTCGAAAATATCATTGTTGCATTGAATTTTTTTTTCTGATTTTTTCATAATTACTCAAAAACTATCAGTGCTGTTATGTCCGACTATTAATTATTTAATATTTGGTTTGCGTGGATTAGGCTTTTGGTCTAACCAATGCAATTTTCGGCTCAAATGCTTAGTTCAAGCCGTAATTATTTGTTTAGGGATATGTTTCGATGTGGATTTTCTTTTAATTCTAGTTTATATATATATATATATATATATATATATATATATATATATATATTGTATTATAAACTATTATATAGTTTATATACATATTTTATTGCCGCAAGAGGGCTACAAGTGCAACTTGCTCATTGAAAAGTGCTCTGTTATTTTAATAATTTAACTAATTAATTGGACTTTTTTAAACATTATTTATTAGTTTTGGTGAATTTTTTGTTTTTGTAATTGTTTAGTTATATATACCCTGTGCTATCGTTAAATAATGCCACCCAGGAAAAATAACACAACGTCTGAAGTTTGTGGTTATTGCTCTGAGCTAATACGTGATGGTGTACAGCCCAGCATTCAATGTGTTGCTTGTCAACTATGGTTTTACTCTAAATGTACTGGCCTTTCACCCGAGGAATATAAAGCTACAGCGATCAGAATAAAAAAAAGGAGGCGGTCTGGAATTGTTCCTCTTGCTGCAATGATATTAGTGTCAGGACATGTGACGAACACCTATCCACTGATGAAGAATCAACAAACGACCCGCCTCCAGTTAGTGAACTTGAAAGTCTTTTCCAAAAGTATTTTAATCGTTTTTCTTCTGAATATGACCGTAAGTTGAAAGATCTCAAAAATTCACTCGTAAGTAGCGTAAATAATCTGAAGGATGAGGTAAACAAACTGTCGAAACCAAACACAACACTCACTAATAAATGTACTACTCTTAATGACAGACTTACATCAGTCGAGAATAAAATTAACTATAAACTCAACACTAAGCTCGACTTACCAGCGAGCAAAGAAGATATTTTTACAGAAATGTCGGAACGTGAACGCCGTAAAGTAAACGTGATAGCGCTGAACATTCCAGAATCAGTCAAACCTGTGGGCAAAGATCGTCTGGATGATGATAGAAGGAACTTGGTAGCTGCTTTGCCCCCTTGTCTCTAGAACGTTGCCACTGAATTGAAGCTACGTAGACTTGGACGACATACACCGGGTCGTACACGTCCTCTACATGTTACAACTCGCTCAGCTGACGATGCGCTCTTCATCTTTAAGCACAAACCACCTAATGGTAATCCAACCGTCATTTTCAAAGCCGATCTTACCCCATCCCAACAACAGCATCTAAAAGATCTGCGACTGGAACTAGACTCTCTAGTTAAAAGCGGCGACGACAGTATGTCAATTAAATATGTTCATGGTGTACCAAAGATTGTGAAAATGAATTTTCGCCCGCTCAACAAGCAAGAAGAAAGTGTCATACGTCCAGCTATACTATCAGAATGTACGAGGTCTGCGCACAAAACTCTGAGCATTTCTGACCAACACGTCGTCTAACCAATCTGATATCATATGCATCACTGAGTCCTAGCTCCACTCATCTATACGAGATGGTGAAGTCATTGACTCATCTTATAATGCCTATCGTAAAGATCGTACATCTCATACAAATCACAAAGTGCGTGGTGGTGGTGTTCTTATCGCTTGTAAACGTTACTTACACACTGAACCAATCTCTACCATAAATAATAACCTAGAGCAAATATTTATCAGGGCGAAGGGTGCCTCCCGAGACCTAATCGTTGGCTGTGTATACATACCTCCTCAATCACCATACGAGATCTTCGATGACCACCTGGCCACTGTCTCGTTCATTATGGACAAATACCGAGCATCTGATTTACTGATTGTTGGTGATTTCAACCTCCCTAGCAGTTCACCTCGTGTGGACTGTGAAAAGCTACTCTACGACGGTTACGCGCTCCTGAATTGTACTCAACGTAATCACGTGTACAACGCTTATAACTCAGCCCTTGACTTATGTTTTAGCAATATCGATACATCTCTTGAACACTCGATTGCCATGGTTCCTGAAGATAAATATCATCTTGCCCTGAATATCACGCTCAACTTCCAGCCTGGACTGGTCCCTATTAACTCCTCTACGTACTCATTCAAAAAGGCTAACTATGCTGAGCTCAACACCTTCTATCTGAAAACTAACTGGATTGACATATAAACTTGACTCAATTGATAGTAAGCTTGATTACCTCTACGCAAAAATTTTTGAAGGGATTAGCCAATTCGTTTCAGTTTATACGCATAAACACAGCAACTATCCATCCTGGTTCTCAAAAGATCTCATCCGCAAAATTAAATTGAAGAAATTGGCGCACGTGTTGTACAAGACAAGAAGTACCAAATATAATTACTCCTGCTTTAGTAAACTGAGACTTGAATGTAAAATGCTAAGCTCTGAGTGCTATAAGAATTACGTAAGTAACGTCGAAGACAAGCTTAAATCGGATGTCAAAGTCTTCTGGAACTATGTTAAAGACAAAAACCGCTCCAGCAGTGACATACCCTCTTCTGTGGTCTGGGATGATCGATCCGCTGATTCTGGGCCTGACATTTGTGATCTTTTCGCCTCCTTTTTCCACAGTGTTTATGCACCTAAAAATCACCAAGTTGCTGTTGCAGCTACCTTCAACCCGGAACATCAGAATACGCTCCTGAATGATCTGACAGTGTCATACGACGAAGTGCTTAAACAGTTCCTTGCACTTGACTCTAGAAAAGGAGCTGGGCCTGATAGTCTACCCAACATATTCCTAAAGAATTGCACGATTGGTCTATGTGAACCATTGACGCATATATTCGGCGAATCACTCAGTCGCGGTGTCTTCCCCTCGCCATGGAAATTATCATACATTACTCCAATACATACGGATGGATCTAAAGCAATGTTCACCAATTATCGTCCCATTTGTATTCAGTCCGCCCTTGCCAAGCTGTTTGAAAAGTTGGTGCTGCTACAACTACTGCAATCTTTCGAGCATGTCATAACCACTCAACAGCATGGATTTACTGGTGGCAGATCTACAACAACAAACTTGTTCCTGTACGTCAACAAGGTGCTAAATGCTATGGACTCCGGGAACTGTGTTCACAGCATTTACACAGATTTTAGCTAGGCGTTTGATCGTGTTGACCACGAGATACTTATGCACAAGTTGAGTAGCTACGGTGTAGGAGACAGTGCTTTATCTTGGATTCATTCATATCTCACGGGTAGACGCCTACAGGTCAGAGTCGATGGCTATCTATCCTTCGAATATAAAGTGATATCCGGTGTACCACAAAGGTCTCATTTGGGCCCGGTACTCGTTAATATATTCATAAACGACATTGGCAACAATTTTTTATCAGATCACCTATTGTATGCAGATGATCTCAAAATCTTCAAGCTCATAGCTAGTATGACAGAGATCCTAAAACCTACAGCAAGATGTTGACTCTCTTGGTAACTGGTGCCGTGTGAACAACCTCGATCTTAACATCAACAAATGTGCTGCTATAACTTTCTCTCGCTCATACTCACCAATTCACGTGAAATACAAGCTCAAGGGCCAAGAAATTATAGAGGTTGAAGAGATAAAAGATCTGGGGATCATTGTTGACAATAAGCTTTCCCTCTCTAAGCACGTTGATAAAATTACGTGCATGGGATATAAAACCCTAGGGTTTATCCAAAGAAACAGTGAAGACTTCAGCAACCCCTACTCCTTAACAAGACTCTTCCGATGGTCCTACCTATCCTTGAATACGGGTCAGTCATTTGGTCCCCGTATACAAACGTTTTGATAGACGAAGTGGAAAAGGTTCAACGTAAATTCTGCAAGTCGTTAGCCTATAAACTATCATCGTCTACTCACACCTACTCCACTAATGAGATCTACCAGCGTTTTCACATCAACAAACTATCAGCGCGTCGACAGGTTGCTGACCTTAGTTTTTTCTACACGGTTGTCAACAATATTATTGATGCTCCAGACATTCTTGGCTGCTTTGAATTTGCCCCTGTAGGCGCATCAGTCAGGCGTAAACGCTTAGTAAAAACTTCTAACTTCAGGAAAAACTATGTGATCAATGGCCCTCTGAATAGATTGGCTAAATCTATCAATACATTCCAGGGTGAGATTGATTTCTACGGAGGCACATACTCTGCCTTTATAGACAACACCAAGAAACATCTGCTCGTATAACCTAGGTCTTCAATTTGCTGCTCATCGCAACCAGGAACCGTTACCATAGCACTTATTACCCACCCTCATATTTGTTTGTCGTACACTTAGACTATTCATTTTTCTACATACTAGTATTTCTTTTAATGTATATTGCCGATTGGCGTAATTGTAATAAATAAATGTTTAAACAGAGGTATCTTTCTAAATATATGAGTATACTATATGTTCATTGATAAATACAATTGTAAAATTATAGCTTCCTTTTTTCCGCTTAGATTTGAGGCTGATTGAAATTTGATTATTGAGTCGAGAAAGATAAAATAGCCACTTATGAATTTCTTACCATTGTGCTGATATTTTTCTTTGATTACTTTTTGCTGGGATATTCTTTCACGGGGAAACTCTGGACCCTTGAATGTGATCTCCAGCTGTAGACCCTTGAATTGGCTGCTGTCTCTCTCGTACAATCCGATCTTCGTGTGAGGGTAGGATGTCAATACTAACTAACTTATTTTAATTAATCAAACACAAAAATTTGATTTCACTTTGGTTTTTCTTTTTATTTCATTTTGAAATTTTAATCTTTAGTAAAGATAAAATGCCTTTATGCTTCTTGATAGAAAATAGAGATAATACTCTTTAAAGGATCGTATCTTTATTTTGAACATTTACTACACTTTTAATATACACTGAGATTTTTGGTTTTCTATGTTTTTAATTTTATGTTTTATGAGAATAATTCTCCTTTAATTTTCTTTATAGGAAATAGAGTTGATACTCTTTTAAAGGATGATATTTTTAATTTTACACATGTATTGTTCTATTTTTTATTTTTGTAATAGTAGTAAACTCAATATAGTAACACTCAAAATTATAATTGAATTCGGAGCTATTCACTCACAACCAATAACACTGTTAACTTTTATCAACTTTAATTTTCTTTCGCGATGCAAATTTTTATTCACTTTTACCGATGTATAAATTTGCGTTTGCGCTATAAATTTTTAGCAATGATAATTTCTTTATTTTTTTTTCTTATATGATTTTTTTTTTTTTAATATATAGATGTATATATTTATTCTTTGACTGTGATACAAAAAGCAATGATGATCGGTTTTATTTTTTTTTTTATTGAAAATTTGATAGATTGAGGATACTGCTGTACCTAGTAATTGACTCTTTGCTGAGGGGTAACTCAGCTACAAACCGAAAAGCAAGCCGGTGCTCGGTAGAGTGACTTTGTTCTTGAAAAATTTTTACATTGTAACCATGGGGGCCCGACTCCGGGGAGAGGGAATTTCCAATGTCTTACATAGTGCGAGATGTCCCGTTGACGGATCTTAATTTAAGTCATCGTCAATTATGGGTGTTACTACGCATTAGAGTGGTTGCAGTGGACAGTAAGTGGGGAACAGAGAATAAGGTAATGTAAGACAGAAAGAAAGAAATCTGTTGTGACGTTTTTGTACTTCTCAATTAAATCTATACTGGTTTCTCGTTCGAGAAAATAGAATATCTATTCCTCAGGATTGTTCAACATGAGTTTTGAAAAGTTTCCGAAGTCGGACATAACATCCTCCTCAAGCTCAGAGATGATTCTGTTTCTTTGAGCTTGGAGTTGATGAATGAATGTTGAACTCCGTTTTTGATTTTGATTTGGATAATTCGCATAGCTTAGCTTCATTTCTGGCTAGTTGGTCAGCTCGTTCATTGCCGTGGATTCCATCGTGGCCGGGAACTTGGTGGATCTTAATATCCCGGGTCTCCATCTGAGATTTGATGTAATTAAGCTCCCTTTTATACGAAACAGGCTTTCCTGTTGAGGTGATCCAATCTCGTTTTTTCCAGTTCTCATACCAGATGGTGAGGCTGTTGCATAAATATTCTGAATCCGTGAAAATGTCTATTTTTATTAAGTTAAAATTTCTGATAATTTTTAAAGCTTGAAGGATAGCCTCTAACTCAGCACCATTGCTGGTGTTTCTTTTGGAGGATGGAAGAGATAAATTTTGGGGATGATTTAGTCCGAAATAGATTCCAAAACCCGTTGCTGGTTCGGAGGACCCGTTGCGAAAACACGATCCGTCCGTAAAGATGGTAATCCGGATTACGGCATTTCTTTCGAAGTAACGATTTATCGGGTGGAGGATTGATTGCCAACACTTTAGGTACTTCTGAATTTCCTGTATAGATGATACTTGTTTGAAAACTAGGTCTGGATAGGCAAGAAATTATTCTTGGCATTCTTTCCAAGAGCTATATACTCCAAGTTTGTGGCCATTTATAACCAGATAGAAGGGCATTCTGCTGAGAACGAGGGGAAATGAAATGTCCGTAAACTAAAAGATGAATTTAGGGTGAATTAATTTAGAAGGAATCGACTCGGTCCACCATGGAAGGTTTAAAACGTAAGACAAAAGTTATGTGAGATATGGTTGTGAGTTTTGCTTTACAAAATATATATATATATATATCTTATTCTAATTTTTCTATAATCTTTGTAACTTGTGAGAATAATATTTCTTTAGTTTCCTTGAGGAAATAGAGGTGATACTCTTTAAAGGAAGAAAATTATAATTCTAAATATTGAGATTACTGAGTACCAGTGATCGGCAAAAAAAAAATTTTCTATTTTTAATAACTAATTTTTTTTAAATTAGTAATTACCATCAAACCAATTATTAATGTTTTTAAAAACAGAAAAATAGTTACTAATAATTAATAATTTCTACGAAAATTTAAGTTCAACTAAAATTGATTGCTAATTTTCCTAAGAATAAAAATGTGATTAAAAATAATTACTAATTTTTCTAAAAACGAATAATAAATTAAAAATGATTACTAATTTTTCTAAAAATGAATAATGATATATAAATAATTATTATTTTTTTTTTAAATTTATAATTAAGTGGAAATAATTTTAATTTTTCTAAAACTCGATAATTCAATGCAAATAATTGCTAATTTTTTTAAAAATTAAAAAATTAACTAACAGTGCTTACTGATTTTTTAATAACTGTAACATTAGCTGGAAATTATTTATTGGGTTCTATAATAATCATGTTATTGAGGGACTGAAGAAAAAACAATTAATAACTTCAACTAATACACAAAATCACTGAAGCATTACTGAAGGATCACTGAAGCATCACTGAAGCAATATTAAAAAATCACTGAAGCATCAGTGAAGTACACTAATGGAAAAAATTAAAGGATCAAAAAAAAATTCTAAATTTTTAGGCGATTTTCAACAGGCTCTAACTTTGAGAGAAATGGTCGTACAAAAATAAAAAAAAAGGAAAATGTAGCTCCAAGTATCTACTTTTTGGATTAGAACTTACAAATTTTTTAGCGTCAGCAGTTTTTGAGTAATCTTAGAAAAACCAACGACAAAAAATTTGTCAAATTTTTTTAATTTTTTTTTTTTGGTCTCCGGGCGTGGAAAAAATTATTTTTGCTTAACCACTATAAGGGTCGGATACCTTTATTATTCAGCTTTAATTTCTTTTTGTATGGACCTTGATACGTCCACTTTTTTTTGAATTTAATGACTGAGAGATCAGTAAAATCACGGAATGCAGCGACGTAAACGTGTTAAAAATTATTGGGTGTTGGTTTCGTAAATTTCCTAAAGTTATCCAAAAAAAAAATTTTTTTGAAAAAATTTTTTTTTGAAAATTTTGTATCAAAAAAAAAGTTTTTTCTTTTTTGGAAATTTAAGCACTGTCTGCAATAAAATTGTAGACAAAGCTCCAAAAAAATGTTTGTTTTCATCTTGTTAAAGATTATGAGCTTTTCAGAGCAAAAAACGTGATCCTTCAATTTTTTTAAAAATTTGATCGCGTGAAACAAAAAAACGGC
This sequence comes from Microplitis mediator, assembly GCF_029852145.1. Taxonomy (NCBI): domain Eukaryota; kingdom Metazoa; phylum Arthropoda; class Insecta; order Hymenoptera; family Braconidae; genus Microplitis; species Microplitis mediator. The sequence continues at coordinate 13,454,517 of NC_079971.1, forward strand.
TGGTTGGATTAATCTGGCTCTCTGCAGGGTTTTTGTGGACATATTGAACTGTAAAATGCACAGTCAACATTATCGATTTCCACAATATTTCCGTTTCAGCGTTTGATTTTCCAAAACACCACAAAAAGCCCTTTTTTGGTTGCATTTTTAAATTCATGTGACGATAGGAAAAAATTTTTCTTTCGAAAAAGCAATGGCTAATCGTTAAAGGGAATTTATTCAAGATTTTAAAACCCACCATTAACTTTCTGTGCGATCATTGGTTTCTGAGATATCGATAATCAAAGACAAAAGGATCCTTTTCCATTTAAAGACCGATATCTCGGCGAGAAGTGGACGTATCAAGGTCCATAAAAAAAGAAATTAAAGCTGAATAATGAAGGTATCCGACCCTTATAGAGGTTAAACAAAAATAATTTTTTCCACGCCCGGAGACCAAAAAAAAAATTAAAAAAATTTGACAAATTTTTTGTCGTTGGTTTTTCTAAGATTACTCAAAAACTGCTGACGCTAAAAAATTTTTAAGTTCTAATCTAAAAAGTAGATACTTGGATCTACAATTTCCTTTTTTTTTTTTTTTTTCTTGTACGACCATTTCTCTTAAAGTTAGAGCCTGTTGAATATCGCCTAAAAATTTAGAATTTTTTTTTGATCCTTTAATTTTTTCCATTAGTGTATCACTAAAGCATCACTGAAGCAATATTATAAAATCACTGAAGCAATATTATAAAATCACTAAAGCAAAATTAAAAAATCACTGAAGCATCAGTGAAGTATCACTGAAGCATTACTGAATCAATGCTGAAAGATCACTGAAGCAATGCTGAAGATTCATGAATCTGACGTTCCTAACGTTGCTATCCAACGAAAAAAATTTTTTTTTAAATGAAAAAAAAAATTTCCCCATCAGAATTAAATATTTTCATATAATTGGTCTAAAACTCATCACCAGCGTAGCCCATTCACTAGAACATCCCCCCATAACCACCATAAACTCATGCTTTCGAGTGATTATCATAGAAAAAAATTCTAACAATCCACTTCGAGTTCCGTGTGCCCTCTGTAATTTTCACAGATTTTTAGAAACAACATAAGAAGTGTAGAAAACTAATCAGCATAAGAATCCATCCTCTGGAACGACCCCATAACTACCATAAACTCATGCTCTTTCATCTCCTTGAGCTCGGAAACATTGTTGAGAATACATTTTTGAGCTCTTCGAGCTCAAAATTACTTTTGGATGCGGTTGTTTTCGAAAAATATCGTTTTTTCCCATTTTTTTCTCCAACGATATCTTTCTCATGAATTGGCGATTGAGACGGTTAAGGCGGCAATCGGCGAGTTTTATTGAATCCTAGAGCTGCTTAGATTGTGGAATTCATCGATTAAGCTATTTCTGAAAAATTTCCAAAAAAACTGAAAAAAAAAATTTTTTTCTGTATTTCTTTTATATCTTAGAGTCCATTTGATCGATTAATTTAAAATTTCCAGAAAAGTTGAAAGCCAACGAACTCTTTCGATTGCCACCTCAACTATCTCAATCGGTCAATTCATTAAAAAGATGTGAAGAGTTTACATCCATACACACACACACACACACACACACACACACATACAGACATCCTTCTAAAAATATTCAGAATAACTTCCTAGGACCTCAAAACGTTGGCATCTGATGAAAACTCGATTTTCGAAAATCGGGGTCAAACCAATAACTTCCCGAATTTTTGAAAATTAACAATTCTCTCAGCGGGAAGCTAAACAAAAACTACTAATTTCTTCGGAAATATGTGAGCAGTAAAAAAATGCCTGATTTTAAAATAAAATTAAAAAAAAATTTTTTTTTTCTGTTAACCACAACTTTAATTTCTTAACTTAAGTAAATTTTTTTTTACGACTATGTTTTTATTACAATTATACAATAAAACTTTTGATAGAGAATTTGATAAAGAATTCTGTGTTCGATAATTATTCTCTATTCGAATCGATGTAAAAAATCAATCAACTGATTAGAAAAAACTGTTAGAAGGGAAAAAGCTTATTTTAGTGAAAATTTTTTCAGGAAGAAAGCGCTGTAAAGGAATTCGAGGAGTGACATTGAACAATCACGCGATGAAGCGGCTAAGTGTAAGAAAAGAACACGTGATACGAAAGTCTTCCTAATATGCTGCACGGTGGTTCTATTATTTATAACGCCACCTATCTGAAGAAATGGGTGCATTTGCATAGCAACGCCAATTTCACGTGGTCTTTTCTTACGATTAGTTTCGTCTTCACGTGATTGACTCATGATTTTCCGCGTTTTGCCTTGTGTATCGATACGGCATCATTTACGGGATTAACGCTTGGCTGGCAGAACAGCTAGCTGCATTAATAAGCAATTTATTATTTCATCGTGTTTCCGTGATTTGTATATAATATTCAGTTCAACATTTATCTTTTACATTGAATTTAACATCAGAATTATCATATTTTTTATAGTATTCATAGTATTATTGTTCTTTGGTCAAGAATTCTGTGAGTTATACAGTCAGGTAAGTTGATGAAACTCATTATATGCATGTAAAACAAAAAGTTTTTATTTACTTTTAATTTCTATCACGCCGAAGTTAAGGTAAATCAAAAATTTATAGCTAGTGTTATCATGAATAATTGTTTATAGTTTATTAATATCATTAATTTGATAACTTAAGTTATCAATTTAATTTATTCATTCAGTTAACAAATTTTTAGTTAGAAATTGTAGCAAACAATGAATTTTTTTTATTCAAAATTATGAAAAAAAAAATAAAACCAAGTCTCACAAAGCATTTCTAATTTTATAGAGTAAATTATTGTTACGATTAATAATGAATTTTAAAACACAGAATTTAAATAAAGTTATTAATTAATATATTTATCCACTTAATTTTTGCATGTAACTTTCATGTCATTGGAGTTTTTGAAGTTTTTTTTCAACAAAAAATACGGAAGAAAATCTATTTTTAAATAGTTACGTTGTATTTTTAATTTAAGATTCAATGTAATCAGCATTAATGTAAAATTAATGATTTTTATTAATTCTTTATGTCAATTACCCTCGAAAATCAAGAATATTTTTACAATGTGTCAATACTGTATATATTTACTGTTTTCAGAAATTCCGAATGTTTTTGAAAATTATTTTAAAAAAAGTTTTTCATCAATTTAATTTTTTTTTTTTATCCAAATTGTTCAAATATATTTTTTAGTTTATCGAAAAATTTGTTTCGAAAATTTTTTATCATATTTAATAAAACGTATATTATCATACATTTATAGAAATACGAAAATGCTAGAAGAAAATGTTATTTCCTCTAGCCAAGAGACGGTTAACGAAAATGATGAAGTTATTCATATTCCGGAAGCTGCATCTCAGGTCATCGGTTCAGTAAAAAGTATCGAAGGAGTAAAGCAAGAGTTAGCAATACAGTGCAGAAAGCGTCCTTATTTGGACGGCACTTATTATGAACCCGACTTAAATAATTCTTCTCTCGATGGGACAATAGTTGCTGTATGTCAGTTATGTAAAATTGAAAATAATAGGCATCATACGATCAGCGGTTCTTTTCAAACTCCATCAAATTATAGTACCCATGTCAAGGTAACAATTTACTATTTATACAGCAATTAGTATAGAAAATTTTACTTGGTACTAAAAATTTGTAAATACAGTATACGGTTGAAACAAGTGATTTTTTGAAAATAAAAATTCACATCAATTTCTTTCCATTATAATATAGTAAAATTTACTAAAGATTTTGCCGAATTTACTAATGCAGTTTATATTTACTTCCATATTTAAATAATAAAACTTACTAAACGAAAAAAAAAACTAAATTCTCAAGATAGTAAAAATTACACAATTTTAATAGCGTTTTAAGATCACAATATGAATTTCGTAATTTTTACTCATGTTTTTAAGTAAAAGTTGCTATATTTTTTTCTCTGTGTAGGTTTTTTGATAAGTTAATTATATTTTTTTTTAAGATAAAATTAATCCCCTTGCCTTTTCATTCTCAACGTAATATCGACTGTAAAAAAAGTAAATGATAGAAACATCATCCACTCCAGATTCACTCTGCGTTTACTATGAAAGTTTTTTTTACAGTCATAAGGGACTGGGCAATTGTTAATTTAGTTGATTTAATGTTTAATAAATCATTAAAAACCATTCAATTTATGTATGTCTTTTTTGTAATAGGGGTGTGCGAATAATTCGAACTTACGAATTATTCGTTCCGAATCGAATAATTCGAATTTCCGAATTATTCGAAAGTTCCCGAATAATTCGAAAAAATTCGAATAATTCGAAAGTTCACGAATAATTCGAAAATTTTCGAATAATTCGCGAATAGTTCGAACAATTCGCGAATTATCGAAATATCACTGGATTTTCTATTGTTTCTAATTTGAATCCCATTACATCGTGTATCAAAATATTCTACTTACGAATAATAGTATACTTTTTGATTAAAAATCAATTATCCGGAGAAAACAATTGCTCAATTTCAATGTATGTTCATCTCTGTTAGTAACATAAAAAATCTAGATACTATTATTGGCAAGAGATCTTTTCAATTCATTTTGGTTTTTATAATTATTAATTTCCGTTTGAAAAAAAATAAATAAGAAAAAGGTTACACATGAAATATTTTAAAATTCTCGAAATTAATTTCTACAAGTGTTTTTATAGAGAATTTTAAAATATTTCATGTGTAACCTTTTTCTTATTTATTTTTTTTCAAACGGAAATTGATAATTATAAAAACCAAAATGAATTGAAAAGATATCTTGCCAATATTAGTATCTAGATTTTTTATATTACTAACAGAGATGAACATACATTGAAATTGAGCAATTGTTTTCTCTGGATAATTGATTTTTAATCAAAAAGTATACTATTCGTAACTAGAATATTTGATACACGATGTAATGGGATTCAAATTAGAAACAATAGAAAATCCAGTGATATTTCAATAATTCGCGAATTGTTCGAACTATCCGCGAATTATTCGAAAATTTTCGAATTATTCGTAAACTTTCGAATTATTCGAATTTTTTCGAATTATTCGGGACCTTTCGAATAATTCGAAAATTCGAATTATTCGATTCGGATTTCGAATCGAATATTAATATTCGATTCGATTCGATTCGAACGATATTCGCACACCCCTATTTTGTAATTAATGTAGAAGATACATAATCATAAGCATAAAGAATACGTAGAGTACGTAGCTGCTAAAAAATTAAAAAGAATGATGAAAAAGCGGAATTAAAAACGTACTGCAATTTCTCTCAGAGTATCTTCGAAGCAAATGTGATAAACTTCATATTAGAAACTATGTCACCTTTTAACATCGTTGAGGATCCAGCGTTTCAGCGAATATTTAATGGTATTTATTAATTTCAATACACTGAGAGAAAAGAGTGTTTCTTTCTTTCTGCTTCTTTTTGTTTTTTTTTTCTTTTACTTTTATTAAGGTAGTTCACTTGTGATCTATAATTTATGCTGTTGCTTGATAGATTTTCGTATTAAGAAAGGAAATGTGCCACTCCAGCACTTATCTGCCCGAACGGTGGAACGTCGCATTCATCATGCTTATGACCAACATATTAAAAATATAAAAGATATGGTTAGTAAAGTAAAATTTGTGTATACAACTGCTGACACTTGGTCAAGTAAAAATCGTCGATTTCTAGGAATGACGATTCATTGGGTAAGTTATTCAATATAACATCCAGAAATATCGGTAAAATTTACAGAACTCATTTTTTTGTGGAATAAATTTTAAATTGAATTTATTACATTCAAGATATCTATATTGGTTAATAAAATTATCACGACAGCATCGCAAATATATTTGTGAAAACATTTTTAATTAAAAGTAATTATTGATTTGTAGTTCAAAATAGGGTTAAAGTGCTCTTTGTGGCCACTGCTTCATTTTTAGACATTCAATAATTTATTTTAATTAATGGTAAAGTTAAGAAAGTTTTTTATTCTTATACAGTAATTAAAATGTATATGAACGAATTAAAAAAATTATTCATGTCATTGTTGCGTCCATTACAAATTATTTTATTAAAATTTTTCGTGGCCAAAACTGGCCATAAAGTGGCCAAAAACGGTACCTTTACCCTATATCATTTAAAAATAAAAATTTCAATTAAAAATCCTCAATGTTTGAACCGGAAAATAACTACCGAATTTTCATTTCCGATTTGTAATTTCAATTATTATAATTACAAATTAACTTTTCAATTTTTAATGGAGATTATTTGAATTAAAAAGTAATTTTACATTTTCACAGTTTATCAGATTTATTATAGTTTGAATGATTGTAAATTGTCTGATTTCTGAGGTCTGTATCTACTTCAGTAGCTTTAGGGGCATTTAAAGGACATGTTCGGCTGAACTAAATTCTGAGTAAGCCTAGTAAGATTTAGTATACTAAATATGTTTTTACTATATTAAATCTTACTAAAAATAAGACCACAGTTCCATAACTACAATAAGACCAGTCTTGCAGTTCTACAATTATTCCGTTGCTACAACAGAATATGATTTTGTAGCTTCAACAGAAGCGTCGTCCTGTCACTGCTATATACCTAGATCTATGAATGGTTAAAAAAATCAAGCACCAATAGAACACCCTCAGCGCTTTCGCGCTTGAGGTGTGCAAAACCATATTCTTTGTAGTAATAATTTTTTTTTATGTATTACAATAAATATCAAATTCACAGATCGAGAACCATGACTTTCAACGTAAGTCTTATGCTATTGCTTGTAGAAGACTTATAGGCACTCATTTTTATGATCGAGTAGCTCATTTAATTAAAGAAATACATGTCTCATATGGTATCGATGAAAAGAAAATTCTTGCCACAGTGACAGACAATGGGTCGAATTTTGTCAAGGCATTTCGCGAGTTTGGAATTAATGTTGGTGAATCATTTTTTCCAGGTACTATTTCTATATCATTTTTAGTATTTTTATATGAATGAAAAAGAATGAAACTTCATATTAAATCCATAAAGAAAATTTGCCTTCGATAACTCAATTTTACTTTAAATTTAAACCAAATTATTTTTTTTCTGTTTACCAAAACTTTAACTTCACTACTTACAAATTTTTTTTTCTAATCCTTGAGTGTTTATAGAGCAAAAAACCAATAATAATTTTTGATAGAGAATTTATTATTCTATAATTATTCTTCATTCAAATTGATTGAAAAAATCAATTGACTGGCTTAGAAAAAAATTGTAGTTTTTTTTTCTGTCTACCACAATTTCAACTTCACCACTTAAAAATAATTTTTTTTTATTATCCTGGGATATTTTTAAAGCTGAATCACGTGAATAACTTTTAAGAATGGATTTTCTGTTTTATAATTATTTTGTGAGTAAATTAAAAAAATTAACCGACTGATTTAAAAAAAAATATTTCAGGTGATTTTGTGTTTATGAATTTTTTGACTGCTTGTCTCAAATAATTCAGATAGAAAATAATAAAAAAATTATAAATGCATTTTTGTCCTAAAAATACTTAGTTATCAACAAAAAATTATTTTAAGTAGAGAAGTTGACGTTTTGGTCAACATTAATAAAAACTAAAATTTTTTTTTTCAAATCAGATAGTAAATTTTTTAAATTAATTTCGATAGAGAATAATTATAAGACACAATATTCTCTACCAAAATTATAAATGTATTTTTCCCCCTCAAAACACTCAGTTATATTGAAAAAATTTATTTAAGTATACTTAATTTTTTATTTGTTAAATAAAATATCAATATCTTTATAAAGGTATTGATATTTTAGTAAACAAATGAACAATTTTCAAATCTATATCGATTTTTTTGCCGATAACTTACTTTTGAAAAAAATTAGCAATTTTTTTTTTTGCTAATTTTAAAATTTTTCTGAAAATTAGTAATATCATTTCGCTAATTACTTCTGTGTACGAAAAATTAGCCGTTTTTTTTTTGCTAATTTTTAATTTTTGAAAAAAATTAGTAATACTGTGAATGTTGTTAACAATAATATCAATACTGCCGATTACTGCTTAATGTAGAAAATACTTATTCCTCCTTTTTAATTTTGATATTGATGATAATAGTATCACAATCATCCAATAACCAAATGGACGTTGATTCTGATGAGAATGACCACGCTCAGATAGAAGAATTTATACCACATGATGAATTTGAATCGACTGAAATTCTACCTGAACAAATTCGTTGTGCTAGTCATACGTTAAACCTCGTAGCAACAACCGATATGCTCAGTTGTATCAAGTCATGTAAATCATTACATTTTTCGTACACTCAAATGATTCAACGTTGCAATTCGCTATGGAAATTATTATCTTCTTCAAAAAGTAGTGAAAAATTGAAGCAAGTTCTAGGGCAGAGCTTGCAAAAGCCAGTCGTCACCAGATGGAACTCATTATATCAATCTATTTTTCAAATCTTTGGACTCAAAGATAAAATTATGTCAAGCGGTGAAGAATTGGGAATTGATAATCCACTAGATAAAAACAATTTTCGGTAAGATTAAATCTTAACATATATACTCTAATAATTTTTTCTCGTGATACAATACTTCTAATCGATTAATTAATTGATTTCCCAAAGTATAATAATAATTCAGAGTAAGTCACCCAATAATCAACCAATAATTTTATAAAATAGTTTTAGCCAATTAAAAATTTTTCTTATTAATATTTCCATAATTCTTAAAAACTTTAGTATCCCTGATTAAACAAAACGATTTGTGACGATTAAAAAATTTAATCGTCATTAATCGTATTTAGCAGTCATAATCTTCATGGTTTTTCACATTTAATCGTCTCTAAACGTCAAAAGACGATTTATTATTTTACGATTAAAAACGATGAATGACGATGAAAATTTCAAATCGTCATGAATTGTTTTTAATCTTCATGTGGGACCAGAAATTGCAACATTATTTTACGATTGAAGACGATTCATGACGAGAAAGAATTTTTAATTGTCATGAATCATCTTTAATCGTAAAATAATTTATTGCAATTTCTGGTCCCACATGAAGATTAAAAACAATTCATGACGATTTGAAATTTTCATCGTCATTCATCGTTTTTAATCGTATTTTCTAATTAGAGATGTTTATAAGATTTATGTTTATTCTAGAATATTTTGAAATAATATTAAAATAGATGTTATGTCATTTGGTTAATGTTTTAGATCATTTTCAAAATGGTGTAACTTCCATATAAAATTTCTTACAAATAAATTCATTTTTCACGTAACATTTAGATTATAAAAAAATTATTTTTCTTTCAGATTGATAGAAGAATATTTGCACTGCAATCGATCAATTGCTGAAGCAATTGATAAATTACAGGGTGACAAATTAGCTTCTTATGGATATTTATTGCCAACTTTATTGACGATTAGAAATAAATTAAACCATTGTAAGGAGCTAAAGTTTCCATTCTGCCATAAGCTCGTCATAGGGTTGTTGAAAGCTCTCGATACTCGCTTTGAAAACATATATAAGGTCATCAACGAAGGAAGAACAAGTGCTGTGGCAGCTGCTTGTCATCCAAAATTTAAACTCAATTGGCTACAATCTCTGAGTCCTCGAGCTCAAGCCAATGCCATGAAAGCTATAAAGGAAGCAATCAAGAACACTTCCGATCATTCTCCTGATGATGACACTTCTCCCGAAGAAACAGATGATTTTTTTTATTTTACTTGTTATTCGGATAGTGTCTCGGATCCGAATAATCTTAATTTTCAAACGTTTGGTGCACCTGACGTAGAAACGATGTACCAAAAGTTCCTTGCTCATAGAAGCAATGATTTGAAAATATTAGATCTTTATTGGGCTGTCAAGCAAGTTTTTATGAAATTTAATACTCCTGTACCTTCGTCTGCACCAGTGGAACGACTTTTCAGTTATGCGACTATGTTCAACTTACCCAAATTTAATAGATTGACAGACAATAATTTTGAATTGCGAGTAATAATGAAGTGTTATTCTAGTGCTGCCAAGAAAAATTGTTAAACAAAGTTTTGTTATTTTTTTTTAGTTTCTAATTGATGTTGGTTATCGTATTTTTTCGTTAAAAGTTGACGTAAGTTTCCTTCTTGTAATTGACTTCTCTATTATATCTAGTTGAAAATTAAATCTTTGATTTTTTTCTAATATGTGTTTTTTTCAATTGCGATTCCTTCAGACAGCGTTTTTTTTTTTTCATAAATTTTCAGCAAACGTTATAGAATTTGGTTTACTGTTTGGGCATTTTTGAGATAAATTACATAATTTATCCCTTAATTGTTAATTTAAAAAAAAAAATTATATTTTTTTAAGACTAATTTTTCGAAACAATAAATAATTTTTTTTTGATTACTAATATTTTAAAAAATTTATAAAAAAATTATTTTTTTTTCTTAATAACTATTTTCTTTTAAATTCTAATTTGCTAAAAAATTGGAAATTAGTTTTTTAAGTTACTAATTTACTGAAAAATTAAATAATTGTTTTTTCTAATTACTAATTTCTTTAAAAATAAGATAATTTTTTTTTCGTATTACTAATTTAAAAAAAAATTAGATAACTTTTTTTTCTAATCATCAATTTTTATAAAATTAGATATTTTTTTTTTCAAATCACTAATTTGAAAAAAAATGAGTTAATTGTTTTTTATGTTAATAATTTTTTTAAAAGTGGATAATTTTTTTTTTTTAATAGCTAAATTTTTGAAAACTTTGATAATTTTTTGTTCTAATTATCAAATTTAACAAAAATTAGTAATATAAACGATATCGTTGGTGAAAAAATCGATACTGCCGATCCCTGCTGAGTACGCGATATGGGCCTATCACTAGAACGAAAGTTTTCCCGCTGGTATCTTTTCTTTCGTTTTTTTTTCTTTTTATTTGAATCCTAACAAACCGCTTCTGGCTTCGAGATTTTCCGACAAGTATTCCTAGTGATAGCTCCAAATCTGTAATAAAACATATATGTTCCTGAAATGACTATTCTAGAAAGCAAGACATGATATATTACTAATTCTTACGATTGAATAGGTTAATACTTATATCTTAACAATTCTTACAGATATTCTTGATACTTATTTTTCTGGCAAAATTTTCCTCTAAAGGAATACTTTTTTCTTTATTGATTTGTCATTTATTATCTATTTGGTCATTTATAGCTTGTATGTATAATTACTGATTATTTATTTATTATTTACTTAATATTATTATTTTATTACCTTACGTGTATATTTCATATATAAAATTCTTTTATTTTTCTTTATTGAAAATCGAGATGATACTCTTTAAAGGAATATTTATTAATGTTATCTCTAAAATATAAATTTTTTTTTTTATTTTTATCTATTACTTATTATTTATCATATATAACAATTTTTTTTTCTTTTTGTTTGGGCTAAGACCCCCTCCCCCCTTTTAAAATTGAAAGATACGAACCCCTAGCCATCCGAACGTCACAGCTCCCGTTTGCTTTACAAAATGGACAAAGTGGGCCCAGATGACCGGGCCTCGCATCCGCTCTGATACTCCTGTGTAAAGGGAAAAGCAGATCCGGTACCTTTGTTTATTATTTTGTATTTTTTTGTTATATTATCTTGGTTTCTTTTTTTTTTTTTTTTTTTAACACTTACTTTGTACTAAAACTATATGCACTATTCTATGATTCCTCTATGTCTCACGAGGGAGAATAGAGATGATACTCCTAGTGGAACCATAAGGTAATACATCAACTATCTTAATTCTAAGTATGACTAAGTCTTATTTCCTAACTAGCCGACCTCACTAGCACTCGGTAGGGTTTGTTGCTCCTCTGGGTGTTGGTTGAGGTCCCTTTGATGGTCTCGCTTGATGGCGTTAGGATGGTGACAACTCGTCGATGGAACTCGCCTTGTCTCGTTAGCAAATCTAACAATGCTGGTTGATGTGTGAAGTACCGGATTCCCCTCAGGTCAATAATCTCGATACTTTCATTCGCGTCGAGGATCTCGATAATGGTATAGTATGAAAAGTGCGAACCAGTCACCACTAGTATGTTTATTCTGGTGCGAAGTATTCTATAGAAGCTGCCGGGACGTTTGTGGGGCTTCACCTCGCTCAGAGTCGAGAGCCGTATATTTTCGTGTGCTGGTATTGTGAGCTGATCAAGTCGAGTTTCATATATGGTGAGGTGTTCCAAGTTGGTTGCCATCGACACAAGGTTACTTACGAGATCATTTCTGCTGGTACCCAGTGATATCTCGAGGATTTTCAGCTCCAGGTTTCTGGTGATGAGATTTGAGTCGTGATACCATCCATCGTCCTGGTAATTTCCCCAACGCAAGTTTAACGCCTTGATCTTAGTGCTCCCGATTGAGTTGATGAAGGGAAGCATATCTACGTTCTCCAAATATCGGTGTCAAGATCGATCACAGTCTTGAATGGTCAGGATATTGAGCGTTTGATTGTTCGTGAAGAATTTAGTCAGATGTTCGTGATTTAGCAGGTAGCAGTCGTTTAATTTGAGCTGTTGAAGGTTACCTCCGGATTCTTTTAGTGATGACCCAGTGAAGAAGTTGTTGTCATCAACGTGCAGTCCTGTCAACCCGGGCAGTTCTTTGAGAAGCGTACTCAAATCTGTCTCCCGCGGCCCCTGGGATCTTCCAATAGCAAGAACCTTTAGTTCCCTTAATCTCTGCAATTCCTGTATCAAACCACTGGAGATAGTGGCCCCAGATATGTCCAATGACGTTAGACTGTCAGAAATCCGGTATTTGATGAAGCTGACCATTACTCCTGGTGATGCTAGGTGATTTTCTGGCACATTAATTTTGAACTCGCGGAGGTTTAGCCGTCGTGTCTCGAATATCCCGGACAGAAATTCGTCCGTGCTTTTGGCCCCGGTGATTCTAAGTATTTTCTCGATGTTAGTTGCGTTTACCTCAAATGTTCTCAATACCTCTTGAATTACTCGGCAAATACCCGGTGAACACACGGATAGAGCACAAATGTCTGTTAGCTCTAAATATTGGAAAACTTCAAGCCAACCATCGGGGTCCAGGCATTTGTGGAGGTTGACAGAGTCCGAAGTCTCGCTGGCCGGTGGAAGTCTAGCTCCCAGTTTTTTGAACGGAACAATCCTTAGGCTATTCTTGCCGATGGTGAATTTGTTGTCCCTGAACTGTGTCTGCAAGTTCAGCGCCGTCAAAACTGCATAGAGCTTGATGCGCGCCATCGCCAGATTGTTTTCCTGGGAAGATAGTTAACTTCTTCACCTCCCTTGGTTTGAGCTGAAGGACTTCCATCAGCTTTTTCCTCGTTGTGGTTTTGGGAATTCCGTAAATGAGCTATTCTAGCCTGGGTTGGCTATCTTCGTCGCAGATCTCAGGCATGGGTCTGGGCGTACGATCTCGGATGGTTATATCATGATAATATTCGAAATCACCGTCCCTAGGATCTACAGGATATAACCTGGTGCGGTTTAATTTATCGAAGAGCTCCTTCTTCCGCTTCTCTGCTTCCTCCGTTGCAAGATGACGGTACTTCTCCAGATTCAAGGGTTGGTGCGTTTCGACATAACTTCGGCTAGTTTCGATATTTTATCTATCAACGAAGATTAGAAATTATAGGAATGTTCCATTACGGAAATGGGGTCGATGCCCCTCTTACTTACTAAAATACTATTGGTAAATTTAGCCTAGGAAGGCTTATACGCTATATCTAACAATTAACCTTAACCTTAGCAGTATGTTCCATTAAAGAAATGGATCCTATTACTTGCTAGGTTATTACTAATGAACTAACTATAAGAAAACTTATAAGCTAGGTTGATTATCTTAGTATCCAGGTCTCGCTTGCATGCAAATGGACCTAGAGCTCGGAGTTGGTATATTGTCGTTCTGTGTACTAGTAGTCTCGCCGTCAGTTTCGTCTGTTACCACGGAAGTCAGGGTCTTGATCGATTGGTGAATTTCCTGAACCGAGGACACACCTTCGGCGGTCGTTCTTTCTTAAGAAAACCGTACACTATGTTTGTAAGTTTGTCTAATACGAGACTTCAATTTACGACTCGCGATGGTTGTGATTGCAATAATTGCAATTGATGCAAAACTTACACTAACGTACAACAAGATCTGAGAAAGGTTGTCTTTTTGATTTTTAGAGTTTACTTCTTTGAGTCGGATTTGAATAGTAGTGAGGCTATCTCCCGTTAGCGACTTAGAGGAAACAAAAGGAAGTGTCCGGAAGTTATATAGATTTTTATCAGTAACTAGTTGATTAAATTTGAAGTATTCCTCAGTCTCGTTGAGATTCTTTTCAGAGTTCAATCCGACCGGTTTGGAACTATATTCGCCTAAACTTAGCTGAGTAATCTGATGGATTTCGGCTCTACAGTTAGGAGAGAACTTCAACAGCCCGCTACTTTCTAATTTTATGGTGTCCGATAATTCACCCTCGCAACTAATTTTAAGGTTTTCCGGTCGAAATGTAGAGAATAGCCAAGTATTTTCGGTTGTTAGTGCGATCCATTGTGTGTTATTCTGATAAAATAAAATTATATTGCATTCGATCATGTCGTTAGGGACTTTGGGCTTGAGTAAATCTATCCCGCATTCATTGGACTCAGAGATAGACTCTAACGGTATGTCAGGGAAGCATGCCAACTGCTCGCCCGCAGGCAAGCATTTGTCTACGTATTTTTGAGAAGCTGGGTAAAAGCTGTTAAATCCCGATTGAGTTATAATATATTCCGATGTTGGCTCTACTGCTAAACTTACAAGCGAGTTTCCTAAATGGTATGGTACTCTATAAGGTATTAATTTGTAACTTTGCCACAAGTGCTTATCCATTAAAGGTATTTCGACTGTGACTATTATCAGATTGTCTGATTTTGCAGCAGAGATTTTTGCTATTTTTGTTAAGGTCTGGAGGTCAATGTGATCTAGGGGTTGGGTAGGATTTAGGTTAGGACACTTCCTTTCTATGGCTTTTGTGACTTCTTTCATTTGTTCAGGAGTAACTAGCTCGGAATTTAGGATTCCCCTCTTAGCCTCCTCTATAGCGGTGATAGCAGCTCTTATCAGATTATTACGATGCAGAATCTGACGATAGACCCTTGTAGCATAAATGCTGTACTCCAACTCCTGGTCTAAAATGTTAATGTGCTCATTCTGTGAAGAAGCAACTGCCTCTATATTTTTAGTAAGTGTGTTAATCTTTTTAACATTGTCTTTGAGTTGGGTACCGAGGGAATCGATTTCCGTTCGCAATGTGTGTCGAGTTGTTCATTAAGTGAATAATCTGTGCTTCATCACGATAGATGTTATTAATTTCGTGTCTGTAATTTTCACTGCTCTTATGTTCTGAAATTCCAAATACTTTTCTAGCCACCGTTCCTATAATTCCCTACCATAAGTTTAGTGCATTTCTGTGTTCACTCGGCGGTGTTCTATCTATAATTTCCTTTAGGTGTGCCGTTAAATGGACACCCTTATTGTTAATATATTCTATTGCCGGTTTTTGGAGAACTCGAGAACATAATTTCCCTGTGAAATATTTTTTCTTCGAAAAAGTCTAGAAACATTGATTCATATTTAATTTGTTCTTCCGACGTGGAAGTTAATAAGTTTCCTACGTCTATGGTAATTAGCATGGTCTATTTTTCCCTTATGAGGTGTATATTATTAGCCCTCTCGTAGTAAATTCCGGATTTTTGTTCAAAGTATTGAATATCGTAAGATTTATCTGGGTTTGCGAAATTCCATAGGCCGAAAAATATTGCAGCGAATAAGATTCGAATAACTAACATCTGTACCAAAAGAATTTCTTTTATGAAGGGAGAGATTTTTGAGTTTCCTTATTTACATCCCGAATTGAAAAAGCTAATTTTAATTTAGATGGGTGTTTTGCGAACTCATGCCCCTCATTTGTTTCCAATACGACGGTTCCGTCTTCTAAGACTTTAACTACTCATAGGGACCGTGATAATGGCTATCGAGTTTACCTTTTCTAAGTTCTTTTATTATGTACACGAATTTACCGGGTGAGAAGTCTACCTCGTGTAAGGTTTTATCATATCTGATTTTTGAATGTACTTTTCCGTCAATTAGATTAATTCAAGCTATAGCTCGGGCCTCGTTCAATCGACTCAATAATTTTCCTATTGACTCGGGATAAGTTTCAATTTGTGAATAACCTGGGAATGACGAAGGTGAGCGCTCATTTTTCCCGAATATTAATTCGAACGGAGTGAAGTTAGTTGCTGAATGCACGGTTGTGTTGTAATTAAACATTGCCATAGCTAAATATTTGTCCCAATCTGAGAATGATTCAATGAATACTTTAATATATTCAACTAAGGAGTGATGTGATCTAAAGCTCCATCTGATTGCGGGTGATATGCAGACGTTGTTACTCGCTTTATTGGCTGGGAAGCATTTTTCAACGCTGCAACCTCGGATGGATCTGGTTTATACCCTTGGGGACTGATTATGTACCCAAGAAATGTAACCACTTTACAGAAAAACTTGCATTTTTAAGGTTGCAGGGTTAAATTTACTTCTTGAAGCCTTTGCAAAAATTTTTTAAATCGTTTGTTATGTTCGGTAAGATTTTTAGCAGGGATTAAAAAGTCGTCTATCAAGTTTTCCAATTCCCCGGCGTTTCTCATGTCTTCTGTTTCGTTGTCTACCATTCTTTAAAAAGTGGCAAGCGCTACGCTAAGACCGAAGGGCATTCTGAAGAACTCATAATGTCCCTCTGGGGTAGAGAAAGCTGTTTTTTTGCGATCTTCCGGGGCCATGGGAACTTGATGGAAACTGCGAGCTAAATCCATTACGCTAAACATTGTTGCTCCGCTTAGTCTGAGCAGCATGTCATTGATGTTGGGTAGGTGGTATGAATCGCCTACCGTCTTTTTGTTAAGAGCTCGAAAATCTATAACCATTCGCCACCGTTTGCGTCCTTGAGCGTCCGCTTTCTTAGGAACGATCCATACCGGCGCATTGCATGGAGATCTGGATCTTTGAATAACGTTAATTTCAATTAATTCTTTTACTTGGCGTTTAGCCTCGTCTTGATGTTCTTTGGGTAACCGGAATTGTTTGATCTTTACCGGTTTGTCGTCAGTTAACGGGATACGATAAAATGTTGTTTTAGATAGGCCTAGCGAGTCACCCGGACGAAAGAATCTATCATGAAACTCCCGAACTAGCTCGAAAATGTGTTGCTTTTGCTCTGATGTTAAATTGTTTAGGGGAATTATTTTTAAAATTTCGTTTACGCGGTCTTGTGCTCCGAAATGTGATTCAAACGACTCGTCCGGAGATTCGCTGTCACTTTCCCCCGGAATGTAATTGGGGTTCATCTCGTACTCTTCGACAGGGACAGGTTGTAATTCGAATTCGGCCCTGCACTCATTAAAATTAGTTACCATTACTATCGCTCTATCGTTCTTTATTTTAACCGCGGCATCCCCTAAGATGACTCCAGGAAAAGTCTGGACTTGGAGTAAATACCCCTCATCTAGGGAATTAGCTTCTACAGCGATCGAATAACAGATACTAGTTCTAGGTGGTACCGAAAACCACAGATCCCTATCACCGTTTACAAAAGGAATCGTCCGTGCAGGTATATTTAGTAGTGTCAGCGAGTGTTTACTGTATGATAAGTCCGCTTTTTCGGCTTTTAAAATATCATTACCAATTGAACCCATACTAGCGATTGGAAAATCGTCTCTCACGATATTAAATTCAAATTCTTCAAACAGAGCTTCCGACTCGAAAATCCTTAACCAAACTACTCCTAAAGTTTTAATAATATTAGTACCTATTCCACTTGATTGTAATTTTCTACTAGTATCTACTGGTAAATATGGCTTTAGGGCTTTTAGTATTATCAGGCTTACGTCTCCGCCTGTGTCAATCAAAAGTTTTTGCTGGTTTTCATGCAGATCGCTCCATGATGTCTTAATAATAGGCCCAGAATCAAGGTTCAACATAACCCTATGGTTTTGTGTACTGTATACAATAGGAATAGGATGTATAGGCCTATTTCCTAGAACCATAGTGTTATTGAAAAATGATATGATTGCCTTATTATTATCAAAGAAATCATTACCGATGACTGCATCATATTGATTAATAGGTATTGTTGTTACGTAGAAGTCGATGTCAAGGTCCCAGAGTTTAAATGTTGTTATACCGATAATAGGGACGGACTCAGAAATAGATCCATTAACCGATTTTGATATCTCATAGACTTCGACGTCTTCTTTTAACGTAAATAAATTGATAAAATTGTGCGATAATCCCGTATCTAGCCAAACTGCTAATGATTTGTTGAAATAATTTGTATTATTTAAGATGACTACTGGGCCGATTTCTATTGTTCTGGAAAGGGTTTTGCATTGAATTTCTTTTGCAGGCCCGCGGCGTTCGTTGGGTTCTGTACGTTGCGTCTCTGAGGGGGTGGGGTAGTTTGGTTGCTCGACATCGCCCCATGCGTCGAGCACCGTTGGAGTTTAAATTACGATCTTTTGACATTTCAATTTGTTGGAGTAATTCCTCGTATTTTTTTCGGTAAAATTCTGTTTCAGGGTTTTTGTTATCTGGCGTTTGAGCTAGTGCCTTTTCTAGGAACTGGACGCGTCTCGCGATTCGAATCCTTCGGATTTTGCCGTAGGTTCTTTTAAATTACCGAAATTAGTTTTTAGCGGTTCGCTTGGCTCATTTATTAACGGAGTAAATTTTAGATTTAATTTGGGAAAATAAGCAAGAGAATCGGCTTCCTTATTAGGGTCGGGCCCGTAGTTGTGTGTAGGAGCAAAATTATAATCTCTACGAGTTTTTGATTGGTATCTGTGGTCATCGTATTCCCTGGAAAATTTTGAATTTTCCCACGCGTCTGCGCGAGCGTACTCGTTATCGTATCTACGTACTCGGGCTGCGTTGTCCGTATAATCACCCGTAAGCTTGATCATTTCTTTAACCTCTTCAAATAAGGAATTTAAAGTCGTGTTACCGTCTTTAATTTGTCGGACGAACGCGATTTTGAATTGCTTCGGTAAATTTTCGTAAAATATTTCCCTAGCATCTGCACAGGCAGAGGCATAGGCTGCGCGACCGTTAATTTCCTTATCTTTAATTGCATCTAGACTATTTAAGATAGGATAAGATCGTTTAGACGGTAATAAAAATCCTCCACGGGTTCATCGCGTTCCCGTTGGCACCTAGCGAGCTTTCTACTTAAGTAGCAAATCGGGTTTAACGGCCTAAACTCCTTTCGGAGAATCTCTAAAACGCCCTTCACGGTAGTTAACTGTTTCTCTTCTACGTATCGTCTTGCTCGCCCTTTTATTCTACTTAGGAGATGAGCTACATATAGCTCCTGATTATTTTGGGGTAAAAGATGGAGTTGTTGTGTGATCATTCAGTCGAATTGTTCGTATGTTTTTTCGCCCTCTCCCGAAAATATGGGGATCGTAGCGGCAAAATCTCTCGCGGGAGTATAAAATCGATCGATAGGGTCTATATTAACAGTAACGTTTCCATTATTAAGTGTGTTATTCGCCGCGGCGGCTTCGACCTCTTGCCTTTGACGTTCGAGCGCGCGCCTTTGACGAGCGAAATCCTGTCTCTGATTTTCCAATTCTAATCTCTCGCGCTCTAGTTCCTGTCTTTGACGAGCGAATTCTTGTTCCTCCATTTTTGTTCCGGCTTAAACTTAGACCTAAATTATTTATCCCTAATCGCTACCTAACTTTAGAATGATAATAATAAAAAAACTAAAATGACCACTTTTGTTCTCACTTAAGAGAAATGAGTTAATAACTCACAAGTGGTATTCTAATAGATGGATATGATTATACATATACGTAATCGTACATACGCGAAATTTACCTAGGCTAAACTAGTTTATAACATACGTTAATTACTTAAATGTTAGAATTAGAATAATTCCCGCAAATACTTAATTAGATGCTAGTAAAATATTTACCGAAAAGTTTATGAATCTTAACGAAAACAGGTAAATATATTTATAGTACAAAAATTTTTTTTTAAAACCAGAATATTCTTCTAAGTTTTATTATACATTTTATTATCTTTGAAAAATAATATGAAGTGTAAGTTAGGAATATGTATTTTCCTCTCAAATAAACGGTAAACTAGGTTGACCTCAGTTTTATGAACTTAGGTACTTAGATGGGTCATTGAACAGCTTTGGAGTCGTGAGGCCCAGACACTGTATAGCTAGACTATGGTTTATCCCCGAAATAAAAGTATATGTATATGTATTTTACATTTTTTTTTTTGGATTTAAAAAGTAATTTGTTCTAAAATAAAAATGTTTTTTTTTTTTTTGAAGAGCAAATTTTTAGATTAATATTTATTCTACTTCATGTTAAATAAATTTTTATAGTTTTAATCTTTAACGTTTTTTTGTTTTTTTTTTTTTAAAGTAGAAATTCTAATAGAAAACTAAATCAAAAGAAAAATATTTTCTTTTTGTATGGCTTTACATCTACAACTAGGATTTATTTTAATTTCTTTATGGTTTAGAGTTTTAAAGTGTTTTTTTTTTCTATATTAGAAAATAAAATAAAATTTGAAAACGTTCAAATACAGAAAAGTCGAAAAAAAAAATTTTTTTTATTCTGATTATGACTACACAATTAAAGGAACAAAACTTGCTCCTTTAATTGTTTAGCAAAACTTTGATCAATGATTCCCAAAAAACGGTTCGATGGATCAGAAATTTTACAGGGGTCTTGGGGGTACATTAAGCTAATAAAGTCTTTGGCAACATTATTTTTTTTATCGATATTTGCAGAGTAGCGGTTGATTTACTAAAAAACCAAAAAAAGTCATTTTTTAGAACTTACTTCTAATGAATGTTAAAAACAGAAAAAAATTGTTTTTCCAATAAATGATGACAGGGTCTTGTAGGGAATTTATTCAAGTTTTCACCGCCGCCCTTCAACTTTCTGTGCGATCATTGGTACCTGAAGTATCGATGATTAAAGCCAAAAGGATCATTTTGAAGGCTGATATCTCTGCGACAAATCGTCCTACGAGGTAAAAAAAAAAAACCAAATTGAAGCTGAATAAATTTGCTAAACGAACTATGCATTCGTTTAGTTGAAAGAATTTTTTCGCGGTGAGTGGGCTCTTCGAAAAAAAAAAAATTTTTTAATTTTTTGTCTCGCGGTCTTTCTCATGTTTGCGCAATAACCGGAGCTTTAAAAAAATTTTGAAAAAAATGCACCAAAACTAGAAATTTCAAGCTGTAAAGTGCTTTTTTCTAAATCTCGATACGATCATATTTCACCAAGTTACAGCCTTCCAAATATCACTAAAAAATTTATAAAATTTTTCTGCTCCTTTAATTTTTTGCATTAGTGTATATACATATATAGTTTATAGTTATTTAATGCTCTTTTTATTATTTTATTTTATCGCTGGGTTCGTTTTAATAAATTTTCTCCTTAAGATTCATAAACATTTTATTAAAGATTTTAGTCGACGAAATCCGATACTTCCTGCAATAAGATTTCCGTAGCAACTCGAATAATGATCTGATTACTTTAATGAATATATTTGTATTTATTTTTATTTATTTCGGTGTAACAATCGATACATATAAATTGCGATTTAATCGATCAAAACAATAGTTTATATTATTATTTATTTTTCTCATTATTTTTGTTTACAAAAAAATACTCGACTACGCCCAATAATTCGACCTTTCTCTGGTATCTATGTACGTGTATGCACGATGACCGTGAACGGACAGGGATAAACAGATGGGACTACGTTATACCTATCTGTCCCTTTTTCTTTGTCATCTTTTCTCAGTTTAACTATGATGCTTAGAAGTATACTCATCTTGCATCCACACCTACCTGCGTACTTCTTGCGACAATACATTTACAATAGAATGCGTGTGTATGTGTGTGTAAGCATAGCATCAGATAGATGATCGAAATTATGATGAAATCATCGTCCACTTTACTTGGGACGCTTGCACGTGTGCACTGAGCCTTTGATAAATCCGTGGTAAACAACTTTACGAGCTAAATGATTGATGTTACTTATAACTTAAATTCAATATTTCTAGTCATATTTTGATTTCCAAACTATTGCTCAATAGGCTTACTCAGTTGTTTTTGTCACATAAGATGACCTCCAAATCCGGAATATTCACGCATCATATTTTTGTTTATTTTTGAGATATATCTAGACACCCTTTTACCAATACCGGACTTATAACATAGTGTTGCGTAATCACAACTACATTCAAATTTGAATGTAGTTGAACTTCCGGCAAATAGAGGCAGCACCTACTGGGGCCTAGTGTCCATCTATGAGAACTTGACTTGCGCTGTGCGACGCATGCGCATCGAATTTATCCTGCCTCGTGGCAAGAAGACCGTCGCCATTATCTATTCGTTTATACAATTTCAAGTGTCACCACGTGTTTTGTATAATCTATTAAAATTGCGCTCATCTCGAGTAACTAATTAAAAGTAATCAATTAATTACATTCAGAGTTCATTACTCTATATAAAAATATAATTATTTTTATAATCGCGAGCTCCAGAGCTCATAAAATAATTAATAAATAACATCAAGAAATCCAGTGTTCTACAACCTGTTCCTGACGAGGTTATATCATCGAGAAAGCAACAGGTGCATTTTTTATTAAACATTTACTTGCTATCAGTGCTCAATTAATTCAAAAGACTCAGTTTTATTATTTATTTTATTATCATTATGCTCAATTTCTTAATTAATTTAAAAGTTATGTTTCGCTCAGTAGCCTCTGCTATCATGCTACCACGTGTTCAACAAATAAATTAAATTCAGTGTAATTTATCATGAGCTCATTAAATTCAATTTGATTAAGTGATCATCACTATTAAAACTCAATAACAAAAATATTTATGTATTCAGTGCTATTAAAAATAGTAATTAATGTGCTCAATAATTCACTTCGCTCAGTAACCTCTGACATCATGTTACTTATTATCATGACATTTTTGCATTCAACTCAGTGTTCAATTAAACTCAACTTGATTATTTTTAATTCATTATTTACTCGAGCTCAACTCAATAATTTGTATTCAATTATTCACGTATTCATGAGCTCAGACATTTAACAGTATTTATAAATTAAATAAACTATTTAATTTGCAACCCAGTGATATTTTGTGCTGTGACAAATAAAAATATTGTTATATTTTTAAATATGCGTTTTTTTCAAACATCCCAACCACCAACCAGTCCTGGCATGTCTTTATTTAATTATTATTACAACACATAGGTTGCTCAACATGCTTACGCATTTGTTTTTCAGATGCAAACCCGGAAGACTTACGCATCATGTTTTTGACGCATCTCAACTCCCTAAACTCGGAAATTATAGCTAACACTACACCTACTGCGTGAATTACTCATTTTTTTGTCACAAAGATGACCACTGAATCTGGTACCCTTGCGTAATACTTCATTAGATCATCATCGATGAGCTAAACCAGGAAGAAATCCATAGGAATCAATACACTTCCCTCATTCAAAACTAGGGTATATAAACTGCCGAAAAACTAACGAAGGCAGTCAATCGCTAATCTAAAGTAATCTCTGCCGGATCTCGAGTCAATAGCTAAAATCTATCGCCGGTTCTTGGTCTGAAATTCTATCAACCTAAAGATTAGTTCTAAACGGCCACGTCCGATTAGTGCCGCGAATCAGAGTCTGAAATTTTGATCATTGGCCACGTGACGGTCCACCGCCTAGGCAATCGGGCTCCTTGGTCAAATACTTAAATTTTAAACTTGCTAAAACCTCGGTTGATTCGACTCACTCAAAACAGGATCATCGGTCTCGTGACGGTCCACAGCCTAGGAATCCGGACTCCTAGATCTAAATCCTGAATTAAAATAAAATAACTCGCGTTCGTATTCGATAGATAGGGGAGTGCATTATCTCGGTACCCCAGTAGCTTCGAATCCGAATAGTGCTTTTAATTTCGCTGAATCTAATTCACGAAGCCACAGTGCCGTGTCCCAGTGCAATTAAAAATAAAAGACATAAACTGTATAATTTCGCAATCATAAATTCAAATTGGTGAACTGTGAGAGAGTGTGATCAGCGAAAAATTGTAAACCACTTCAACCTGAGTGGTAAGTCTAATTAAATATTGTTAAAAGTATAACACACCTATGTAAAACAACAAATAAGAATATACAATTCTTTTCCTTTTATAAAATATATTTTTTTCTTATTATACCTCTTGCTCTAACATTCACAAGTGAACGAGTACAGAAAGAGACAGACGTAAAGAACAGGGACTTCTCGAGGGCCCACATTCACCTACCTACTTTCCATTCGCTCTAATATCCCGGACCTATCCTAAGCCACGCAGGTCAACAATCGGGATAGTCTATTGTACTTCCGCTTGGTACAAAATAGACTTATTTACTATTTTGAAATATTACCGAATATTTAACATTCTCCCACTAGCCACGTGACGGTCCTTTTTTGGCTCCTTGGTTGAGTAATAGAATAAATATTACGGGTAGTTTTCTAGTAAATAATTAATTAAATACAACCCTTCGCCCGTCGCCTTCACTTTCTCCTATCTTGACAGTCGAAAAATTTGGTGACAGCGGTGGGATACGCTGGTGAATCGTTCTTTTATTAAAAATTTATAAATCTTATTCGATTCTTATTTTAACCAATTTAAAATAAAACGTCCTGCCTTGTTGAAATTTCCGAGTTAAATTCCAACTTGTTATCTTAAGTATTCAATTCTCAAATTTTAACCCTTAAAAATTCTAGTCTTCAAAACCTTATAAATTTTTAATAAATTTTCAAACTAAAAATTCTACATTCAAAAAAATTTTTGAAATTCAAATCAACAATATTTTCTATTTTTTCAAAAAAATAAAAAAAAAAAATCTCTTTATAAATTTCTTTACAAATTAAACAACTCCATTAAACTCTAAAAACAAAATTTTTCTTTTGATATTTTAAATTAAAACAAAACTGATTTCATTATCTTAATTCAATCATTAAACTATTTTTTTTCAATCAAAATTATTATTTCAATTTTTAAAATCATTTTGATAAATTTTATCCATCGCAGAAAATTCGAAAATATTCAACGCGTTAAAACTAATTCGAGATCTTTTCAAACTAATTAAAAATCTAAAACCTTTAACCTTTTATCTGAGACTTTTTCTATATTAATCTTTATTTTAAAATAAAATTCTGGAATAAATATCTGAATTACTCTCAAGAAACTTTTTATTCTTTGCAATTAATAACTCAATTATTCTTTTCCTAAAACTTGCTGCAATTTTATTTTCGAACTTCTATTGTTTTTAAAATAAAACCTTATTTGAGGAAGTTTTCAATTCTAATTTTTCAAAGACTATCACAATTTATTGTTACCTACAATTTTACTAGCCACACACATTATTACCATTACAAGTGTATGCCTACACTAAAACGAGATAAACAAACAAAAATTTAATACCACATTGAAAGATTAATTGCAATTATAGAAGACGCGCCATCGTGTCCTTTTATAAAAAAATATTTGCTCGCTAATAGATCACGAAATTTTATTAATTACAAACTCACACTAGTTGATATACCTAAACAATTTTTAAAATTCAATTATAACTTTTCAAGTCTAGATCCTCGAACGCAGGTATTAGATGAAAATTCAATTTATTATCGATAAATTCAGTTATTTAAACTTAAAGTCAATTTCAGTGAAAATAAATTTGCGGATTTTCAAAAGATAAGTCAATTCGTTTATATAATATTGCCGAGTTTTGCGTACAAACCACTTGCTATCTTTTGCACCCGAAATTGCAAATTATTTTTGTTAAACCTTGGTTCATTTATTATTCATTCATCACTCATCTCATTAATTACGGTTGTTTGGAATTGCGCAGACTTCTTGTCGAATTCTATTCAACCCTTCATCGATTGCCTAGATTTGCGCAGACTTATTGTCGCATTCTATTTAATCTATCATCGAATCAATTGGAATTGCGCAGACTTCTTGTCGCACTCCAGGCGGTTCATTCATCATTCACTAACCCACTCATTTTCAAGGTGACATAAAAATTTGTAATATTTCGTCAGATCGGTTATTCTAGTATTCTTACTTTTAAGTGATCAGTGGAGCAAATTGTGAGAGGTGCCTTGTGCGCACAACTTAGAACTACCGAATGAAACGGGGTAAACGCGCTGGTAGAAAGTACCAATTGCGAAAGTTAATTGCAATATACCATAGGGGAGAGTTACCATACACTCCCGTAGCAATACCATTATCTTTAAAAAATCCAGCAAATATTTTTCAAAAACAGGAAATAAATTACTCACACTCGGAGGAGAAAAATATTTGTAGTTTTACAAAATAAACTTATCTCACTTTTATTTTGACACATAATCTAAACATTATCAAATGAAAACCAGAAAACGCGCCGCACAAAAATATCAGTTACGGAAATTAACAGTGAGATTAGAAAAAGGGATAGTGAATCCACATCCTGTAAAAAGAGAAAAATTAAATAATACAGTACAACTTCAGAAAGTAGATAATTCACCTGACAGTAGTATCAATAAAAATTCTGAAACTAAGGATAAACAAACACAAACAGACACAACACTTACATTTGAATAATTAATATATTTCCAACACTAATTACTTTACAATAAACACATTATAAATTTAATACAAGGCTATTCAAAATTTGGTAACAACTAATTAGTAAATATTTTTCTGTCAGCGCGACCTTTCACTTGCGTCTGACTATTGCAAATCTAGCTTTCCTTGCCAATTCCTTACTACTTACTAGGATTCTCATTCTTACTATCTCTAAATTACCCTTATAACCTTTTCCAATCTAAAAAACCAAAATGGCGGACGATGAAGACGCTTTAGACGCACAAGTCCACAACATAACCCGACATGCTAATATTACGGATCAAATGATCACGTCCCTCGGGGAAAGTATGACATTGCATCAAGCGTTAATGCAAGTCCCGAGTTTTGACGGTAAAAACATGCTTTTATAAGCGTTCTTACAAGACGTAGAAAACGGTCTTACAATTGTACAAGAAAATCTTGAAAACACTTATTTTAATGGAGTTAAGTCCAAACTTAAGGAGACAGCTAGAGACGCGATCGCGGATAAAACAATTAACACATTGGATACTCTCACAGCCGCGCTTAAAGAATATTTTGCCACCAAGAAAACGTATCCACAATATGGCGCAGATATTCAAGCTATTAGACTCAAACAAAACGAATCAATTCTAAGTTACTATACCCGAATAAAGAAAATTCGCGCTAACGCAGTAACTGCATTGAACGAAAGCTTTAATAATGACGTCGAGGTAACCGCGATGAAGAAAATGCTAGACGGTTTAGCTCTCGAGTCATTTAAACGCGGATTACCAGATAATTTAATATACGGAGTAAGTGTGCAAAATCCTGGCACTCTCGACGATGCATATAAAATAGCATTACGGCTCGAGGAAGACCTGCGAGGTAGCTCTCACCGTAACTCTAATTATTTGGCCTACGCGCAATCCGAATCCGCAAACCTTGATCTACCGCGTAGAACTCGAACAGTAAGTTTTTAGGACGAAGAACGCCGAAACACAATACCGTTCAGATTCACTCGCGAAGACCATACTAGATCTTCTAATTCGTATAGTAGATCTCCGGTGCGAGATACAGCTCCACCACGTGATAAACGTAACTATTCCGACCGTAGTAATTCACCTTATCGTCCGCGAAGTCGATCACCTGGAAGTTACTACCCATACTATCCTCCACCGGGCTACTTCCCTCCAATGCCATATCAATACCCACCTCCTGGAGCATATCCACCTCCAGTACCATACAATACACCATACTATCAAAATTATTCTCCCCAGGATAACAACCAAAACAGTCCTAACAACAATTATAACAATAACAACCCTAATTATTATAATAATCGTACCAATTATGATAATAATAACCAAAGATACGGTTATAATGGTTATAATAACTATAATAGGAATAATTATCGGAATGACAATTCCAATAATAATCCACAAAACCAACAGAATAATTCAAGATCAACTTCTCCTGCGCCATCTAAAGAACTTTTAAACTCCAACGCGGTTCGACGGAGCGACGCGACATCGAACAGCGCGAACCCCACGGAAACGCGTCCATCATCGATCAGATTTCTGACCGTCGAAAATTCGTAATGTGGTCTGAAGTCCAGGGTAGAGGACCAGTCGTTACTCTAACAGCCCCGGAGTTGCGAAACGGCAGAGCTCGTTTTTTAGTCGACATGGGTGCTGATATAAATGTAATCAGAAAAGACGCACTGGCTCCTCGCACAGTAATCGATACCTGGGACTCAGTTTCCATAAAAGGAATCACTACTGAACGACTCGACACTTTAGGAACCACCGAAATTACATTTTTCGCAAACCCCGAGAAATTTCACGTTCTCGAAAATCCTTTGCCAATTCCAACCGATGGAATTGTTGGCATAGACTTTTTAACTAAAGAAAAGGTTGAAATATCTTTTCACCACAACACCATAGTCGCAGATTCCGAACCCGTACACCCAATCCCGCTCGAAAATACGAAAGGTGAACCATTTAATACACCTTCTGTAACTGTATTTCGGAGTGAAGACGAACCCTCAGTATTTCTGTTAAAAGCCAGAACTCGAACAGTAATACCAATCAATCTTTGCAAGACAGATCTAAAAACTGGATTTTTACCTCGCATTGAAACTCGCGAAAATATTTTCATTGGTAACGCTTTAGTCACTAATAAAGACAGTACTTGTTATGTTTACGCGATTAATGCCTATGAAGACGATATAGAACTAGTCATACCGCCACAAGAAATAATTCCCTTTGAATGCGATGGCAGTTCAGAGGATTTCTTCGACGATTCTGAAGATAGTGATGTACCGGAAGATGGACAAGATAGATTCGAGCGCATATGCGCTAGTCTCCGACTTGATCATTTAAATGTATTGGAAAGAGAGCATGTGCATGAGCTTATTAAGGAGTTTCCAATGCTCTTTCACCTTCCTGGAGATGATCTTCCAGCTACAACAATGATGACACACTCCATTCCAACAGTTGATGAAATTCCTATATCAGTCCGTCAGTATCGTTTCCCGCCTGTACACAAAGAAGAAATCGCTCGACAAGTAACTAAATTACTAACTGACGGTGTGATAGTTGAATCTGTTTCTCCGTATAATTCACCTCTTTGGATAGTCCCAAAGAAGCCAGACTCAAAAGGTAATAAGCATATGGTAATTTACTTTAGACAACTAAACGAGAAAACCATAGGCGATGCTTATCCTCTTCCGAATATAGTTGAGATTCTCGATAGACTAGGAGGAGCAAAATATTTTTCGGTTTTTGACTTGGCCAGTGGATTTCATCAAATTAAAATGAATCCAAAAGACCAACCAAAAACTGCATTCAGTACACCGAATGGTCATTACGAATATAACAGAATGCCATTTGGACTGAAAAACGCTCCAGCTACTTTTCAACGACTTATGGACAGAGTTATGTTAGGTCTACAAGACGTTGAGCTATTTGTATATCTCGACGACGTCGTTATCTTTGCATCATCACTCGAAGAACGGGGCGTACGTGTCCGACGACTCTTCAATCGACTAGAACAAGCCAACCTAGTCTTACAATCAGATAAGTGTGAATTTTTAAACCTTGAAGTTGCATATCTTGGTCACATTATTGGCAATGGCGGCGTACGTCCAGACCCGAAGAAGACTGAAGCCATCGAAAAATTCCCAAGACCCAAGACAGTTACGAACATCAGACAATTTCTTGGCCTAGCTGGATACTATCGTCGCTTCATCGAGAACTTCTCCGGCCGTGCGAAACCATTGACAGAATTACTGAAAAAGGATAATCCATTCAACTGGACCTCAGCTCAACAAGAAAGTTTTGACGATCTACGCAAAGCATTATGTACGTCTCCAGTTTTGCAATATCCTGACTTTTCTCAACCATTTATTCTTACCACTGACGCTTCAGATCTCGCTATTGGCGCTGTGTTAAGCCAAGGAAAAATTGGCGAGGACAGACCAATTGCTTATCTATCAAGACTCCTCAAAAATGCAGAGCGAAATTACACAACAACTGAAAAAGAATGTTTAGCAGTTATTTACGGTATTTTACATTTTCGACCGTACCTATATGGACGAAGATTCACTCTCGTCTGTGATCACGAACCTTTAAAATGGATCGACTCCGTCAAGCCACCAGTACAACGGTTAGTTCGATGGAGAACGAGATTAAGAGAGTACGAATATGTCTTCTATTATAAACCAGGAAGATTGAATGTAAATGCAGACGCACTATCACGAAATCCTGTTGTTATGCCTATAATTCCCACAGGAAAATCTGAAACAGCTGCGAGACAGTCCAGTTCAATTGCCAAACATTTAGAACGACTACGATCATCTGCTATAAAAGCAGCAGAGGCAAACGCCAGTACTATAGGTGAGAGAGTGAGGATGTGAAGAATAGCAAGTAATCCCTCGCTAGCACATCCACCTCCTATTAGACGCGCAAAAACTATTGCTGATATTCCAATACCAGAAAAACGTAAACCTGGTCGACTTCGGAAACAACCAGCCACCGTTCAATCAAGCGACCCGACACCACCAGTACCGCATGCTAGAGATAGTGCTTTTCCGAGCCTCGCTAGTAATCGCGTACCACCTTCCAAAAATTCTGAAAAACCAAGACCACTATCTACAAAAACACGACCAACTGACTATCAACTTACATACGTAAATAATCCGCAAGGCGAAGAAACACCTGCGCTAACTGAACCAATACAAAATCCACTGCCTAGAAATGTTATTGAAGTATCACCTGGACCATCCTCAGGAAATGAAAACTATTACTGGGACCCACGTGCTGAAGATCCGACTTACGAATCGCCACTTCCAACTAGGCAACCCGAAGCACAATCCCACAGACCATCTAACGTAACCTTTCGACATCCTGTAGGACGATCGACTCCTGCAGTTATCTCAGAAGGATCAACAACAGAATCGGACAGAGATGAAATAATACCAAGGGAATCAGCAAGCAGACGATGGGCTAATCTACCCAATTAACCTAATTTACCAACTATCGACGAAATTCATTCAAGTACAGATACGGATAAAGAAGTACAACGACCACAACCAAGACAAAAGAAATCTGTAGCTGAAACTGTTCCTTGTGAATTGTTTTATCCAGGAATGAAGAATAATGAAAGTAAAATATCCTTGCACACAACGAATGAAAACTTAACATACTTCAGGGATAATTATTTGCATTTTATCTCTGCTGATTGTGAACTTACAACTATCACATCACGACTACTAATAGAAACAGATAAGATAGATCCACAGGATTTGAAATTAAAGAAGCCAAAAATTAATCAAGTATTAATATCACAACACGGTAAACATAAAATCCTTAGTGCAGTGTTAAAGAAAAATCACTTTGACTCATTTTCCATACAAGAGTTGAAGGATGTGTTAAAAAACCGTCAAAAACGTATTGAACCACTACGGCATAAAAACTTTGCGAATCTCAAAACCAGGAGATATGCTTGAAGGCTTAAGCCAGTCACTCGTCACTGACGTCCTCAAGGAATGCTTAGATGACTGTGAATGTTCACTCACCATTTGCCATGGAAGTGTAACCATTCCAGACGAAGATGTCCGCAAAGATATCATCGCGGAATATCACGAGAGCCTAACAGGTGGTCATAAAGGTATCACTAAAACTTATAGAAGAATTCGTGAACGTTTTTACTGGCCAAACATGAGAGACGACATTACAGAGTTTATTCGCACCTACAGAAGTTGTCAAGAGCAGAAATTAGTCCGCATCAAGACTAAGGAACCAATGATCATCACAGACACTCCTGCAGAGCCCTTTGACAAAATCTCAATAGACACAGTGGGACCACTGCCTCAAACACCATCAGGTAATATGCATATCCTTACTGTGCAAGACAATCTCACAAAATATTGCGTAGCAGTACCAATACCAAACAGGCTGAGACAATTGCAGACGCACTCGCTCGTCATGTAATTATTCAGTTTGGGTCACCTCGCGTAATATTAAGCGATCAAGGTAGATCGTTTGTTGGTAAAATATTTCATCACCTAGCCAAGCTCTTTAAAATTAAACAAGTAACCACCTCAGGGTACCATCCACAAACTAATGGATCCCTAGAGCGTAGTCACATAGTATTGGCAGAATTTATCAAACATTACGTAGATAAATATGAAGATTGGGACAAACTCGTTCCCTTCGCAATGTTTTCATATAATATTTCTGTACATGAATCCACTAATTTCACCCCTTTCGAACTTATATACGGTAAAAGAGCGCGTATACCCAGTTCTTTTCCACCTCCCGACAAAACCGAAACCTATGGAACTTACTTACACGACTTAGTCAACCGTATGGATGACATGAGACATTTTGCGGCATCTAATTTACTTAAATCCAAACACCGTTCTAAACGTTACTACGATGCTCACCTGAACCCCTGTACTTTGAATGTTGGAGACCAGGTCTATGCTATAAAAGAACCTCGGAAAGGTAAATTCGATTCACACTATAAAGGCCCGTATATTATAGCTGAATTGTTAGATAATAACACAGCTATAATAGAAGATAAAAAGGGCAAACGTTCTCTTAAACACATAGATAAGTTAAAAATCTGTAATACTAGAGATTCTACTAATACTAACACTGACACACAATTTGATTAAAATATTACTATTTCCCGTATGTCCTACTAATCGTTATGTTTTAGTTATATAAAATTACTCCAGGTAAAACGAGTAAAAATCCGAGCACCATGGGGTAGATAAAATTCATCCTCTGGGTAACGTCAGCTGTCCAATTGACGTACGGATTTGTGGCATACGACTGTGGGACCCCATCAATAAACGCTACTTCATTATCCCTACTAGATATCAAAGATTGCAATGTGCCTACCGCGAAACCAACGATTAAAACCACCAAAGTCCAACTGTTGCAATCCAGTAGTTTCTCTCTTATAAAAGTTATTCAGTGCAAACTCTCCATTCAACGAACCATTTTTCATTGTGGTGTACTTGACCACTTGTTTGGAGAAACGAGCAATAATATGGAGTTTATGCAAGAATTAAGTCATGAAGTTTGCAAATCGGTTCATGATAGTGGACTCTTCATGTACCGAGACACTACACTTGCAGGTGTTCAGAAAAACGCAACGACTAGATTCCCGACCACCCTAGCAGGTTCATTCACCGCCGGTGGTGGTTGTACAAAGGGATCATATGCCGATCCTTACGGCAAATGGGAAAAAGTCACCGTAACTGGACATGCTACTTTCACTTTACAAGACTACTACACTTCCATTAATCTGGATCAAAATGAAGTAATATTACGATCTGGAGTACGATGCAAATATCAACAAGGAAAATGTATGGACATCGAAGGAGGAAACACCTTCTGGGACTTGCTACCGCCTGACCAGTACAACTCACGCAAGTTCTCAATACTCTATGAAGGAACAGCTAACAAGATACAAGATCACGTCAATAGGAAATTCGGAGAAGAAGTATATTCAGTTACTACTGGAGGCGTAACATTTGCACTAACAACGAAGGGCCATATTGCAAACTGCGCCACCAAACTGATCAAGACTGAACATCCTAGACTCTTCATACTTGACTCCGAAAATAGCGAATTTTTCAACGACGCCAACAGGATAGATACGCAATCTATGGATCTTTTCACTTATGTCAACACTAAATTTGTATATCTAGAACGCCACCTTCACAACCAGATTATGATGCTGTACAACGATATGATCAGACAGGAATGTGAGCTGGAAAAGAAGGTTTTACAAAATGCACTTATTATAGCTACGTTAGCACCTGATGAATTTGCATTCCAATTCATGAAGAAACCAGGATATATTGCTCACGTCTCAGGTGAAGTAATAAGATTCGCTAAGTGTATAGCAGTAGATGTAAGAAGACGAGATACAAGAGAATGCTACCAAGAATTACCTGTACTAAGAGGTAACGACACATACTATATGTTACCACGAACTCACATACTAATTAAAACTGGAACGCAGATAGACTGCAACCCTTTATTGGCACCTATGTATCGACTGGAAGACTCATGGTATGAATTAAATCCTAAACTCTCTTCGGTACCAAGCCCAGAACAACTTACAGCTTCCACAAATCACTCCTGGAAGTATGTACCAGCTCAAGGACTAGCAACAGGAGGAATTTACTCCGACAACGACATCGTAAAATTAAAAGACTACATGATGTTCCCATTGGAAAGAACGGCTGTATTAAACACCATCGCCAGAGGAGCAACAGGACAGTCTGTAGCTGATAGTACCATCAAGATTAATAATTTTATTGATGAAGAAGCTATAAGGCTATCTCTAGCTAAAGCTTGGGGAAAAGTGTATAATTTCTTCAACACGGTGGGTACCTTCAGCGTAACACTCTTTGGAGTATATCTCACATTCAAGGCAATTAAATTTGCAATAGACACATTGATTCATGGTTATGCATTACATACTCTATACGGATGGAGTATATGGTAAATTGGAGCATTTTGGGACTCTGTCACTAATCTCCTACTACATCTACCCAAGACTGGTAAAAATATCACGCCTGAAAACGTAGAGCTAGCGGAGAAAGAAAAATCTAATGTCATCGCCAATCAAAATATTTACCTGTACTTGCCGTACGCACCACCCAACCACACTAGAGAAGTAATTTACGCTGCTCCTAGAACAGTCGGTACACAATATAACTTTCCTCCTGACCTGGATCCTCGTGAACCTAGAACCGAACCCGAGAATACACGACAACCTCCAAACTAACCTCATGCATGCCACTTTCGTCTTTAAAATCTAACCTTAAGATTAAATTAAGTTTCTCAAATCCCAAGAATACAGTAAAAATTAAAGTAATAATTTTAGTGCAATCATCATCAACATGGAAACCCTGATCAAGATAATCCTGACCTTCATCACGACCATAAGCAATGTGAAAGGAAGTGCTGTTCATTTAAAGCCACTGGAACCTAGTTCAGGACTCTACTATGAACATCTCGCCGATATCCACTTTACCCAAGACGAATGGAAGCTAATCACCGTAGTAGACCTAGGTTTTCATGAACAACAGCTCCCAAATACAATGGATATGGAAATAAACCTCCTGAACGAATACTGCCAATCGACAATTGAAAAAGACGACTGCAGGCACTACATACAACTTGACGACTACAAGCGCATCATTCGAGAATCAACTGAGCGAATGAAGTTAATAAGACAGTTGGTCGGTTCTGGACAAGTAAATAATCGATCATCATTGGTCGAACAGAATAAATTAGCTATTCTTCAACATTATCTCGATAATTTCAATAAGATAATTCTTACTTCTAACCCTAACAACTCAATTCTTCTTGAAAGGAACGCACAAATAATCCACTCAGATCTATACGAAGATTTAAATCAATTAATTTTTCGCCGCGGTAATTATTATAAATACATGGCACCTCCAAAGGAAATGAAAGGTTCAATCAACAAGGAGAATGTAACTTATTCAGGCTACGTTATGCGATTGAGTTCTTGGAGTGTCCAAGCTCGAAACTGTTTCGAGGACTACCGAACTCATATGGAAGACATTCTGGAAGCAATTAATTTCGCTTTAGCTGGAACCATCCCTCCAAGAATTCTCAGCCCGAGGAAAATCTCAGAAGCCATGGGAAAATTCAACAAAAATAATCCACAACATCGATTTCCTATAACTGTTAAAGACCTCTATAATGAAAAAGCTTCTCAGTTAATGAAAGTTGAGTACGAATCACTCAACGATAAATTTATCTTGACACTTCGAATACCACTAATACGTTCATCAAAATACAACTTGTACAAACTTCACGCCTATCCAGTTCAACAGACTTTTGGAAACAACACCAAGGGTTCGGCCTATATCCAACCCCGATCTGACTACCTGATGATGTCTACAAACCACGAAAGCTACTCGCTGATTCAAGAGAATGAGCTTAAACAATGCCAAAAATTTGAAAGATCCTACATTTGCAAACCCAATTTTGTAATATACGAAACCACCGTTCATCCTGCGTGTGAAGCTGACCTACTCGCCAACTCAGATCTCGAATCATTTCAGAGATGTGACATAAGGTTAAGCAAGACCCACTACTTATATTGGAAATCCTTAGAAGATATTAAAGGTTGGATTTACTCTATCCCGCATCTGAGCTTACTTCAAGTCCAACACCCAGGAAAATCTACAGAATACGTAAATACACTTATCCAAAAAATTAAAGGAACAAGAAAATTTTATAAATCTTTTAGTGATTTTTGGAAGGCTGTATTTTCGTAAAAAATGATCGTATCGAAAAAATAAAAAAAGAAAATTGAAGCTTGAAATCTCTAGTTTGAAGATCTTTCAGCAAAATATTTTTTTGAGCCACGGTTTTTGCGGAATCAGAAGAAAAAGGTCGAGACAAAATTTTTCTAAATTTTTTGGTTTCGTTTTTTAGGTCTACGGGGCCGGGAAAAATTTTTTCAAAAAAACGAATTCATGGCTTGTTTAGGAAATTTGTTCAGCTACAATTTGCTTTTTTTGTTTCTCTGTACGACAGTTTGCTGCTGAGATATCAGCCTTCGAATAAAAAAGGATCCTTTTGTCTTTGATTAATGATATCTCAGCAAGTAATGGTCACACAGTAATTTAAAGGGCAGTTTAATAAACTTGAATAAATTCCCTACAAGCTACATTTTCGATTTTTTCAAAAAAAAATTTTTTTTCATCCTTGATATCCATTTGAAAAACCCACAAAAAATGACCATTTTCTGGTTTTTTAGTCAACTCATCGCTACTCTGCAAATATTGATAGAAAAAATAATGTTGCCAGGTAATTTTACAGCTTAATGTACCCCCAAAAACCCTGGAAATTTTCAGATTGATCCATCGAACCGTTTGTGCGGTCCGATTGCTCAAAGTTTTACAAAACAATTAAAGGAACAAGTTTTGTTCCTTAATCTGTGTAGTCGTTATCAAAATGAAAAAATCAATTTTTTTCGGATTTTCTTTCATTTTTGCGTTAGTTATTCAGTAAATGTAAGGTAAAGAAAAAAAAAAAATTTTTTTCCGAAAAACGAAAAAAAAAATAACCCCCCAAATAAAACATAAAAAAAAAAAAAATTGGAAAAAATTTTTGTTTGTTCTTGTTTTTTGGAAATTAAATTACTGTGTGACCATTTCTTGCTGAGATATCAATAATCATAGACAAAAGGATCCTTTTTTATTTGAAGGCTGATATCTCAGCAGCAAATTGTCGTACAGAGAAACAAAAAAAGCAAATTGTAGCTGAATAAATTTCCTAAACAAGCCATGAATTCGTTTTTTTGAAAGAATTTTTCCCGGCCCCGTAGACCTAAAAAACGAAACCAACAAATTTAGAAAAATTTTGTCTCGACCTTTTTCTTCTGATTCCGCAAAAACCGTGGCTCAAAAAAATATTTTGCTGAAAGATCTTCAAACTAGAGATTTCAAGCTTCAATTTTCTTTTTATATTTTTTCGATACGATCATTTTTCACGAAAATACAGCCTTCCAAAAATCACTAAAAAATTTATAAAATTTTCTTGTTCCTTTAATTTTTTGGATAAGTGTATATCTGGCACGGGAACCTTAAGTTTGAGTCCGGAGGCCTCTATAGGAATTGGCTATGTAAACTTGGTTGGATCTGCGGATTCCGATCTTGAGATTCAACTCCAACAACAACCTACCATAGTACTCAATGTAACACAATTATTTCCGGAAATACGCGATTACGAACCTCTCAACTCAATCAATTACACAAACGACAGTTCTACGAAAGTATCTCTCATCGACTCATATGGATTTCTATCTTACGACTTTACTTTGGGTCAAGTAAAGAGAGAATTACGAACTCCTAAATTGCCCAAAGAGGACAAACGTCCACCAAATTACCTCTTGCATGGAATGCTAATTACTTCACTAATTTTAGCTGGATACTAAGTCTAGCTGGATAGTTAGTCTCCTAGTTAAAAAAATTAACTTACAATTTAATTTTCTGTTATACTAGGAATAAATATTTAACAATAGAATCCAGCGTAAGTTATCAACAATGCTACGACCTCCACGAAAATTTGGAATCACTCAACTCTGATGAACGTAAGTTATGTGCAAAGGTCTCCCCGAGAATAGGCTTACCACTGACGAAGAAAGAGACGCTAATATAATTGAGATTCAACAACACAGAAACTGGAACCAGAGTTTCGAAGATTTTTGTGAACTTACATGTTACCTGATTCATCGAAACCACTGAAAAGCGGCACAAGCTACAAGGAAACTACGGACAAGACTACGATTACGAAATAACCTCCTCTGCGACGACTTTCTCAACGAAGAAGCATACAATATAGACCCGGTTGAGGAGCGTCGAAGTTACCGAAAGATATTATTATCTTTCAAAATAACTCTTCCACTAACATTGGACATAGACGATCTGGATCAAGCTTGTCAAGCCAGTCAATACGGACACTTTAGGAAAATCTTTTTGCGAGAATATTGGATGGAAAACTCTCTACACCGTTGCATTCGAACCAGTTATAGAACCAGTTCGCTAAAGAATCGGTTTGAGAATTTAAGAAACACCTTTTTCTTTCATTTACAAAATAATTTTTTTTTAAAGTATTATGGACATAGTGATCGACATCCAAGGATTCTGGGACAATAAAGAAGAATTTACTTCAAAGGAAATCGCTCTAGTTGCAACCACTGAAGATATTCTGGGTCACTGGATAGTCGAGCAACCTTTTCCGTACCACAAACTATCACCTAAAATTCGTGAAAGAAACGATTGGGTTACTTCCAAGCATCACGGTATTCATTGGTCAGAAGGTGACACTCAACTCCACCAAGTGTTAAAAATTATAAAGAGATACGCAAGGAACGCTCGCACAATCTTCACAAGGGGAGAAATCAAGGCCACTTATCTACAGCAAGTATTTAAACGTGATATAGTGAATCTAGAAACCAGGAAATGTAATTGCCCCAAGTTCGACGTTATTCGAACATCATCAACCACCTGTACAACACACGGACAAAGAAAGAACTATTACTGCGCACTGACTAACGCAATCTGCCTAAGGCAGTGGCTACGAGATCAACAAAAAACGTTCCCTTTGTAAAATACAATACCGGACAAGACAGCTAAGTATTTCCCGAGAAATCTCTCACTTGGTTTAGATATGCAGTTCGCTTACATCGTCTCTGTATAAGAACATTGCGACGATTGCGCCGCAGTAAATACTATCAACAACACCCAGACCAACTGGAACTAGAAACAGAATTACGCATAATACCTAAACCTATAAAAATCGACAAGGACATTAAAGCGAGCCCCTTGGAAATACACGCCACTTGGGTCATTGCCCAAGATAAGGACCTTAAGACACAAGTCATGAGAAAATATTGGAAAAGCAAGAATCACCTCAGAGAACAACGCAGAATACGAAAAGCCCGACAAGAATACTATCCAGAATTAGTTTACAAAGTAGATTTGCTTCGGCTGTTTGGAGAAATACCATGGGCTGACAATCGGACTAGTATTTACCTCAGAGAAGCCATGATCAGGTTATCCAACCTGATGGCAGTCAAACATTTTTACCAACGACCTTCCACCTACTGCTACCTCGACCTCATGGACGATATATCAAGATTCTACGAGGAGCCATACTTATCGTCCGGACTGCACTCATGCAACCACCAACCATGCGTGAGTTTATACCACCCATATAACACCTCACCTGATATAACTCAAGATCTACCAACATATGGATGACATGGCATCCGAATGTGATAGAATTGAGTACACCAAACAAAAACGCAGAAGACAGGCTCACCGACGCAAAGCAACTAAAATACGATATTGCAAAAGAAAAATCCAAAGGAAGAGGAACTCACAAAAGAAACAAAAGAAAATAACCACTAACAAAAAGAGTAACAATTGACGACTAACAAATCGCCGACTTCTCCGCATGCAGAAGAGGCAAGTAACAAACCTACTTACCTTATAACTACTAACAAATTGTAAAAAGGGATCACTAACTAACAATACTAATAACAATCTAAATAAACTTATCACGTTCAAACACAAAAACAAAAAAAAACAAAAGAAAAATATATAATAAATAAAATAAAAATAAAAATAAAAATAAAAAAATAACAAGCAAAATATAACACAAAAATAAAAAAAAAATAATAAATAAACAATAAACAAATAAAAAAGGGGTAAATAAATAAAATAAATAAAAAAAAAAACATTTTTTTTTTGTATATATGAATGCAATAAACATTGTTGTAATATCCAGTTATAATAACAGCAAGTCATACATGCTCAAACGTGTAAATACTCATATTCATGATACCCGGTCTTCAGCTATCCTTGTATCATCCAAGGAAGCCAAAGCTCATGAGTATGTGTAATTACGCACTAATGACATTAATTAAGAAAAGTGATTTAAAATATAAATCTATGTACAAATAACGAAAGGTAATGGATTTGGCCCGTTAATCATCTTTCAAACCGCATCTTATTATTTCAAGGTATATATATGTATTAAAAGGTGAAGGGTAAGATAAGTAAATCTTGCACAAACAGCAACACCAAAAAGAAAAAAAAAAAAAAAAAAAAACAGAAAAACAAAAAAAAAACACAAAATATGAAATTTACAAAAAAAAATATATATACACTTATCCAAAAAATTAAGGGGGGCGATACATGTAATCGCCTTAATTTTTACCGTTTTTTGAGGAATTTTTAAACTGGGAAGGAATATCTGAATTATTTTGAAACTTTGTAGGGTTATTTATTATATATTGAAGTACAGAAAAAAATTTTTTTGTTATTTTTTTTTTTTTCAAAATGGCCGCCGTAAAAATAAATCTGCCGAGACCCTCTTGGAAAAAGACATCAATTTGCGGGCGTTCTCACTTCTCGTACGGTGATTTAAAATTAAAAAAATTAGTTTGTACGTGTTCATAAAACATATATCTTTTAGTCAAACCAAAAAAAAATCAAAAAAGTAAAAAAATCGTGAATTGGCACACCTCAGAAAAAAAAGTTTGATTTTTTACCCTTTTTTTCAATGGTTTTTTGGCAAAAAAGGTTAATTTTTGAAAATTTTTTTGAAATGTTTGAGGTTTAACTAGAAGCTATTACTATCAAGTAGACATGTAAAAAATTTCATTGGAATCGGTTAAGAACTTTTTGAGTTATCCCGCCCGCAAATTTCAAAAAAGTCGTTTCGAAAAAAACGCGTTTAAAGTTTTGACACCCAGAAACTGTATGATTACAGTGGCTAACTGATTTCGGCAGATTTATTTTTACGGCGGCTATTTTGGAAAAAAAAAATAACAAAAAATTTTTTTCTGTACTTCAATATATAATAAATAACCCTACAAAGTTTCAAAATGATTCAGTTATTCCTTCCCAGTTTAAGGTCCTCAAAAAACGGTAAAAATTAAGGCGGTTACATATATCGCCTCCCTTAAATAAGTTTTTAATATATAAATAATGATAATTTTGTTTTGAAAATTTACAGGCATATTTTTGAGATGATATTCTAACGATTGATGAAAAAAAAAAAATCGATTTTTTTTTTTTTTACATGTATCGCCCCCCTTAAAGGAACAAGAAAATTTTATAAATTTTTTAGTGATTTTTGAAAGGCTGTAGTTTCGTGAAAAATCATAGCATCGAAAAAACAAAAAAAAAGCAAATTGAAGCTTGAAATCTCCAGTTTAAAGATCTACCAGCAAAATATTTTTTTGAGCCACGGTTTTTGCGGAATCATAAGAAAAAAGTGGAGACAAAATTTTTCTAAATTTTTTAGTTTTGTTTTTAAGGTCTACGGGGCCGGGAAAAATTTTTTCAAAAAAAAGAATTCATGCTCGTTTAGGAAATTTATTCAGCTACAATTTGCTTTTTTTTGTTTCTCTGTACGACAGTTTGCTGCTGAGATATCAGCCTTTAAATGAAAAAGGAGCCTTTTGTCTTTGATTATTGATATCTCAGCAAGTAATGGTCACACAGTAATTTAAAGGGCAGTTTAATAAACTTGAATAAAT
Organism: Microplitis mediator; assembly: GCF_029852145.1. Classification (NCBI taxonomy): domain Eukaryota; kingdom Metazoa; phylum Arthropoda; class Insecta; order Hymenoptera; family Braconidae; genus Microplitis; species Microplitis mediator. The sequence goes on from NC_079971.1 coordinate 13,496,867, forward strand.
TCCCTACAAGCTCCATTTTCGATTTTTTCAAAAAAAAATTTTTTTTCATCCTTGATATCCATTTGAAAAACCCACAAAAAATGACCATTTTCTGGTTCTCTAGTCAACTCATCGCTACTCTGCAAACATTGATAAAAAAAATAATGTTGCCAGGTAATTTTACAGCTTAATGTACCCCCAAAAACCCTGAAAATTTTCAGATTGATCCATTGAACCGTTTGTTCGGTCCGATTGCTCAAAGTTTTACAAAACAATTAAAGGAACAAGTTTTGTTCCTTAATGTGTGTAATCATTACCAAAATGAAAAAATTAATTTTTTTGGATTTTTTTTCATTTTTGCGTTAGTTATTTAGTACATGTAAGGTAATGAGGGAAAAAAAAAAATTTGCGTTAGTTGTTCAGTACATGTAAGGTAAAGAGGGGAAAAAAAAATTTTTTTCCGAAAAACGAAAAAAAAAATAACCCCCCGAATGAAACGTAAAAAAAAAAAAAATGTAAAAAAATTCTTGTTTGGTCTCGTTTTTTGGAAAATTTTTTTTTTCCTCTTGACCTTACATTTACTGAATAACTAACGCAAAAATGATAGAAAATCCGAAAAAAATTAATTTTTTCATTTTGGTAATAATTGCACAATTTAAGGAACAAAACTTGTTCCTTTAATTTTTTTGCAAAACTTTGAGCAATCGGACCGGACAAACGGTTCAATGGATTAATCTGAAAATTTCCAGGGTTTTCGGGGGTACATTAAGCTGTAAAATTACCTGGCAACATTATTTTTTTTATCAATACTTGCAGAGTAGCGATGAGTTGACTAAAAAACCAGAAAATGGTCATTTTTTGTGGGTTTTTCAAATGGATATCAAGGATGAAAAAAAATTTTTTTTTGAAAAAATCGAAAATGTAGCTTGTAGGGAATTTATTCAAGTTTATTAAACTGCCCTTTAAATTACTGTGTGACCATTACTTGCTGAGATATCAATAATCAGAGACAAAAGGCTCCTTTTTCATTTAAAGGCTGATATCTCAGCAGCAAATTGTCGTACAGAGAAACAAAAAAAAGCAAATTGTAGCTGAATAAATTTTCTAAACGAGCCATGAATTCGTTTTTTTTTTAAATTTTTCCCGGCCCCGTAGACCTAAAAAACAAAACTAAAAAATTTAGAAAAATTTTGTCTCGACTTTTTTCTTATGATTCCGCAAAAACCGTGGCTCAAAAAAATATTTTGCTGGTAGATCTTTAAACTGGAGATTTCAAGCTTCAATTTGCTTTTTTTTTTTTTCGATACGATCATTTTTTACGAAAATACAGCCTTCCAAAAATCACTAAAAAATTTATAAAATTTTCTTGTTCCTTTAATTTTTTGGATAAGTGTATAAGGTGATGGGTAGACAATGTAAGGAAAGTTGTTAAACTAATCTATCTAGTAAATGAATAATGCAAGACACTAAAAGCACACTCAAGTAATTTGATAAGTTATAAAAAAAAGAAGAAATAATGTAAAATAATAACGTGACGATCTATAGATTTTAAGAAAACAATTATATGTTAAGTAAGTCAGTGACTAGGTATCGTACTCTCGGCATGTTAAGTGATTATAAGTTATAAAGGATATAATGTGAAATAAACTATGTGACGACCTATAGATTTTAAGAGTAAATTAATCATATGTTAAGCAAGTCGGTATTCAGGTATCGAACTCTCTCTATGTAAGTTAGATTAGTAAGGCGCGTAAATTTTAAGTTAGGAAATAAGTGCATTGTTTTGAAGACGCTTTAATGTTAAGTTACCTATGTGGCCATAGGAATATCTAGAGTTAAGTTATTAATTTGCTGGGCATATAAATATATATATAAGTATAAAATTAGCTATATGAAGAAAAAGAAAAAAAAAAGAAAAAAAAACAATAAAAACAAAAACAAAAAAAAAATTATAAAACAAAAAAAAAAAAAAAACATGTAATTTTAATTTCAACGTACATAAGCAATAATTATAATCAATACATGAAAAGGCATCTTTACATGATCGATATATAACTTTAGTTTTAATCCTAAATTTTTTTTTTCATCTTCAAGTTCTTTCATTTCAGTATATTTATAAAGTCAATTTATTCTAAAAAGGTATACAATATGAATTAAAATGTAAATTACATATAAGTTAAGACCACGTGAGTGCAGAGAATCACCAACAACCATCATGGAAATGAGGAAACCAATCACGACCTAGGGCACGGTTCCCCTCGTACTCCGCAGCGACGGAAACTTCCTAGAAGTGAAAAAGGTCTTCCAACACAGACATCAACGATGAACTCACGCATCTTTGGGTTCTGTGACCAATACAGTCATCGCACTGCGCATGACGTCACGTCGGCCATTACGACAAGGCCCAACGTTAGACAGAGAAGACAATCAGAGGGGCCACTTAAAGTAAGCGTGCTTACTTTAACGTTCCTCCTCTTCCCAAAAGGGAAAATTTCCCATCACAACATAAGTAGGGATACAACATGAACCATAATCAACGAGAAGAAAGAAAATACTAATCGAACTAAAAACGACGTATGTATAGAACATCAACATACGAACTTAAGAATAATATATATGTATACAAATATGTATACATATATTGTAGTATTTCAACTTATTTATTATCATCACTTATATGCTACAATAATAACACACATAAAGTAGAAATAATGACACCACAATTAATAGCAGAAAAAGAAAACACGAGCAATATTTAGTTTATTAAATACAAATATATACTATTTAGTCTCGAGAAGAAAGCATTTGTTGTCTAGCTATTTTAAAAGATTAGTTTTACATTCGTTACTTATATACGTATATGTATAAATATATCTTATAAGACTAGTAACATCCAAGTGAACATTACTAATCTACTTAATTAAATATGCATGGAAAGGAAGTAGAATAGGATGGGTACAACTAATCAAACATAAAAAGACAATATTACAATAAACAAAATTTTATTAAAAAAAAAAAGAGAAAGAAACATGAATTACATCATTACATAATTTGAACCATACAAATAAAATACATATATTTCTAAATCAAGCCCATCCAATCATTGAAGACCTTGACCGCAGTAGACACAGGGAGGACTCAGGAAACAAGCCACGTCGCGAAGTTCGTCCAGCAACAGGCCGACTCTGACCGAGGCGGTACTCATCCGCTCTTGGTAATGCGCAGGGCATAAGTTTATCATCAGCTGAAACAATAACAAACATATATTAAATAAACAAGAAGAACATGCAAAAATCTAAATATATAAATCCCTATATATATATATATATATATATATATATATATATATATATATATGGGATGGATACTTACAGATAACACCGTATCATGCCGGAACTGATCCATTAGCCTCCATGGGGTGTGCTCCGTGAGCCATCTGCCATCGTCAGTAGTCATTGGGGACAGGACCGTAATCAGTGGATCCGAAAACGGGATCATGAACCCATGTCCCTCCAAAAAGGTAACTCGAAATGATATCTGAACCAATCCCCTGTTACCGGGGTAGATGGTTACCCCCGACAACGGCAGCACCACAGGGACCACCACTTCCTGCTGAGGAGAGGCCTCGAAAACCTCCGGGACAGGATGCTGCACCTCTGGATGCGGATCTGAACCTCTTTTTGAGGGCTGTTGGTCCTCCAATTCCTGAGAAGGTTTCCTCTTCTGAAGAACCCTTCGACTTATTGATGCCGGTATAACCTGAGGAGTCTCCACCGGACTGTCATCCTTCTCTTCGCTCTCGGAGGCAGACTCAAGAACAGTGTCGTGCACTGTCACAGTTGATCCTGAATAATGCTATATATATATACAAAAAAAAAAATATATATATATATATCAATAAATAAATAAAATAAATATTTTTAATTTTGCAAAAGGAAAGAAAAAGAAAACAAACTCAACATACCCTATTGTCTGTGGTCTCCAGACAATCGAAAGCTCTCGAAGGAGAACTATTTGTCCACTCCAACAATTCAGGAGAAGTAGGGACTCCTGAATGCCGAGCCTGTGTATCCTGAACCCGTGTAGACGTTGACTGCTCCAGAAACTCTTCTTTCATCTCAAGTTCTCCAAGAGCTTCTTCTACATCCTGACAAATAACAGTATCGTCTTGGCACTCAATATCTTCGATCTTGACACGGAACATTTTTTTTTTTTTTTTTTTTTATTTATTTTTATTCACTTTAAACACTGTTCGAAGTAAAAACTTTGAGTGACGATTAAAAGATTTTGATCAACGAAGAAAACTCTCCAAGACCAGAAGATCAAGAAAAGTGGGATCACAAGCCAATCAAAACCCAAGAAATCCACAGATTTCCACAAAAGAAGAAACAGGATGACCCCAATAACCCGATACGAGTACATCGCAACGAAACCTCCAAAAAGCTATAAAATTTTAGAAACTAATCGATTCTGAAACTACGACCAAGATCAAACAGTCGAAATAACGTAATATTACAAACTATAAGTTTTTATTTAAAGATATGAAGCAAGACACCCGCCAACCAATTAGATAAAGGGAAGGAAGGTCACAAGAAGATTCAAGAACGCAATAACTAACGCCAATAGACAAAAGGGGACCAAAATGAAGAACCACCCACGACAACCATCCGCAAGAATAACTCGAAATTATTTTAGATACACAGTACACAAAGGTTAAGATTAAAACGCAATTCATATTAATCAGTTCTAATTTCTTTTATTTATGCAACTTGCACAAATCAAAGTCATCGAGGACGATGACGACTTTAAGGGTAGAGGTGTAACAATCGATACATATAAATTGCGATTTAATCGATCAAAACAATAGTTTATATTATTATTTATTTTTCTCATTATTTTTGTTTACAAAAAAATACTCGACTACGCCCAATAATTCGACCTTTCTCTGGTATCTATGTACGTGTATGCACGATGACCGTGAACGGACAGGGATAAACAGATGGGACTACGTTATACCTATCTGTCCCTTTCTCTTTGTCATCTTTTCTCAGTTTAACTATGATGCTTAGAAGTATACTCATCTTGCATCCACACCTACCTGCGTACTTCTTGCGACAATACATTTACAATAGAATGCGTGTGTATGTGTGTGTAAGCATAGCATCAGATAGATGATCGAAATTATGATGAAATCATCGTCCACTTTACTTGGGACGCTTGCACGTGTGCACTGGGCCTTTGATAAATCCGTGGTAAACAACTTCACGAGCTAAATGATTGACGTTACTTATAACTTAAATTCAATATTTCTAGTCATATTTTGATTTCCAAACTATTGCTCAATAGGCTTACTCAGTTGTTTTTGTCAGATAAGATGACCTCCAAATCCGGAATATTCACGCATCATATTTTTGTTTATTTTTGAGATATATCTAGACACCCCTTTACCAATACCGGACTTATAACATAGGTTGCTCAACGTGCTTACGCATTTGTTTTTCAGATGCAAACCCGGAAGACTTACACATCATGTTTTTGACGCATCTCAATTCCCTAAACCCGGAAATTATAGCTAACACTACACCTACTGCGTGAATTACTCATTTTTTTGTCACAATGATGTCCACTGAATCTGGTACCCTTGCGTAATACTTCATTAGATCATCATCGATGAGCTAAACCAGGAAGAAATCCATAGGAATCAATACACTTCCCCCATTCAAAACTAGGGTATATAAACTGCCGAAAAACTAACGAAGGCAGTCAATCGCTAATTTAAAGTAATCTCTGCCGGATCTCGAGTCAATAGCTAAAATCTATCGCCGGTTCTTAGTCTGAAATTCTATCAACCTAAAGATTAGTTCTAAACGGCCACGTCCGATTAGTGCCGCGAATCAGAGTCTAAAATTTTAATCATTGGTCACGTGACGGTCCACCGCCTAGGCAATCGGGTTCCTTGGTCAAATACTTAAATTTTAAACTTGCTAAAATCTCGGTTGATTCGACTCACTCAAAACAGGATCATCGGTCTCGTGACGGTCCACAGCCTAGGAATCCGGACTCCTAGATCTAAATCCTGAATTAAAATAAAATAACTCGCGTTCGTATTCGATAGATAGGGGAGTGCATTATCTCGGTACCCCAGTAGCTTCGAATCCGAATAGTGCTTTTAATTTCGCTGAATCTAATTCACGAAGCCACAGTGCCGTGTCCCAGTGCAATTAAAAATAAAAGACATAAACTGTATAATTTCGCAATCATAAATTCAAATTGGTGAACTGTGAGAGAGTGTGATCAGCGAAAAATTGTAAACCACTTCAACCTGAGTGGTAAGTCTAATTAAATATTGTTAAAAGTATAACACACCTATGTAAAACAACACATAAGAATATACAATTCTTTTCCTTTTATAAAATATATTTTTTTCTTATTATACCTCTTGCTCTAACATTCACAAGTGAACGGGTACAGAAAGAGACAGACGTAAAGAACAGGGACTTCTCGAGGGCCCACATTTACCTACCTACTTTCCATTCGCTCTAATATCTCGGACCTATCCTAAGCCACGCAGGTCAACAATCGGGATAGTCTATTGTACTTCCGCTTGGTACAAAATAGACTTATTTACTATTTTGAAATATTACCGAATATTTAACATTCTCCCACTAGCCACGTGACGGTCCTTTTTTGGCTCCTTGGTTGAGTAATAGAATAAATATTACGGGTAGTTTTCTAGTAAATAATTAATTAAATATAACCCTTCGCCCGTCGCCTTCACTCTCTCCGATCGTGACATCGGCTCAAAAAGATATTTGTAAATTAGCTAATTTTTCAAAATTTTTAAACGTAATGCCGTTTTTTTTTGTTCGTTCGTTGGGAAAATAAAAATAAAAAATTCTTTTTTTTTTTTTTTTCTCGATATTGGATGCTTACCCAACTTTAGATAGCAATCTTCCTGCAAAATCAGATTCCGTTTTTATGGTTTTTATTCGTTAAGATGCCGTATGGGGTTTTTAGGGAATATGTGGACCTCGATATATAATTAACTATAATGTTAGTAAAATTAAATTTTATGATCAGCCCCAATCGCATGCACAGAATGACGAAATAATAAAATTTATATATATTTTAAAAATAACAGTTGTCTTGTAACTCTGATAAATTTTTTTAACTTCCCGCTTAGAAAATCGACGATTGTCGAAAAATTGGGAAGTTATTGTTTTCACCCCGATTTTCGAAAGTCGAGTTTTTATCAGATGTCGACGTTTTGAGGTCCTAGGAAGCTATTCTGACTATTTTCAGAATGATGTCTGAGTGTATGTATGCGTGTGTGTGTGTGTGTGTGTGTGTGTGTGTGTGTGTGTGTGTGTGTGTGTGTGTGTGTGTGTGTGTGTGTGTGTGTGTGTGTGTGTGTGTGTGTGTGTGTGTGTAAACTTTTTGTTACTTTTTAACTAATGAATCGATTTAGATGGTTGAAGTGGCAATCGAAAGAGCTTGTTAGCCCTCAACTTTCTTGAAAATTTCATTTGATCAAGTAGACTCGAAAATATTGGTGAATTATGCAATAAAAAAATTTTTTTTTTTAGTTTTTTAGTGAATTCTCAGAAACGACTTGAACGATCGACTTCAAAATCTAATCAGCTCTAGAACTTCATGAGCCGCGTCGAATGCCACCCCAACCGTCTCAAGCGGTTAATTTGTTTGAGAGATATCGTTGGCGAAAGAAATAATAACAAACGGTTTTTTTCGATTATCTTTGATCTGACTTATCCGATCAATTTCAAAATCTAATCAGCTCTAGAACTCAATAGAACGCGCCAATTGCCACCTCAAACGTCAGAATCGGTTGATTAGTTCAAAAGATATCGGCGCTGAAAAGTAAAAAAAATAACATTTAATGTTATGTTTTCCGGATGAATCAAAATATAATGTGCTAAAATGTGTCTGAAATCATACCAACTCTTTCTCTTTATAGTCTCTTTCGATCATTAGATGTCATATAACTTGTTCTTTCGTTTTAAACATAATGTCAGCAAAAAATTGAAAAAACCCAGTCTTTAATGTTTTTCTCGGATATTCCGTATATTATTGCTCTGACCTAAGTCAAAACTCATTCAAATCTTGATTTTGATTACTGACATTAATTTTTGACTCAATACATGTACTTTAGAGAACATAATCGAAAATAAAAATTTAAACTCTAGCATAAAATATTACTTGTTAGATCTTGAAAAGCTCATAAAAAAATGATTGCATGTAATAGCATTTTCGAGCTCGAAGATCTCGAAAATATATTCACAGTGATGTTTCCAAGCTCCTTGAGCTCGAAAACAGCGGGAAGTTTTGGGGCTGGCCCGCAGGGCCAACCGACGCCCAGATTTTTTTTATATATCATGTTTCTCTCATGGAAATTTTTGTCTCACTATGTTCCTATGATGAAATATAATTGATTTCTCACGTTTCAGGAAATAGATTTAATAATCTGTAGCGAAACAAGAACTCCATAAAACAATACTTTTTCTACAATTATACGGTTTAAGAAACAAAAGATATATATTTTTTTTATTAACTTTACTCTGTATATATTAAAGTGTTACTCAGGTAACTAAAAATGATTTCCGGTGAAAATGCAAATATCAAAGTTTCAAATAAATATATGTATCCTTATGACTATACTTAAATTTATTTTTAAGAGGAAAGAAGGATGCTATAAACTGAAATTTCTAAGCCACTCTATTTTAATAATTTTATGTGAAACAAATGTCTGGAAACCAAAAATGAAATTCCTTTTTGTTCCTTAAAGGAAATAGAGATAGTACTCTTTGAAGGATTAGATTTTTCATTGAAAATATTTTCAATAAATATTTTTTTTTTTTTTTATAAATAAAAAATTTTTTTTTATAGATTATACTGTTTAAATGATTTTTAAAATGAAAGAAAATGCTCTAACAACCGAATCCCACCGCTGCTACCAGAAAATTCATTGTTATGTCTGACTTTTAATTATTTAATATTTGGTTTGCGTGGATTGGGCGTTCGGACTAACCAATGCAACTTTCGGCTCAAATGTTTAGTTCAAGCCGTAATAATTTGTTTAGAGATACGTTTCGATGTGAATTTTCTTTTAATTCTAGTTTACATTTAAACAGAGGTATCTTTCTAAATATATGAATATACTACATGTTCATTGATAAATAAAATTGTAAAATTAAAGCTTCCTTTTTTCCGCTTAAATTTGAGGCTGATTGAAATTTGATTATTGAGTCAAGAAAGATAAAATAGTCACTTATGAATTTCTTACCTTTGCGCTGATATTTTTCTTTGATTACTTTTTGCTAGGATATTCCTTCGCGGGAAAACTCTGGACCCTTGAATGTGATCTCCAGCTGTAGACCCTTGAATTGGCTGCTGTCTCTCTCGTACAATCCGGTCTTCGTATGAGGGTAGGATGTTAATAATAACTAACTTATTTTAATTAATCAAACACGAAAATTTGATTCCACTATGGTTTTTCTTTTTATTTTACTTTTAAATTTTAATCTTTAGTAAAGATAAAATGCCTTTATGTTTCTTGATAGAAAATAGGGATGATGCTCTTTAAAGGATTGTATCTTTATTTTGAACATTTACTACACTTTTAATATACACTGAGATTTTTGGTTTTTTATGTTTTTAATTTTATGTTTTATGAGAATAATTTGCCTTTAATTTCCCTTATAGGAAATAGAGTTGATACTCTTTTAAAACATGATATTTTTAATTTTACACATGTATTGTTTTATTTTTTATTTTTGTAATTGTAGTAAACTCAATTTAGTAACACTCAAAATTATAATTGAATTCGGAGCTATTCACTCACAACCAATAACACTGTTAACTTTTATCAACTTTAATTTTCTTTTGCGATGCGAATTTTTATTCACTTTTACCGATGTATTAATTTGCGTTTGCGCTCTAAATTTTTAGCAATCATAATTTCTTTATTTTTGTTCTTATATGATTTTTTTTTTTATACACTTATCCAAAAAATTGAAGGAACAAGAAAATTTTATAAATTTTTTAGTGATTTTTGGAAGGCTGTATTTTCGTGGAAAATGATCGTATCGAAAAAAAAAAAAAAAGCAAATTAAAGCTTGAAATCTCTAGCTCAAAGATCGTCCAGCAAAATATTTTTTTGAGCCATGGTTTTTGCGGAATCATAAGAAAAAGGTCGAGACAAAATTTTTCTAAATTTTTTGGTTTTGTTTTTTAGGTCTACGTGGCCGAGAAAAATTTTTTCAAAAGAACGAATTCATGACTCGTTTAGGAAATTTATTCAGCTACAATTTGCTTTTTTTTCTTTCTCTGTACGACAGTTTGCTGCTGAGATATCAGCCTTCAAATGAAAAAGGATTCTTTTGTCTTTGATTATAGATATCTCAGCAAGTAATGGTCACACAGTAATTATAAGGGCAGTTTAATAAACTTGAATAAATTCCCTACAAGCTCCATTTTCGATTTTTTAAAAAAACTTTTCCAAAAAACGAGACCAAACAAGAATTTTTTTACACTTTTTTTTTTACGTTTTATTCGGGGGGTAATTTTTTTTTTTCCTCTTCACCTTATATGTACTGAATAACTAACGCGAAAATGAAAGAAAATAAAAAAAAAATTAATTTTTTCATTTTGATAATGATTACACAATTTAAGGAACAAAACTTGTTCCTCTAATTGTTTTGCAAAGCTTTGAGCAATCGGACCGGACAAACAGTTCAATGGATCAATCTGAAAATTTCCAGGGTTTTTAGGGGTACATTAAGCTGTAAAATTTCCTGGCAACATTATTTTTTTTATCAATATTTGCAGAGTAGCGATGAGTTGACTAAAAAACCAGAAAATGGCCATTTTTTGTGGGTTTTTTAAATGGATATCAAGGATGAAAAAAAATTTTTTTCTTAAAAAATCGAAAATGGAGCTTGTAGGGGATTTATTCAAGCTTATTAAACTGCCCTTTAAATTACTGTGTGACCATTACTTGCTGAGATATCTTTAATCAAAGACAAAAGGATCCTTTTTCATTTGAAGACTGATATCTCAGCAGCAAATTGTCGTACAGGGAAAGAAAAAAAAGCAAATTGTAACTGAATAAATTTTTTAAACGAGCCATGAATTCGTTTTTTGGAAAAAATTTTTCCCGGCCCCGCAGACCTAAAAAACAAAACCAAAAAATTTAGAAAAATTTTGTCTTGACCTTTTTCTTATGATTCCGCAAAAACCGTGGCTCAAAAAAATATTTTGCTGGAAGATCTTTAAACTAGAGATTTCAAGCTTCAATTTGCTTTTTTAATGTTTACGATACGATCATTTTTCACGAAAATACAGCCTTCCAAAAATCACTAAAAAATTCATAAAATTTTCTTGTTCCTTTAATTTTTTGGATAAGTGTACATAGATGTATATATTCATTCTTCGACAATGATATAAAAAGCGATGATGATAGGTTTTATTTTTTTTGTTATTGAAAATTTGAGAGATTGAGGATACTGCTGTACCTAGTAATTGACTCTTTGCTGAGGGGTGACTCAGCTACAAATCGAAAAGCAAGCCGGTGCTCGGTAGAGTGATTTTGCTCTTGAAAAATTTTTACGTTGCAACCATGGGGGCCTGAGTCCGGGGAGAGGGAATTTTCAATTTCTTGCATAGTGAGAGATGTCCCGATGACGGATCTTAATTTAAGTCAACGTTAATTATGAGTGTTACTACGCATTAGAGTGGTTGCAGTGGACAGTAAGTGGGGAACAGATAATAAGGTAATGTAAGACAGAAAGAAAGAAATCTGTTGTGACGTTTTTGTACTTCTCAATTGAATCTATACTGGTTTTTTGTTCGAGAAAATAGAATATCTATTCCTCAGGATTGTTCTACATGAGTTTTGAAAAGTTTCCGAAGTCGGACATAACAGTGCTAATAGTATTAAAAGTTGAGAGGTAAAACTTTGCTTGTAATAAACAAATATTTTATTATATTTGATAGAACCAATTCGAAACTTTTGTTTTCATCCCAATTGTATTGAAAAAAAAGTACTTTTAAAACATTGCTGTTCGTCTATTTCCTTTTGATATTATTATTTTTGAATTATTTGATTTTCAATTTATCGGAGTTGTGCTCCCAGAGTTCGTGACAAAAATTATTGTCTTACCTACAAATAATTTTTTTTTCTATGGGTCTATTGAGTACAAGCGGCAGGTACCTTCAGTTAAAGAAGGGTCATGGATCTTGCTGCTTACTTTTCTCCCTCTCCTTGACATTCTTCTGTATCCTGATCACTGATTGGCTGATGGTTTTTAATTAATAACTAATTACAGCTGCTTCAGATGCTTAAATGAAAAAGGAACTTCTTACTCAGATTTACGAGATGTATATGCCTATTAGTAGATTTCATAAAAATCTAACTATTGTATTTGTCCTTATGATGGAATATTCGAAAAATTTTGCTACCTCTAAACTCAGCTCGACGAGCTGAGTCAGGAACTACATCTGGTTCAAAAGTTTATATCTGTATTTATATACACTAATGCAAAAAATTATAGGAGCAGAAAAATTTTATAAAGTTTTAAGTGATTTTTGGAAGGCTGTAACTTGGTGAAAAATGATCGTATCGAGATTTTAGAAAAAGCATTTTATAGCTCAAAATCTCTAGTTTTGGCGCATTTTTCTCAAAATTTTTTAAAAGCTTCGGTTATTGCGCATACATGAGAAATACGGCGAGACAAAAAATTTCTAAATTTTTATTTTTTTCCGAAGAGCCCACGGACCGTGGAAAAATTCTTTAAACTGAACGAATGCATAGCTCGTTTAGCAAATTTATCCAGCTTCAATTTAGTTTTTTGTTCAACCTCGTAGAACGATTTGTCGCAGAGATATCAGCCTTCAAACAGAAAATGATCCTTTTGGCTTTGTTCATCGATATTTCAGGTACCATTGATCGCATAGAAAGTTGGAGGGCGGCGTTGGAAACTTGCATAAATTCCCTACAAGACCCTGTCATCATTTTTTGGAAAAAAAATTTTTTTTTATTTTTAACATCCATTAGAAGTAAGTACAAAAAAATGACTTTTTTTGGTTTTTTAGTAAATCAACCGCTACTCTGTAAATATCGATAAAAAAAATGATGTTGCCAGGGACTTTTTTAGCTTAATGTACCCTCAAGACTCCTGTGAATTTTTAAATTGATCCATCGAACCGATTTTTGGGAATCATCGATCAAATTTTTGCTAAACAATTAAAGGAGCAAGTTTTGTTCCTTTAATTGTGTGATCATAACCAAAATGAAAAAATTTTTTTTTTTGGACTTTTCTTAAATTTTTGCGTTGGTGACTCAGCAAATGCAAGGAAATGACAAAAAAAAATAAAAAATTTTCAAAAAATGTCAAAAAAAAAAATTTAGAACACAAAAAAAAAGTTTCAATTTTTGTATTTTTTCGATTTTTTTTGACATTTTTTGGAAATTTTTTAGTTTTTTTGTCATTTCTTCGCATTCGCTGAGCTACTAATGCAAAAATTTGAGGAAAGTCCAAAAAAAATATTTTTTTCATTTTGATTATGACTACACAATTAAAGGAACAAAACTTGCTCCTTTAATTGTTTAGCAAAACTTTGATCAATGATTCCCAAAAAACGGTTCGATGGATCAGAAATTTTACAGGGGTCTTGGGGGTACATTAAGCTAATAAAGTCTTTGGCAACATTATTTTTTTTATCGATATTTGCAGAGTAGCGGTTGATTTACTAAAAAACCGAAAAAAACTCATTTTTAGAACTTACTTCTAATGAATGTTAAAAACAGAAAAAAATTGTTTTTCCAAAAAATGATGACAGGGTCTTGTAGGGAATTTATTCAAGTTTTCACCGCCGCCCTTCAACTTTCTGTGCGATCATTGGTACCTGAAGTATCGATGATTAAAGCCAAAAGGATCATTTTCTGTTTGAAGGCTGATATCTCTGCGACAAATCGTCCTACGAGGTAAAAAAAAAAACCAAATTGAAGCTGAATAAATTTGCTAAACGAACTATGCATTCGTTTAGTTGAAAGAATTTTTTCGCGGTCCGTAGGCTCTTCGAAAAAAAAAAAAAAAAAAATTAGAAATTTTTTGTCTCGCAGTATTTCTCATGTTTGCGCAATAACCGGAGCTTTTAAAAAATTTTGAAAAAAATGCGCCAAAACTAGAGGTTATAAGCTATAAAATGCTTTCTTTAAAATCTCGATACGATCATTTTTCACCAAGTTACAGCCTTCCAAAAATCACTAAAAAATTTATAAAATTTTTCTGCTCCTTTAATTTTTTGCATTCGTTTATATTAGACTGTCTCAAATTAATAATTTTTTTTTTTTTGAAAATCTTTAAAAAATCAAAAGGGTATCTTAAAATATGGTGACAATTAAAATTTTAGCTCTTAATATTGATATTTAGAGGTGGCTGTTGATAATTTTCGATTTTTCATTTAGTAACATGGTAAAAAATACATAACTTCCGAAAAAATTAAGATACAAAAAATCGTTTCTCAAACATTTTGTAGCAAATTTATTGATCTACAAAAAAGGTTTTTTATGCCTTTTGCATAAATTTAACCATTCACAAGATATCCGATGTCAAAGTTTGGTACAATCCGAAGAACTTGTTTTTGCACATTCTCAATTTTATACCATGTCAACTAATGAGAATTTAGCCATTCTCAATACGGTTTTTTGTAGGAAATTGAATGCTCTGCAAAAAAATCTGTCTATCGGTTGACCCTGCGGGCCAGCCCCAAAACTTCCCACTGTTTTCGAGCTCCTTGAGCTCGAAAACTGTGTCGGGAATACATTTTCGAGCTCTTCGAGCTTGAAAATACTTTTGTGTACATTGTTTTCGAAAAAAACCGATTTCAGCATTTCTTTCTCCCACGATCTCTCAGGAACGAATTAAGCGATTTTGATGGTTGATGCGGTAATCAGTGTATTTTATTGAGTTCTAGAGCTTATAAAATTTTGAAATTGTTTGGTTTAGTTGTTTCGAAGATATTCGCAAAAAACCGTTTTTTACCATTTCTTTCTCCTGCGATAACTCTCGAACGAATACTCCGATTGAGATGGCTAAGGCGGCAATCGACGCGTTTAATTAAGTTCTAGAGCTGGTTAAATATCGAAGTTGATCGTATAACTCGATTCTGAGAAATCAATAAAAATCTAAAAAAAAAAATTTTTTTTTGCGTAATTAACCGTTATTTTCGAGTCGACTTGATCAAATGATCTGAAATTTTCAGAAAAGTTGATGGCCAACAAGCTCTTTCGATTGCCGCCTTTATCATCAAAATCGGTTCATTAGTTAAAAAGTTATAGACCGGTCACACACATACATACACGCATACGGACACACACACACACACACACACACACACACACACACATACCTACATACAGACACTCGGACATCATTCTGAAAATAGTCGAAATAGCTTCCTAGGACCTCAAAACGTCGACATCTGATAAAATTTCGATTTTCGCAAATCATGGTGAAAACAATAACTTCCCGAATTTTTCGAAAACCGTCGATTTTCTTAGCGGGAAGTTAAAAAGTCTCTCATTATTTTTTGATAAATCGATCTGTTCAAAAGTTATTGGAGCTTAAAGTCAAGTTAGTCTAAATTTCGAGATCTTTTTACTTTTCTGGTGAAACTATCGGACTTATCATAAAATGTCATAAAATCTTGTTTGGAGACAATTTTATTTCCTACAAATAATTTTTTCTAAATTCTGCATTCTTTTCTAGTTATTTCCATTCAAATGCCAAGCTCCTAAAAAAATAGTGTTCTGATTAATTTAAAGAGCTCGGCATTAAAATGGAAATAACTTGAAGAAAATGCAGAATTAAAAAAAAAAATTGTCAAAGACAATGTGTAGGAGATAAAATTGTCTACAAAAAAATCCTATGACATTCTATGATAAGTCCGATAGTTTCACCTAGTCCAGTCGAGTTAAGGACTTGTGCTGGTGGATAATTCCTGGCCGACTAATTTTTCCACAGAATGATTCAAAATATGCTAAAACTACGACAACCGAAAAAATCCACCTAAAAAAAGCGTCGCAAATATGTTTTTTTATAACAAAATGGTCAAAATTCCGGTTTAACGCAAATACCTACACAGAAAAAAAAATTATTTGGCTCAAAGAAATTTTTCTTAAGCCAAGAAACTTTTGAGGGTATGGAATGAAAAACGAGCTCTTCTTGACGCAAGTAAAAAAATTCCTTGGATTTTAAATCTTGAACAAAAAAAAAAAATTTTTGACTCAATACATTTTCAAAGATTGATTCAACAGTTGAGTTACTTAATTTAATAATTAAAATTTCTTGATTTAATAAATATTGTTCCTTACTGTAATATATTTGTTACTTTAACAAAAAAATATAAATGTTCAGTACAAGAAAGCTACAACGTTGAATAAAGTAATGCGATGTTTTAAGTCAATAAACAGTAATAACTTGAACTAAAATACAAATCGCGAACCAAGAGCACTGCGAGCTTAAGCCAAGTAAGTTTTCTCTTGGATTCACGCAGAGGTTCTCCCACTCTTTTCTCAGTACTCTATCTTTGTCGCTCCTACACAAGAAATGAATATTTTGTCCACGCTATAAGGTTTAGTAGATAAAATTTAAAAAGCAAGATAATAATAATTATTTTTTATATGTTATAATTATTCGTAAGTTTAGCAAGTATATATTTTAATTATTATAAATTCAGCTATTTTCGGAATTTCCGAGTGAAACTATATTTGCTTTATTCTAATTTAAAATAAAATATTCTTAAATCAAGAAAACTTGATGGTTTACAAATGAAGGCAAAATTTTTTTTATTATTATTCGATAAAGAAATTTTATTTAGCTTAGTCTTAAATATATATAATACTGAATAGCTTTAAGTAAAAGAATAAATTTTTACTTTTAAATGCGTGTGGTTGCCGAGTGGTCTAAAGCACATGACTCAAACTGGATCTCTATCTAAGGGTCGGCAGTTCGAGTCCCATCATACGTCAAAAAAATTAAAATTCCTTCTTTACCGATGGTAAAAAAATGACATTTAACCTCTCCAGGGAGGGATAAATAAGCTGTACAGAGTTAAATAAATTTTTTAAACAGAAAAAATTATTTCTTGAAAAACCAAGAGAAAAAAATACTTGGGTTGAGAATCAAATCACTTTAAACCAAGAAAAAAAATACTTGGGCTAAGAATCAAATCTCTTTAAACCAAGAAAAAAAAATAATTGAGTCGAAAATTAAATTATATTAAGCCAAGAAAAAATACTGGAATCAAAAATCTAAATACTTTAAACCGAATAAAAAAATACTTGAGATAAGTCTGAAATGTTTTTAAACAAAAACAAAAGTTTTTCAAGCTGAATAATTCTATTCTTGAATCGAGATAGTTATTTATTCAATAAAGAAATTAGCTTCTAAATCCAAATTTTGTTGTTATTTGAATCAAAAACAAAATGTAAGCTTGATTCAAGAAAAAATTTGGGAAGAACGTAAATTCCTTAGTTCAAGTAATCCTTTTTTTCTGTGTAACAAACTATAGCACATGGATAAAAAAAACTTCTTATAAAACTTGAAGAAAAAAAAATAATGAATAAAATGAGCCCTCATTTAAGTTCCTACGAGCTGTAATTTATAAATTATTTAAATGTTAATTAATTTTCTCGTCAACTCGATGTTATTTTTAATCCATCAGCTGTCCCGACGCCGAAACTTCTCGAAGTGTGACGATGTATGACGAAGCTGCTCACGCGCTCGTTCGGGACATTTAAAATTTGAAAAATTTCTTTTTATTTTTAAGTTGAAAGTCATTAATATTTCATTTAACGGAAAAATTAAATATTAATTAAATTTTTATTCCTATTAAAAATAATTAAATGGTTCAATTCTTAGCTTAAATGTTTTCAAACAATATTAAAAATTCAAAATATGTTCTTTTCCGTAATTTATTTTATTTATTGTTACAATCGATTGCCTAATTTTTCAAATTTCTTAAAATTATTAATCAAAATTACCTTATAATTAAATATATACATTTTATACTTTATAACAAAATTTAAAATATTTCCATAAAATTATTGTGTTGTAATAATAATTAAATAAAAACATGCCAGGACTAGTTGGTGGTTGGGATGTTTGAAAAATACGCATATTTCAAAATATAACAATATTTTTATTTGTCACAGCACAAAATATTACTGGGTTGCAAATTAAATAGTTTATTTAATTTATAAATACTGTTTGAATGTCTGAGCTCATGAATACGTGAATAATTGAATGCAAATTATTGAGTTGAGCTCGAGTAAATAATGAATTAAAAATAATCAAGTTGAGTTTAATTGAACACTGAGTTGAATGCAAAAATGTCATGATAATAAGTAACATGATGTCAGAGGTTACTGAGCGACGTGAATTATTGAACACATTAATTACTATTTTTAATAGCACTGAATACATAAATATTTTTGTTATTGAGTTTTAATAGTGATGATCACTTAATTGAATTGAATTTAATGAGCTCATGATAAATTACACTGATTTTAATTTATTTGTTGAACACGTGGTAGCATGATAGCAGAGGCTACTGAGCGAAATATAACTTTTAAATTAATTAAGAAATTGAGCATAATGATAATTAAATAAATAATAAAACTGAGTCTTTTAAATTAATTGAGCACTGATAGCAAGTAAATGTTTAATAAATAATGCACCTGTTGCTTTCTCGATGATATAACCTCGTCAGGAACAGGTTGTAGAACGCTGGATTTCTTGAAGTTGTTTTATATTTATTTTTTGAGCTCTGAGCTCGCAATTATAAAAATAATTATATTTTTAGATAGAGTTATGAACCCTTAACGTAGTTTATTGATTACTTTTAATGATTTACTCGAGATGAGCGCAATTTTAATAGATTATACAAAACACGTGGTGACACTTGAAATTGTATAAACGAATAGATAATGGCGTCGGTCTTCTTGCCACGAGGCAGGATAAATTCATGCGCATGCGTCGCACAGTGCTAGTCAAGTTCTCATAGATGGACACTAGGCCCCAGTAGGCGCTGCCTCTTTTTGCCGGAAGTTCAACTACATTCAAATTTGAATGTAGTTGTGATTACGCAACATATTGATTCCAACAAAAGTATTAATGTAATATAATTTGGCATGAAAGGACGTTTGTGCGTAAGCTGAAAATAATGACCATGATGAATTTTCTGATTCATCTGATGACGAAATTTAAAATTAATTTTTATTAATGTAAATTTCTTTTTAATTATGATTCAATAATTAATATTATTATTTATTATATTTACCAGTATTATTAATACTAATATTATTATTATTTTTACCATTATAATTATTATTATCGTTATTTTGATAATTTCGAACTGGGAATCGAACCCAGATCAATTCAGCATATTCTGAATCATTCTATGGAAAAATTAGTCGGCCAGGAATCATCACCAGCAAGAGTTACTTTTTGGACCTAACTTGACTGGACTAACCGGAAAAGTAAAAAGATCTCGAAATTTACTCTAACTTGACTTTAAGCTCCAATTACTTTTAAACAGATGGATTTATCAAAAAATAATAAAAGACTATTTTAGGTAGATTTTTCTAAAATCTAACTATTGTATTTGTCCTCATGGTCGATTTTTCAAGGAATTTTGTCACAACCTATCATAATTAGTTGAGTAGGGTTCGAAAATACCATCCGTTAAAAAATTTATATATGTATATATATATATATATATATATATATATATATATATATATATATATATATATATATATATATATATATATATGTATGCACAGCGGCAGTTTTGACGACAATTTTTGACAATATACGGCAGGTTTGACGACATTTGGTGGGTTTGACGACTGTCGTCAAAGTCAAAAGCATACAACAGTGGTTTCGACGACATCTCAAAACTGCCATTTGGAGAAAATGGCAGTTTTGAAGAATGTATATGCTGTTATACGTATAAAATATAAACGTTTATACTAATATACGGCCACTTTGACGACATTAATCTAGTAATAAATGGCAAGTTTCACGACATTTAGTAGATTTCACGACACAAATCGGTGTTAGTTAGACTTTAAACGGCAGAATTGACGACATTTTTAGGTATAACACGGCAGATTCCACGACATACGGCAGTTTTGACTACTATCGTCAAAGCCGACCATGAATATAATTGTGGGTTAAGAACGCTCGTGAGAAAATGAATCAGATTTCCGTAGATTTAAATTTTGGAATAGATCTAAGTGCACGAATTAAATATAGCTGATGGAAGCAGGTGTGCAGAGATCTTTGCAAATCTGCAGAAATCTATGTAGATCTACGTAACTCTATTCAGATCTACGTATATCTAACCCATTTCTTTACGGGCACGACTTAACTTACGTAGATAGTAAATACTTAGTGTAAATATCCCAGATTTCTACTCTCTAAAAGTGTATTAGAGAAGTTTTCACTGATTCTCTTTATCAGTGCTAACATGTTGCAATAATGATATGTGAAATTTTATCCAATGAATGAATTCATTTAACTATACTGATAGAACAGTGTTTCAGACTAAAATATCTTTTAATATTCATGAACTGTTGTCAGTATGTTTAACAGTTATTTGCTGAGATTTTTACTGAACAACCTAATTTTTACGCTGCTATATTTGTAAAATTCATTTTTAATTTTCCTTCAATAGAAATTAAATACCCATCTAACAATGTTTTTCAATTCTTGAGCAAATCTGCTCTCAAGATCAATAGGTGATAGTGTCTTTTTCTACGTATGTGTCTTTCTGCAGATACTTGTAACCAGATCGAAATTACAAGCCTAGTGCAAGCCTTACACAAGAAATTCTTGCCAGATTATAACTCAATTCTGGAGAAAGACTATAGTTGGAAATTGTTGCGCCAAGTTCACTCAACACTGAAAAAAAAAATTTGCTATCATAACAAAAATCAAGACTACGCAGCTATTTGTTATGATAACAAAACTATCTTGGTTAACGCAACGAAGTGACATTTGTTGTGGTAAGTAAAGTGAAGTTACTGTTGTAACAAATGATACGTGTTGAAGAAAAATTTTTCGAACACGCATAGAATTCTGTGCTTTAATTAGGTGAACAATATCATTAAGAATTTATCACGAGTTTTTTATTTTTGACATAAATTGCGTTTGTAAAATATAGTTAAAATATTAAACGCTATTTATTTTGTAAAATATACCAATATGTTTAAGTATAGCTAAAGGCGCCTTCAAGAAGTGATTTTTCTGACTCAAGAGAATATATCAAGAAGCGATAATATTTAAGGTGAAGTAAAATTGTTCCAAGTCAAGAAATTTTTCTTATCTTAGGAATTTCTTTCTGTTCTAAAACAACTCAGATCTATCTGAAAAATTCCTGGTTTCAGTAAACTTTTTCTTCCATCTAGTACATTGCTAAAGTTTATAGTCTGTATTGGACATAGTTGTGAACGTGATGCTTGGCCCAATTTGGACATTTTACTTACCACAACAAATGTCACTTCGTTGCGTTAATCAAGATAGTTTTGTTATCATAACAAATAGCTGCGTAGTCTTGATTTTTGTTATGATAGCAAATTTTTTTTTTTCAGTGAAAATTTACTAAGGCTCAAAATTGACCTTGAGCCTTGAGTACATCTTGAGCAAGCCATGCGTAAGTACCCACTGTAAGTTACTGGCGCAAGAAATACGTCAAACACTTTTTCATTACACCATGTTCAGGATATCTTCAATCTTCTTGCGTACGATACCACAAGCAAGACATACACAAATCTTAACATAGGTTTCTTGATACACAATCTTGCGAAAGACACATACATAGAAAAAGACACTAGCAGCTAGGGTCCTTGCTAAAGATACTTACTCCATAATCTTGCTCTAACACGTGTTACTAGAGTAACCGTGCATTCTCAAAAGTCATGCTATAAAGACCTCAGAATATCCATAATTTAATTTTCTTTTTAACTTTTCGCTGAAAAAATCGATGATTTCTGATACATTTGAAAAGTTATTTTTTCTAGTATTTTCAATTTTCAATCAAAATATACATGAATAATTTATTACGTAACGAATGTATTGCAGATAAATTTTCAGATTACTTAATTTATAAAAGCAGTCGGATAATGTATGTGAATATTAGATTTAAAATTAGAAGTAATATTATTAAAGTTTCAAAATAAACATTACAATATTTGTCCAGACTCTCCTCTTTAGATATGTAGATGAATTTGGAACATAAATGAGTCACAACTACATTCTTGGAAAACTCTCTTGCAGAGGATTGAATAATTTACAAAGGATTTTCCGATTTATAAACTGAATAATTTATTCTTCTCTTGAAACGACTAATTACTCAGACATAGAAAAATTTTCCGTAAAATTTTAACAGAAATAACCAATAGTGCACCCGTCAAAATTTTCTGATAAACCCACATATAGTTTAATATGTCCACTAGAGTGACTCGTTTGGAGCGACTATTTTTTTTCCATCGCCACTTAAAAATATTGTTATAGACATTGAAAAAAAATTCCCTGCAAGTTTCAGCACTTCATTTTAATTTTGAGAACTTTATATTTGATTTTGAAGTTGTCCCTTTAAAATACATAGAAAAGTTAGGATTTTTTTTCAATTCTCTATAACTCAGCTGCATTTCAACTTATCAAATCGTGGATAACGATTTTTTAGGAAATTTGATTCTCTACAAAGAAGGTTCTCTTAGTGAAGTGGCTTACTTTGTTCGTTCACGTGATATAGGAATTTTTGTAATTTTGTAAATAAAATATTTGTAAAAAATTTTTCCGAAACTCATCAATTTTAACACTTCAGATTTTTATAAATGGATTAAATTTATGGATGAAAAATTATTTACTGATTTAAAATAGACATTAAATGGAATTTGGTCGAATTTTGAGAAAAATATTTTATTTACAAAATTATTAAAACCCTCGCAGATTTGAATCACGGTGGGAACACGGTGGGTTTGTTCCATTTTACCACTGTGATTACGCGGTGTATCCACCGTGATTCCACGGTGGCTTGACCACTGTGTATACACGGTGTTTCCACTTTGATTACGCGGTGGATACACCATGGAACCACAGTGGTGAAATAGCACAAAGCCACCGTGGAATCACGGTGGATACACCGCGTAATCACAGTGGATACACTGTGTATACCCGGTGGTGAAATGGAACAAACCCACCGTGTAACCACGGTGGATCCACGGTGTTTCCACTTCCACGGTGTTTTCACCGTGATTCAAATTTGCGAGGGAATCCCTATATCACGTGAACGAAGAATTTGATCCACTTAACTAGAAGGGTCTTTTTTGTAAAGAATCAATTGTTCCAAAAAATCGTACTCTGCATTTTTACTTTAAATTTCGTTATTTAGTTAATATCAACAAAATACAAGATATTATTAAAAAAAACTATTTTCCAAATCATGACTGAAAAAACAATTGAAGTTCGAGTAAAATTACTAAGAAGAATTTTGAAGCGTATTGAATTACCTACAAAATACAGCAAACGGCGACCCGAAAACATGAAATGCGGCTGGGTTATAGAAATTTGAAAACAAAATCGTAACTTTCCTATATATTTTAAATGGAAAAACTTTAAAATCAAATTTAAAGTACTTAATATTAAAATTAAGAGCTGAAACTTGCAAGAAATTTTTTTTTTTTAATGCCTATAACAAAATTTTTATGTCAGAGTGAAAAAACAAATAGTCGCTCCAAACGAATCACCTTAATGTTCGCACTAAGGTGTTTTAGAGAAAAAAAAATTTTTTTTGGCATTCAAAAATTAAAAGTATACCTGAAAATAAAAATATTGTTGCCAATCCGAGCTCTTAATAATAATATTAAGGTTTGCCTCAATCCATTTTTCTATTTTCCACTGAAAATAACACAGAAAAAAAAATTTTTTTTTTTCGAATTTTCCAGCTCACAAACCAATCAACGAATTTTTATGCACATTAAACATTTTTGTAGGAAATGAAACGCTCTATAAAAAAAGTTTCTTATCATTTTTCGATAAATTCCACTGTTCAAAAGTTATTCAAGTTTCAAGTCAAATTTATAGTAAATTGTGAGATCTTTTCACTTTTCGGCAAAACTATCAGTTCTATCACAAAATGTCATGGACTTTTTTTGTAGGTATTTTTATTGCTTACAAATTATCACAAATAAAGTTTTTCGAAATTCCGCATTGTTTTCGAGTTATTTTCATTTCAATTTCAAGCTCTTAAAATCAATAGAAATCTATTTTTGATACTTGAATAACTTTTGAACAGTGGAATTTATTAAAAAATGGTAAGAAACTTTTTTCGTAGTGCTTTTAATTTCCTTCAAGAATATTTATTGTGTATAAAAATCCGTTGATTGGTTAGTAGACTAGAACATTCTGAATCAAAAAAAATTTTTTTTTCCTGTGTCATTTAAATGTAAAATAGAAAAATGGATTAAGGCAAACCTTAATATTATTATTAAGAGCTCGAATTGGTACCAAAATTTCTATTTTTAGTTTTACTTTTCATTTTTAAATATCAAAAAAAAAATTTGTTTTTTTTTTTTTAAACACCCTAGCCCACATATAGTGTATATCAATATATCCAATACGGTCTGAAATGTATGCATAGCGGCAGTTTTGACGAAAATTTTTGACAACATACGGCAGGTTTGACGACATTTGGTGGGTTTGACGACTGTCGTCAAAGTGAAAAGCATACGACAGTGGATTTGACGACATCTCAAAACTGCCATTTGGAGAAAATGTATAGAAAATGATAGTCTGTAATTTTGAATACAATTGTAAAATGAATATATATGTTATGTCCGACTATTATTTAATTAATATTTGGTTGCGTGGATTGGGGCGTTCGGACTAACACATGCAATTTTCGGCTTAAATGTTTTATTCAAGCCTTATTTTATTTTATTTTAGGGATACGTTTCGATGTAAGTTTTCTTTTAATTCTTAGTTTACTAAAAATGAGTTATATGATATGCGAATTGATACATACGATTTGAAATTTATAGCGTCCTTTTTCCAATTAAATTATTGAGGCCGATGGAAAATTTGTTAGAGAATTTAAAAGATAAATTAGTCGCTTATAAACTTCCTACCTTTGCCGTGATAGTTCTCGTTGATTATTTCTCCCTTCCTTTTTTTTTTTGAAGACTCCTTAGTAGTAGGCCCTTGGACTCCTGAGATGTGCTCCTTGGAGTGGTTGACGATTTCTCTTTCTCTCGTGCAAGCGATGACCCGCGAGGGAAGGTGATCAATATTAACTAACTTAATTTTAATTAATGAAGCACAAAAACAGTCTTTCACTTTTTCTTTCGTTTTATTCAACTATTAAACTTTAATTGTTTACAAACCAAAAATACCTTTAATTTTTCTTAGTAGAAATTAGAGATGATACTCTTTAAAGGCTTTTATTTTTATGCATAAACATTTGTTACACTTAAGTATACACTGATATTTTCTTATTCTTTATTAGATTAGTTTTGTGTTTTAATGGAATAAAATTCCTTTAATTTTCCCAAAGGAATTAGAGATGCTACTCTTTAAAGGTTATTTCTTTTATTTTCCCACATGTATTCACTGTTAGTTACAATATCTGGTTTTCAATTTTCAATGCACTAAACGGTGCTATTAACACTTAACTACGGACTCACAACCGATAACACTTTTTTTTTGTTTTACTTTTCTTTTCTTTAAAGATTTTTCTTCGCGATGCGATTTTATTTTTCTCTCTTGGAGCGGTATATTTTATATAGATATATATATATTTCTTTATTTCACTGCTATAACTTTTCTTTACTTTGTTTTGTATTTTTTTTATAAAAGCGACGTGGTCGGTTTTATTTTATTTGTATATAATGGTTTGCGAACTTTATTTCCTGAATAAAATTTTTCGCGGTTTGTTTGGTTTCGAAAGATACTATGTACCGAATAATGACTCTTTGTTGAAAACTTTGAATTCAACTAGTGACCGGAAAGCAAGCCTGTGCTCGGTAGAGTAACGTTGCTCTTGAAAAATTTTCGGATGCAACCATGGGGCCCGAGTCAGAGGAGGGGGAATTTGCAGCGTCTTACAAAGTGTGAGGGGATGTTATGTCCGACTCCGGAACCTTTTTCAAAATTCATGCTGAACATCCTGAGGAATATCTATTCCATTTCTTATAATAGAAACCAGGATTGATGCAGCTAAGAGGTACAAAAATCGTACCAGTTTTCTTTTCTCATGTCTTTCATTCCCTTATTCTTTCCGGCTCCCCACTTAATTTCTCAATCGTCTTCCTATGCGTGGTGACACTCATAATTAACATAGACTTAAATTAAGTTCCGTCAACGGACATCTCACACTTTGTAAGACGCTGCAAATTCCCCCTCCTCTGACTCGGGCCCCATGGTTGCATCCGAAAATTTTTCAAGAGCAACGTTACTCTACCGAGCACAGGCTTGCTTTCCGGTCACTAAGTGAATTCAAAGTTTTCAACAAAGAGTCATTATTCGGTACATAGTATCTTTCGAAACCAAACAAACCGCGAAAAATTTTATTCAGGAAATAAAGTTCGCAAACCATTATATACAAATAAAATAAAACCGACCACGTCGCTTTTATAAAAAAAATACAAAACAAAGTAAAGAAAAGTTATAGCAGTGAAATAAAGAAATATATATATATCTATATAAAATATACCGCTCCAAGAGAGAAAAATAAAATCGCATCGCGAAGAAAAATCTTTAAAGAAAAGAAAAGTAAAACAAAAAAAAAGTGTTATCGGTTGTGAGTCCGTAGTTAAGTGTTAATAGCACCGTTTAGTGCATTGAAAATTGAAAACCAGATATTGTAACTAACAGTGAATACATGTGGGAAAATAAAAGAAATAACCTTTAAAGAGTAGCATCTCTAATTCCTTTGGGAAAATTAAAGGAATTTTATTCCATTAAAACACAAAACTAATCTAATAAAGAATAAGAAAATATCAGTGTATACTTAAGTGTAACAAATGTTTATGCATAAAAATAAAAGCCTTTAAAGAGTATCATCTCTAATTTCTACTAAGAAAAATTAAAGGTATTTTTGGTTTGTAAACAATTAAAGTTTAATAGTTGAATAAAACGAAAGAAAAAGTGAAAGACTGTTTTTGTGCTTCATTAATTAAAATTAAGTTAGTTAATATTGATCACCTTCCCTCGCGGGTCATCGCTTGCACGAGAGAAAGAGAAATCGTCAACCACTCCAAGGAGCACATCTCAGGAGTCCAAGGGCCTACTACTAAGGAGTCTTCAAAAAAAAAAAGGAAGGGAGAAATAATCAACGAGAACTATCACGGCAAAGGTAGGAAGTTTATAAGCGACTAATTTATCTTTTAAATTCTCTAACAAATTTTCCATCGGCCTCAATAATTTAATTGGAAAAAGGACGCTATAAATTTCAAATCGTATGTATCAATTCGCATATCATATAACTCATTTTTAGTAAACTAAGAATTAAAAGAAAACTTACATCGAAACGTATCCCTAAAATAAAATAAAATAAGGCTTGAATAAAACATTTAAGCCGAAAATTGCATGTGTTAGTCCGAACGCCCCAATCCACGCAACCAAATATTAATTAAATAATAGTCGGACATAACAATGAATTTTCTGGTGGCAGCGGTGGGATTCGGTCGTTTAAGTATTTTCTTTTAATCTATTTAAAATAGTTATATACAGTAGAATTTTAAGAAAAAAAAAATTTTGAAAAATATTTAAATTGTTTGAACAAATAGAAAATTAGAATTTATAAATGCTAAAAATTAAAAATATATTCCTTTAAGGAGTTGTATCTTCATTTTCTTTATGAAAAATAAAGGAACTTTATTTTTAATCACTATTTTATAAAACAAAGGAAATACATAATATAATCGTGGTAGATTTTACTATTTTTATTAAAGTCGGGTGATCTAGAAATTTTTATGGCATCCTTCTTTCCTCTTAAAAATTAAATTTAAGTTATAATTATAAGAATAATATATTTACTTGAAACTTTGATACTTTGCTATCACCGGGAATAATCTCTCAAATCATTATAATATATATATTCAATTAAGAACACAAATAGTATATTTTTAATTTCTTTTGAGCCGTATGAAAATAGACAAAGTGTTGTTTTATGGTGTTTTGTTTTCACTACAGATTTAGTATTAAATCTAATTCCTGAACAAATGTGGAGGTGATTAGATCTCCTCATAGGAACATAGTGAAAGGAAAAATTTCCGTAAAAGAAACGTATTAAAATATAAAAAAAATTCTCTCAAAGTTTCAGACCAACTGTTATATTTACCTATATGAATTTTATTATTATATTTAAACTGTGCATGTAATTGAGGCTGATACAAAAATTATACGTACTAATATCCTAGTTATTAAGATAATACCCTAGACCCCCCAAACCGATACGCATAGTCGTAAAAGATCAAGAAAAAAAAATTTTTTTAAGGAAAAATTTTTCGGTATCTGATTTTGCAGCAGGATAGCTATTTTCGGAAAACTAGTGGCGAACAAAAATTTTAAAATTAACCCTTGAAATAGTACATGAAGCCTGAGGGTACATTACAAAATATTAAAATTCTGAAAATGTATAAGATTAAAAATAAGCTCCTTTAAAGAGTTGTATCTCTATTTTCTCGCAGGAAAAATAAAGGAATTTTATTTTTATCCGCATCTTATAAAAGAAAAGAAAAACCTTCAAAAACTTATTGAATTTATAAAAGAACAAATTTTTAGAAAAAAAACATATCATCGAGTTTCCCCTTTTCGGTTGCTATAATAATAAAAAAAAAATTTTTTAGTAATTGTTCATATATCATATTATTAATACGTTTTCGTTGAATAATTATTCGGTTTAATTTTATCGCAGGAAATATCTTATTTCGATGACTAAAGTTTTAGTATACGATTACGATCTAAAAGAATTATTACAGCAAGGCTTAAATAATATAATATAATATAATATTTTATAAATATCATATTAAATAATCGTAAGAAAAATACACATATATATATCATCTTACTCGCGTCAGCAATTTAGTAAATAAAATAATTTATCTTATATTTATGTCTACTCGGCATTTGGGTCCGTGTGAATAGTTTTTATTCCAGTTATCGTAGATAAGAATCGAAATTCAATCCTCGAACGTTACGATTTAATGACGAAAGCGAACTAAGAATAAATACAAAGAATTATTTGTGTAATCGGACTACATCCGCTTATCTTCGTTGGACTCTTTGAGCAAAAATAAACTTCGTTTATAAACTTTCACTTTTATGTTTCAACTATTTTGTTCTTGGAAATATTTACTTTAGAAAATAAAACTTTTATTTTTTTTTTATTAGTTTCAAAATACGAAAAGTATTTAAAATAAAGAAAAAAAAAACAAAAAAATAAGCACATGTGCAGCTAGAATAAGAAAACCATTATAGGCTTACTTTTATGACCTGGAGTACTTGCCTTGTACAAAGGACTCCCTATATTTTCATCTTTACTATATAATATAACCCAAAATATTCTAGTTTGAACCCAAGACGAAAAACACATGTTCTTTTGGGCACAATAGCGTAAGTTGGACTCCACAATAAATTAAATAAATAAAAGAGAAAAAAAAAATATTTTTTTTTTTTTTACTTTTAAATTGAAATTTTATTTCATGTTACAGTAAGACAGTACTGCCTTTTTGTTATTAGTAATTCTATTTATAATACAATATTCCTTTAATATAGAACGATTTCAAAAACTTAATATTTATAAAGATACTAAATAATTAAATTCATTTTGAGTAGAATTTTATTAAAAGTCTAAATTAGTACGGAGCAGTCATTTACATATATATATATATATATATATATATATATACATATACATGGTTTGTTGGGACCAACTAACGATAGTGTTAGAAAAATACAATACATTTCATCCATTTAATCTTCTTTTACTTTTATATTTATTTCTATTTTAGAGTATTTCCGCTCATAAGAAATGTTTAAAATTAAAAATAGCTTCCTTTAAGGAGTTGTAACTTCATTTTCTTTAAGAAAAATACAGGAACTATATTCCAGAAAAAAAAAATTTTTTATCTTTGCTGATATATATTTATATTCATATATATATTTTTTTTTTTTATTATCGCGAAAATACACATAATCTCTTGCAGTCATACGGCACTCAGGCCCTCTGACGTCAGAGACGTCCTTTGACCGGACAAGTACCTAGGGTCATAAAACTCAGGTCAAATTTTTGTTTAGTCCTCTTTAAAAATAAAGCGTTCGTTTTCCATTTACATTTAATATTACTTTAAAAGGAAATATAAAATAGAAAAAATTCCTTTTTATATACAATTTTTACTCGGAGCGCTATTTTCATTTTCGTCAATTGCTCAGAGAATTCAACGCGGATATATATATATATATATATATCTGTACATATATATATATCGCTAAAGGCAGAAAATTTTCAATAGATATCGTAATAGCACTTAATTAATTAGTTACTCGAATTTTTCGGATCTTAATACTTAATTAATTAAAATAATTTATAGGAAAGAAGAAAGATTTCTCTTTTAATTTAATTAGAATACGCGTATATATATAACTATATCTCACATTAAAATATCACTTTTGAGTTAAAAACTCTTTTCCTCTAAGTGGGAACAAAAGTGACAATTTCAACAACTCTATATAAGATTGATAAGATTTAGGTAGGAATTAGCAATAAACACCTTAAGTTATCTTTAATGCCGAAAAAAATGACGGAAGAAGAACTTGCCCTCCGAATGGAGGAGCTCGAGCAACGACAAAGCGAATTTGAACAACAAAAACGAGAATTCGAACAGCAAAAAAAAGAGCTAGCGCGTCAAAAACGGGAGGCTGAAGCCGCCGCAGCAAATAACACACTTCCCAACGGGAACGTTACCGTAAATATAGATCCTATTGATAGATTCTATACTCCAGCAAGAGATTTTGCCGCCACGATCCCTATATTTTCGGGCGACGGCGAAATAACATATGAACAATTTGATCGGTCGGTTACACAGCAACTCCACCTGCTACCTCAAAACAATCAGGATGTATATGTGGCACACCTTCTAAGCAGGCTAAGGGGGCGAGCTAGACGGTACGTAGAGGCGAAAGAATTGGCTACGGTAAAAGAAGTATTAGAAATCCTTAGGAAAGAGTTCAGGCCGCAGAACCCGATCAGATTTTTAAGTCGGAAACTGGCACGGTGCCAACGGGAACGCGAAGAATCCGTCGAGGAATTTTACTATCGCATAAAAGATATTCTGAACAGCCTGAAAGCAGTTAAAGATAAAGAGACAAATGGATGCGCAGCTTATGCGTCTGCATGCGCAGACGCTAAAGAAATATTTTTCGAAAATTTACCAAAACCCCTTCGACTCATGTTCGCTAAACAAATGCAAGACGAGGCTATCCGACTAACCCCACTTTTCGAGGAAGTTAAACGTTTGATGAAACTAACTGGGGATTATACCAGCAACTCGAATCGAGTACGGAGGTACGATAACGAAAACGCTCGCGCGGACGCGTGGGAGAACTCGAAGTTTTCCAGAGATTATGACGATTTTCAGAACCAACAAAGAGCCCGTAGAGAACATGCCACCCCGTATATTCCTAAGTACGGCCCAGACCCTGACAAAGAAACTGAATCTTTTTCTTACTCCCCCAAACTAAATCGGAAAGCCAACCCTCCGATAAACGAAACGGGAGATACTCCAAAATCAAACCTCGGTAACGTATCGGAACCAATCGCAAAGCCCGAGGGATATCGTATCGCAAAACGTGTCCTATTCCATGAGAAGGCGCCGGTTCCAGCGCCAGATGATAAAACTACCGAATTAGAATTTTTACGGAAAAAATATGACGAATTGCTACGACGCGTCGAAACCCTCGACAGCCGTAATTTAAACTCCAACGGTGCTCGATACACGGGGGGGATGTCGAGCAACCAAATCACCCCACCCCCTCAGAGACGCAGCGCGCCGAGCCCAACCAACGCGGCGGGCCTGCAAAAGAAGTTCAATGCAAAACCCTCTCCGGAACAATAGGAAATGGGCCGGTAATAACTTTAAATAATCCAAAATATTTTAAGAAACTTTTATCTGTGTTGCTAGACACAGGATCGTCTCATAATTTTATCAATTTATTTACGCTAAACGGGGAAGTCGAGGTTTACGAGACCTTGAAATCAGTCAATGGAATTACTCACGAGTCCGTCCCGATAATAGGTATAACAACATTCAAAATCTGGGATCTGAGTATCGACTTTTTCGTAACAACAGCCCCCATTAATAAATATGACGCAGTAATCGGTAATGATTTCTTTGATAGTAACAAGGCAATCATTTCGTTTTTCACCAACACTATGGTTTTGGGAAATAGGCCTATTCGTCCTATTCCCATTGTATATAATACACAAAACCATAAGGTTGTGTTAAATCTTAACTCAGGTCCTACTATCAAAGTATCATGTAGCGATCTGCACGAAGATCAACAAAAATTATTAATCGATACGGGCGGCGACGTCAGCTTGATAAAATTAAAAGCGCTGAAGCCCTACCTTCCAGTAGACACGAGTAAGATATTAGAATTAAGTGGAATAGGTACTAAGCTCATAAGCACTTTAGGAATAGTTTGGCTAAGAATTCGAATTCCATATCGTAAAAGATGACTTTCCCATCGCCGGTATGGGTATAATCGGGAACGACATATTAAAAACAGAAAAAGCGGAACTGTCTTACAGCAAACATTCGCTGACTTTGATAAATATACCTGCGCGAACGATACCTTTCGTTAACGGAGATAGAGATCAGTGGATTACGGTACCACCTAGAACGAGTATCTGTTATTCAATTGCCGTCGAAGCCAATCTCCTAGATGAGGGGTACTTACCCCAAGTCCAGCCTTTTCCTGGAGTCATCTTAGGGGACGCCGCGGTAAAAGTAAAAAATGATAGAGCAATTGTCATGATAACCAATTTTAACGAATGTAGAGCCGAATTCGAAGTACAACCGATTCCCATCGAGGAATACGAAGTAAACCCGCATTACATACCTGGCGAAAGCGATAGCGAATCCTCCGATGAGCAATCTGATCCACAATCCGAAAACCCGGACCGTATAAAAGAAATTTTGAGGCGAGTTCCTATGAAAGATCTAACAGCCGAGCAAAAACAACATATCCTAGAGCTAGTTCGGGAGTTTCATGATAGATTCTTCCTTCCGGGCGACGAATTGGGCCTTTCAAATACAACATTCTGCCGAATTCCACTAACCGATAATAAACCCGTTAAAATCAAGCAGTTTCGGTTACCCAAAGAACATCAGGACGAAGCTAAACGTCAAGTGAAAGAATTAATCGAAACTAACGTCATTCAGAGATCCAGATCTCCATATAACGCGCCGGTATGGATCGTCCCTAAGAAAGCGGATGCCCAAGGGCGAAAAAAATGGAGAATGGTCATAGATTTTCGGGCTTTGAATAAGAAAACTATCGGTGATTCATATCCTCTACCCAACATCAACGACATGTTGCTCAGACTAAGCGGAGCAACGATGTTTAGCGTCATGGATTTAGCACGCGGGTTCCACCAAGTCCCCATGGCCCCAGAAGATCGGGAAAAAACAGCCTTTTCCACACCAGAAGGACATTATGAATTTGTTCGAATGCCTTTTGGTCTTAGCGTAGCACCCCCAACCTTTCAAAGGATGGTAGATGACGAAACTGAAGATATGAGAAATGCCGGGGAACTCGAAAACTTGATCGATGATTTCCTGATTCCCGCTAAAGATCTTAACGAACACAATAACCGATTAAAAAAATTTCTACATAAACTTAGAGAAGCAAATCTAACCTTACAGCCGGAAAAATGTAAATTCTTCTGCAAAGAGGTGACATTTCTTGGGCACATAATCAGTCCCCAAGGTATTAAACCTGACCCAGCAAAAGTTTCAGCGTTAAAAGCCGCTTCCCAGCCCACAAATCACACTCAAATGAGAAAGTTTTTGGGGTTGGCCAACTATTTGCGAAGATTTATTGAAAATTTCGCGGAAAGAACTAAACCTTTAACTGAACTTACAAAGAAAAATAAAATTTTTAAATGGTCTGATGAAGCCCAAATTGCTTTTGACGATATCAAAGACGCGATTTGCGAACAAACCTTGCTGATTCATCCTCGCCCGGATAAAGCGTTTACCTTGATAGTCGATGCTTCCGAGGTAGGAGTAGGTTGCATTCTAGGTCAGGAAATTGAAGTAGAATCAGATATAGACCACCCGGAGAGAATCGTACAATTCTTGCCAATAGCATATGGGTCTCGTACATTAATAGACGCGGAAACTCGATACACCAGACAGGAGCGCGAATGCTTAGCTCTCGTATTCGCTATCAAGCAGTTTCGGCCATATCTGCATGCACGTGAATTTACGGTACAAACTAACGAGGGATGTATCTCTTGGTTGAGAGACGGCGTACATCTAACGGATAGGCAGGTTAAATGGAAATCTCTATTAAATGGGTATAGGTTTAAAGTCGTTCTGAAAAGAAAAGTTGGCGATCAACTAGCCGATGCTTTATCAAATAATCCTCCGACTCGTTTAATAGAACCGTGCTCTACCAGTCAAGTTAGCATGTGCCCGATAGATAACCCTCAGACTATTCCAACTAAAAGAGGACCAGGTAGACCCAGAAAAACGGACAAACCCAACCCTTCAGGGAAGGAGAAACCCGTCTTTCCGGTACCTCGGGAAACCATTGCCTCCAGATTAAGACAAAGAATGAGTGAGTCAAGGTCAACTGATCACCTCTACAAAAGACCTAACTATAAAGAACTAGAGACGTCTGCGCTTTCGTCGGCAGATGAAACCCTTAGTAAGTCCAATCCGCAATTATCAAAGGTAACAGTTTCGCCACCCAGGGCATTTCCTAAGGAAATACCCTCCGTGGTAGAAATAGAACCTAATTTCACCGAGACCGACGAAGCCGAGCGCGATAGCCCTCCGTTATCCGAGAACACTGGCGCGGAAATAGTTGAAAGAGATTCAAATCCCGAAACGATCGTACCGGTCAACTTACAAGAGAGTTTTAGTAAATTTGACGAGATTATACGAAAACGGGAAGAACAAGAGCAGGCCGCGGAGTTGTTGCGGGAGGAACAGGAACGGGAGAAGGCTCTATCGAGAGAACATTTAGTAAAGGAAATCAGAAGATCGTTTCATCGGTTTGATCGTACCCTAAGGGGAGCAGAGTCAGAAAATTCGGAGGAGGAATACGGTGAGGAATCGGCCTCCGAGGCTGATAACGAGGAAGTAAATGAATCGGAAGATGAGGCGGAAGAATCCGAGATCGACTCTATCGACGAGGCTACGAACGAAAGCCTCCAGCAAGTAACGGTACCACCTTTCGGAGAGGTAACACCTTCCCTCAACCGACAACTCATGTCCTCTTTCGGAGAAATGTACTGGGATAACGGGGCATATAAACTATTAAGAACTCCCGCTGGAGAAAAGATCTGTTTTTCGCCACGGTCACCCTTTACATTAGACTTAAATGTAACTCCTGAGAGTCCAATCGAACGACCCGAGGAGAACCTAGAGTCAAACACCCCGAAACAGAAAACACCAATTGAGACTGAAAAACCGGAAACACGTAAAGATGAAGATTTAGAACAACCCGTTTTGCTAAAACCAAACCCGAAATACCCGTTGCCCAACACAGTCACGGCGCATAATATATCCAAGTCTTTCGAAACGGAACAATTACCTGACATAGGTAGGACCTCTGTTGGTTCAGAATCGAATAAGAACAACCCATTCAGCTCTGAACCAGTAGGGGAACCGCTCTTAAAGATCTCTCATAGTCGGGACGGGCTCACCTATGCTAAAGATAACATCGCTCATTTCCTTTCCGCAGATTGTAAGTTTACGCAACCAGTACCGAAGTTACTGCAAGCGTTAAATTATATTTCTGAGGCTGAATTTAAAATAAATAAACCTAAAGTAGGACAGGTATTTGTAACTCAGTATGGAAAGAGTCGAGTCTTTACAGTATTCTTTAAATCCCGTCATTTTGAGAAAACTACTCCGGAAATGATATCAGACGCCCTTTATAGATTAAGAGGGGCCTTAGAAAAATACAAAATATTGACATTAAGGATAGCCGAAAATGGTGATGAGATCGGAGAGGGAATAGAACCCTATTTGTGCAAAATATTCAAATTCTGCCCGATTAATCTCACACTCACTAAAGGTAAAATAATATGCCCAACCGAAGACCAGAAGGTACCGATAATTACCGAGCATCATTCTAGTTTAATTGGAGGCCATAAAGGCGTCGTAAAAACTTTTTGGAGAATACGCGAGCGGTATTATTGGTCCGGAATGAAAGAGGACATACATAAATTTATACAGAACTGTGACGTCTGCCAGCGCGAAAAATTATCGCGAATAAAGACCAGACAACCTATGATAATCACTGACACGCCCTTTGAACCGTTTGAAAAAATTTCAATTGACACGGTAGGACCACTCGAACTAACTCCTGACGGTAACAGACATATACTCACTATACAGGACAATTTTTCAAAATTTTGTGCCGCCGTCGCGATACCGGATATACGAACTGAAACCATAGCTGAAGCGTTAGTTAATAATTTCATCAGCTTATACGGATGTCCGAAAGTAATCTTATCTGACAATGGTACTTCGTTTACTAGCAAACTTTTGAATAAATTGGCGCGAATTCTAAGAATTAAGCGAGTAACAACTTCTGCGTACCACCCGCAGTCTAATGGAGCATTGGAAAGATCGCACCATGCCTTAGTCGAATATCTAAAGGTATTCATAGAATCATTCCCGGATTGGGACAAATATTTGGCTATGGCAATGTTTAACTATAACACAACAGTGCACTCTGCTACTAATTTCACACCGTTCGAACTAATATATGGGAAAAATGCTCGCTCACCAACCTCATTCCCAGACTACTCACAGATAGAAACCTACCCCGAGTCAATCGGGAACTTACTGACCCGATTAAACGAAGCTCGAGCTATAGCTCGAATAAATCTAATCGACGCCAAAATTCACTCAAAAGACCGATACGATAAAAATTTACACGAGGTAGATTTTTCACCCGGTAAATTTGCATATGTAATAAAAGAACCGCGAAAGGGAAAACTCGATAGTTATTATCGCGGACCCTATGAAATAGTAAAGATCCTAGAAAATGGTACCGTAGTCCTAGAAACGGACGAGGGACATAGGTTCTCAAAACACCCGTCAAAAATAAAACTAGCGTTCTCAATTCATGAGATAGCTAAGAAAACCTTAAAATCTCGGGCTTCATAAAAGAAAATCTTTTGTTGCAGATGCTAGCCATACGAATCCTATCTTTGGTAATACTTTTTGGGTTATGGAAATTTATAAACTCAAATAAAACTTATGAGATCCAGTATTTCGAACAAAAATCCGGAATTTATTTTGAGAGGTTCAACAATATCCACCTTATACGGGAAAAATGGAATATGTTAGTTACGATTGATGTAGGAGGTCTCCTAACGGATACCTCGGAAGAACAAATCGAATATGAATCCGTGTTTCTGGATTGCTTCGAAAAAAATTATTTTACCGGAGCCCTATGCTCTCGAGTCCTTCAAAAACCATCAATAGAATACATAAGAAGCGAAAGCGTTCACTTGATTGCTCACCTAATGGAGATCATAGATCGAACTCCTGTAGGGGGACACAGAAATGCTAGAAACATATGGTGGGGATTGGTAGGAACGGTAGCTAGAAAGGTATTTGGAATGCTAGATCACGAGAGCAACGAAAACTATAGACAAGAAATTAGTAATCTTTATCGCGATGAAGCTCAAATCGTCCACTTAATCAATAACTCTACACACATCTTACGAACGGAAATCAATTCTCTTGGCACACAACTCAAAGATAATGTCAAGAAGATTAACACACTCGCTAAAAGTATCGAAGAAATTGCTCAAACTCAGAATGAGCACATTAACATAGTAGATCAAGAATTAGAATATAGTATGTATGCTACTAGAGTCTATAGACATATCTTACATCGTAATAATTTAATAAGAGCGGCCATAACTGCTATAGAGGAGGCTAAACGGGGAATCCTGAACTCTGAATTGGTTTCTCCGGAACAATTGAAAGAAGTTATGAGGTCCATAGAGCGTAAATTCCCAAATTTAAACCCTCCACAGCCATTAGATCATATTGATCTCCAGACATTAACCAAAATAGCACGAATTTCGGCTGCAAAATCAGACCAACTAATTATAGTTACTATTGAAATTCCTTTAATGGATAAATATGTGTGGCAAAGCTACAAACTAATACCGTATCGAGTGCCTCATTACTTAGGAGAAACACTTGTAAGTTTATCGGTAGAACCAACTTCCGAATATATAGTAATTCAATCCGGATTTAACAATTTTTACTCAGCCTCACAGAAATATATAGATCGGTGCCTACCCGCAGGTGAAGAGTTGGCATGCTTCCCGGACATACCGTTAGAGTCAATTTCCGAATCTAACGAATGCGGAATAGATTTATTTAAAACTAAAGTTCCTAATGATATGATCGAGTGTAATTATTATTCCATCAGAATTCTACTCAATGGATCGCGCTAACTACGGAAAATGCATGGCTATTCTCTTCATTTCGTCCGGAAAATCTAAAAATTAGCTGCGAGGGCGAATTAGCGACTACCATAAAATTAGAGGGTAGCGGGTTGTTAAAGTTTCCTTCCAATTGTAGAGCCGAAAACCATCAAATCACACTATTAAGTTTAGGCGAATACGGCTACAAAGCGGTCGGAGTAAACCCGGAAAAAGATCTAAATGCTACAACCGAATATTTAAGATTTAAACAATTAATAAGTGATAAAAATATATCCAACTTTCGTACAAGTCCTTTCGTGCTTCCTAAATCTCTAGCAGGGGACAGCATTAACTCAATTCAAATCAGAATCAAGGAAATAGATTCGGAAAATCAAAAAGATAAAACATCTCAGAACCTGCTGTATGTTAGCGTAAGCTTTGCATCAGTTACCGTTATCGCAATTATAATAGCCGCGGGCCGTAAATTAAAATCACGCGTGAGACAAGCTTTTAGACATAGTGTCAGGTTTTCCCAGGAAAAAACACTCGCTGAAAATGTTTCCTCGGTACGTGAAATTCGACGGTCCACCCAGACCATGATCTCCATGATACCGGAAGATATTGATAGTGTCGCGCCCATTGCCGAAAACGTTTCCTCGGTGCGTGAAATTCGTCAGTCGATCCAAGCCGCGGTCTCTGAAGAAATTGAGAGTGTCGCGCCTAGTACTCGAGAGGTCAGCAAGCCAACTCCTAGCCATCGGGCAGTTTACCTACAGGCTGAGTCAGGATTTTAACCTCAGAAATAAAATACCACATACAAGTTCCAAAGGAGCATCGCCTCCATTTCCGTATCAAAGGAAGACTTGGACAATTTTACTTTTATGATTCAATATATCTTATCAGACCCCCTTAGAATAGGCCACTAGTTGTAGTTCAGCAAATAAGAGGGGGCATCGACCCCATTTCCTTAAAGGAAAACTCATGTAACATTTAATTTAAGTTGTAGAAAGAAAACCCACCACGACCATGGCAAAGCGCGTCAACCCCCAGACCATGATGGAGGCAAAAATCCACCTGGAAAAATACAGGCATCTCTCGCAGGAGGAAGATGAGAGGCGCAAAAAGAAGCTCAATGACAAACTCAATGCAACCAGAATCTATCCTATCGATCCCAGAGACGGCGACATAGAGTATTATCACAGTATAACCATACGTGACCGGACTCCCAGACCTATGCCGGAAGTCCAAGACGAGGCGAACGAGCCCATGCTCGAACTTCTCATTTATGGTCTGCCAAGAACTACGACCAAGAACAAACTGACTAAGACCCTACAGCTCAAGCCGGAGGAAATCGAGAAACTTTCCATCTTTCCTGGTAAAAACAACTTGGCGGTAGGGCGGCTAAAACTCCACTCGGTCATCACGTCGCTGAATCTGCAGACTCAATCTCGAGACAATAAATTCGCTATAGGAAGGAGTAAAATACGAATCGTCCCGTTCAAGAAGTTGAGTATTAAACTTCCATCCGAACGCGGGAGGTCCGAGGGAAACAACTTGCACGAGTATCTTGATCCTGACAGCTGGAGCGAAGTATTTGGATACCTCGACTCAACGGACATGTGTGCCTTAGCCGCTTACTCTCCGGGTATGTGTCATGTAATCCGGCACGTTCTGCGAAACCTCGAGGTAAATCCTGACAACATCAACCGCATCCTCAACTTCACCGGGGCAAGAAGCACTGACGAACTGTTATCCGGGCTCTTTGCAGCGCAAAGGTTAAACCTCCGCAGGTTAAGCATCAACCTACCAGAAGACCAACTAGCATCTCCAGGGGTAATTGCCAGCTTCATTAAGTACAGAATTCCCGAACGCCTAACGTGTCTGGACATATCTGGGGCCATTATCTCCAGTGGATTCATCGAAGAGTTGCCCAGACTGGAGTCTCTAACCGCTCTCGCCATCGGAAGATCACAGGGACCATTGGACAAAGAGCTGAGCGGGACCTTTCAACAACTGCCCAGGCTGGTAGAATTCGGTATAAGTGATAATACTTTCTTCACGGGATCCTCCCTAAAACGGGGTTTCGAAAAATTACAAAAACTAACACTCAAGGGTTGTTACTTCTTAAACCACGAACATCTGATTCAGTATTTCAAGGATAACACAATCCTCAGTGTACTAGATATCCAAGATTGCGACCGGACCAGACAACGGTACAAGGAGAACATTGATATGCTTCCGCTTATCAACGCTATTGGGAGTACCAAGATCAGGGCACTGAAGTTCCGATGGGGAAATTACCAAGACGACATATGGTGGCATCCATCAGATATGATCACCAGAAACGAGGAATTAAGAAATCTTGAGGTATCCCTAGGCCACCACCGAAATGACGTAATTACCAATCTTGTATCAATGGCAACTAACCTCGAGCACCTTACCATCTACGAAACCAAACTCGACCGAATTACTATACCAGCGAACGAAAACATACACCTCACGACCTTAAACCTGGTAAAGCCCCACAAGCGCCCAGGCAGCTTCTACAGAACATTACGTACAAAAATAGATAGGTTGGTGGTGTCTGGGGCACATTTTTCGTATTATACGGTAATCGAGATCCTTGATGCCAACAACAGTATTGAGATCATTGACCTAAGGGGAATCCGTCATTTCACCCATCAACCAGCTCTTTCAAATCTGGTGAAAAGAGAGAACGAGTTCTGTCCTCGGGTTGTCACCATCCTTATGCCATCGAGGGAAATACCTCGGGAAGTCCATGCCAACGCCCAAAGAAGCAACAAACCCTACCGGGTTCTAATGAAGTCGGATTAGATGTTAGAAAAAAAAAAAAAAAAAAATAGTTTTAGTAATAATATTAATAATAATTCCTTTAGAGAGTATCATCTCTAATTTCCTTCAGGAAAAATAAAGGAATTTTATATACAGAAACGTATAGTTATAAAATAAAGTTTAGTTATACTTAAGATTAAATCATTAAACATAATATTGTATAAGCCACCTAGGAGTATCATCTCCATTTTCCTTTGGAAACCAGGTAAATTTTAGATTAGCGCTAGTACCTTTTTCTTTTATAAAAAAAAAAAAAAAAAAAATATAACAAAATCAACGAAGGTGCTGGGCCTGCTTTTCCCTTTACACAGGAGTATAAGGACGGGTGCGGAGTTCCGCCATCCGAGGCCACTTGGTCCATTTTGTAAGGCAAACGGGAACTTTGGAACTCGGGTGACGAGGGGTTCGCATCTTTCCATGTTAAAAGGGGGGAGGGGGTCCTACCCCTTAACAAAAAAAATTTTTAAATAAAAATAAAAATCAAACAAAAAGAAAAATTTTTACGGTTATCTGTTTACATGTAGATATATGCATATATAGATATATATATATATCTATATGTGGATAGATAAACGTGAGAATATATATATACATATATCGCAATAATATCAAATAAACAAAAAAAAAAAAAAAAAATATAGTTTTAGTAATAATACTAATAATAATTCCTTTAAAGAGTATTATCTCTATTCTCCACAAAGAAAAATAAAGGAACTTTATACATAAATCATAGAATGTAAGAGAAAAAAAATGACATTAAGCGAATAGAAACAAAAAAAAAAAAAAAAGACAAAAAAAAAAAAAAAATTTCCTCTAAAAGAGTATCATCTCTAATTTCCTTCAGGAAAAATAAAGGAATTTTTATATACAGACACTATAACGACAATAGCAATAATCATATTATGAATAACTATTAGATTATAATAACCGGTAGTACATAATGCTTTCATTAAAATATATATATACATAAGCCAAATATTATCATTTTCCATAAAATTGTTTATTACAGATTTGGAGCTATCACTAAGAACAGTGGTCGTAAACCCTCAAAGCCAGTAAGACTCCTAGAATCCAATTAAAACAAGTAATCTCACGAGAAAGGGGTACCAGAGGGAAAACCCCAGTTCTAGTGATAGGCTCATATCTCAGGGTACATATACACATAAGTTGGAATATACAATAAGATATAAGACAAGAATAATAAATAATAATAATAGAGAATAAGTCAGAGACTCACAACCATAACTCACATAAATTTGTATCGTTTTTTTTTTTTTTTTTTTTTAGAAAAAGTTATTTAAGACTACCATGGTGGACCGAGTCAATCCTTTCTAAATTAAACCCCCCTCTAAATTCACCTAACGATCCACGGACATCTCTTTTTCTCCCTTGCTCAGCAGAATGCCTTTCTATTTGGTTCTCAGTGGACATAAGCCCGGAGTATATCAGTCTTGGGAGGATTGCCGAAATCAAATCCTCGATTACCCTAACCCAATCTTTAAGCAATTGCCATCTTTGAAAGAGGTCCATACATATCTACAAAATTGGAAACCAATTATCCACCCAGTACAATTCGAAAGAAACGTCGAAGGCCGTATCACCATCTTCACGGACGGGTCGTGTTTTCGCAATGGTACTTCAGAGCCAGCTACAGGTCTGGGAATTTATTTTGGACCAAACCATCCCCAAAATCTATCTCTTCCATGCTTCAACAGAAACACCAATAATGGTGCCGAGTTAGAGGCCATTCTTCAGGCTTTAAAAATTATAAGAAGATTTAATCTAACAAAAATAGATCTCTTCACCGATTCGGAGTATTTATGCAACAGCCTCACCATTTGGTACGAAAATTGGAAAAAACGGGATTGGATTACTTCCACGGGGAAGCCGGTCTCCTATAAAGAAGAACTCAAATACATCAAATCTCAAATGAAATCCAGAGACATAAAAATCTATCACGTTCCCGGTCATGATGGAATCCATGGCAACGAACAAGCTGACCAACTAGCCAGAAACGGAGCTAAGCTATTCGAACTATCCAGATCAAAATCAAAAACGGAGTTCAACATTCATTCCTCAACTTCAAGCCCAAAGAAATAGAATCATCTCTGAGCTTGGGGGGGGATGTTATGTCCGACTCCGGAACCTTTTTCAAAATTCATGCTGAACATCCTGAGGAATATCTATTCCATTTCTTATAATAGAAACCAGGATTGATGCAGCTAAGAGGTACAAAAATCGTACCAGTTTTCTTTTCTCATGTCTTTCATTCCCTTATTCTTTCCGGCTCCCCACTTAATTTCTCAATCGTCTTCCTATGCGTGGTGACACTCATAATTAACATAGACTTAAATTAAGTTCCGTCAACGGACATCTCACACTTTGTAAGACGCTGCAAATTCCCCCTCCTCTGACTCGGGCCCCATGGTTGCATCCGAAAATTTTTCAAGAGCAACGTTACTCTACCGAGCACAGGCTTGCTTTCCGGTCACTAAGTGAATTCAAAGTTTTCAACAAAGAGTCATTATTCGGTACATAGTATCTTTCGAAACCAAACAAACCGCGAAAAATTTTATTCAGGAAATAAAGTTCGCAAACCATTATATACAAATAAAATAAAACCGACCACGTCGCTTTTATAAAAAAAATACAAAACAAAGTAAAGAAAAGTTATAGCAGTGAAATAAAGAAATATATATATATCTATATAAAATATACCGCTCCAAGAGAGAAAAATAAAATCGCATCGCGAAGAAAAATCTTTAAAGAAAAGAAAAGTAAAACAAAAAAAAAGTGTTATCGGTTGTGAGTCCGTAGTTAAGTGTTAATAGCACCGTTTAGTGCATTGAAAATTGAAAACCAGATATTGTAACTAACAGTGAATACATGTGGGAAAATAAAAGAAATAACCTTTAAAGAGTAGCATCTCTAATTCCTTTGGGAAAATTAGAGGAATTTTATTCCATTAAAACACAAAACTAATCTAATAAAGAATAAGAAAATATCAGTGTATACTTAAGTGTAACAAATGTTTATGCATAAAAATAAAAGCCTTTAAAGAGTATCATCTCTAATTTCTACTAAGAAAAATTAAAGGTATTTTTGGTTTGTAAACAATTAAAGTTTAATAGTTGAATAAAACGAAAGAAAAAGTGAAAGACTGTTTTTGTGCTTCATTAATTAAAATTAAGTTAGTTAATATTGATCACCTTCCCTCGCGGGTCATCGCTTGCACGAGAGAAAGAGAAATCGTCAACCACTCCAAGGAGCACATCTCAGGAGTCCAAGGGCCTACTACTAAGGAGTCTTCAAAAAAAA
The DNA here is from genome assembly GCF_029852145.1 of Microplitis mediator. Classification (NCBI taxonomy): domain Eukaryota; kingdom Metazoa; phylum Arthropoda; class Insecta; order Hymenoptera; family Braconidae; genus Microplitis; species Microplitis mediator. The sequence goes on from NC_079971.1 coordinate 13,541,798, forward strand.
AAAGGAAGGGAGAAATAATCAACGAGAACTATCACGGCAAAGGTAGGAAGTTTATAAGCGACTAATTTATCTTTTAAATTCTCTAACAAATTTTCCATCGGCCTCAATAATTTAATTGGAAAAAGGACGCTATAAATTTCAAATCGTATGTATCAATTCGCATATCATATAACTCATTTTTAGTAAACTAAGAATTAAAAGAAAACTTACATCGAAACGTATCCCTAAAATAAAATAAAATAAGGCTTGAATAAAACATTTAAGCCGAAAATTGCATGTGTTAGTCCGAACGCCCCAATCCACGCAACCAAATATTAATTAAATAATAGTCGGACATAACATATACTTGAACACATGGTAGCACGACTTGTAATCCGCGGATAAAATATCCGCGACAAAATATCCACGACAAAATATCCGGAGACATTTTATCCGATAGACAAAATATCCCCGGACTAAATATTCAAGAGACAAAAAATCCGTGACAAAATATCCTGTCGATAAATCTTATTTAGAAAAATATATTTTAAGTGAAAAAATAATTAATGGTTTTCGATAAACGGGTACTGTACCATTCCAAACATATGTGTTGACCTATTCCCAAAATAATACCCACCCAAAATCTGTGAAAAAAGGGCACAATACGATTTCAAGCATATGTGTTGATCTATTTTTAATATCACTGTTCAGACGAGTAGTCTGCCGGTAGATTGGTTTGTGTTGAGAAGAAATTTTTACGTAAGAGTGATGTGGTGGCCTTGAGAAAGGCCGATTTGGTCTTGAGAAAGACCGATTATTTGAGTATTACGTTCTTTGTTGAGAAGTTCTGAGAAGAACTGCTATGATAAGTTTTCTTACTTGACCCGGAGGTCGAGTTGGCTAGCGCTGAAAAGTGCTAGTCAACTTAGCTGGAGAAACTCGTTAACGAGAAGTATCTTACAAAACCCGGAAGTTTGGTTGGCTAGCGCTGAAAAGTGCTAGTCAACTGGTGGAGAGTTCTAAAAAGAACTGATTTGGTTTAATAGTAGAGCTGGAGACTAATCAAGCTTGCGCACTTGATTAGTTAGTGAGATTAGATAACAATAGCCTTGCGCGCTATCAGATGAGACCTTCTTGTCAGTATGACTGCTCAAGAATTAATTCGCTGCCGCATTGTTTTTTTTAAAATCTCTTTATTTATCTTTTGTTTTACAAGTAGTTTTAATTACATAAGTTGTCTTTTACATTGTTCCCGCTTTTAAAGCTTAACCAATATTTATTTTGTTTTAGATTTCATATATTTATTTTGGAAGTTTTATATTATTCTGAGTACATTTTGAGTAAAAAATTTAAGAAAAAACCCATATGATCTAATTATACCTTAAATTATACCTAATAATACCTTATAATTATTATTTACAAACTTATAACTAGCTTAGATTTAAAATTAAAACTAACTTAGCCTAAGTTTTATACAAATATTTACAGTAGAAGACTATGTGGTAGTCTGTATCTGATTTTAAAAGGAGCATTATCACTGTTCCATGTCCCTACATTGTTTAAAAAAAATTTGGAAAATCCAAAAGTGCACGACTCGTAATGCTCATATATTATGAAATAATAAATAACAATAAAAAAAATGGCGGGAAGTGCGAATAAATTTAAAATATATACAATTCTCTTTCATTAAAACTTGTCTTGTTTTTTATTATGTTATTATTTTTTTATAATTATAAAAGAACTTATTCAAAATATCTCGATTAATAACAAAAAAAAAATAAACGTAAATAAAAACAAAAATAAAAAAAAATTGAATTGAAAAAAAATTCAGGCCTACCAATTAGCAAAAAAAACAGCTGTTCTAGGACGGTAATGCACAAGCGCCCCTAGCGGAATAAATGTCCGTATAATGTATAGATATATCAACATCCATGTTAGTTTTACATAGATATATAGATATATAGTTATACAGCCTTTTTTATTCTTTTATTAATTGTAATTAAACGACACTGAGTTACCTAGCCATTTGCAATAGGAGACCTACAATTATTTCAAAGAATTTTTTTAAAAAAAATTTGATTCAATTACTGCATTTTTTCGCAAGTTATCGTGTATACGGGTTTCATACTTAACGGACAGGAAATTTTTTAAAACTATTTTTTATGTTTTTTCCGTTTTTATTCAACTAAATAAATTTTTGAAAAGTATGGAATTAATCTCCATTAAATTTTCTTCAAAATAGTATGCAAACCATCTTAATTCCGTAAACTAACAAGGGTATAATAATTGATTAATTACCGAAGTGAGGCGAAAAAAAATTTTTCGATCGTAAAGCACGAACGAGTCGTGCAATATTATGTTTTCTTATACTATAGTTATAAAATTTATGAGTTTGCTTATAAATATCATCTGTAATATCACTTATATTTAATTGTTTTTTAATATTTTCATTTGATACATAATGATCAGCTTGGCTTATTAATCTAAGAGTTTTATTTTGTACTACTCTTATTCTATTAATTGCAGTTTTATAAGTGCCACCCCATACTGGAGCTGCATAGAGAAGGATGGGTTTGATCAAGGATTTATACAGAATAAGTTTATTTTTTGTTAATAGCTTGCTGTTGCGGCATATTAATGGGTTTAATAGATTTTTTATCTGATATGCTTTGGTGCATGCCTTTTTTATATGACTTACATAAGTTAATTTCTTATCTAAGGTCATACTTAAATATTTTACTTCAGTCTTTGGCTCTACTAGCTCATTGTTTATTTTAATATTCAAGTCTTTTCCTCTTTCACTTTTTTTTAATTTATTTCTTTTACTAAATATTATGAGCTCGGTTTTCGCGGCATTGACCTTAATTTTCCACTTATTATAGTATTTCATACAATTATTTAATGCATTTTGAACTCTATCTAATGCTAATCTTTTGTTTCTAGAAGCTGATAAAATACCAGTGTCATCAGCAAAGAGAGTCAGTATCGTGTCGTTTTGTCTTGGAATGTCGTTAATATAGTAGATGAACAGAGTTGGACCTAAAATTGAGCCTTGGGGAACTCCTGCAACTACTGACTGTAGTTCTGAGTAGGCTTCATTAACTTGTACTTTGAATGTTCTGTTTCTTAAATAACTTTGTAGGATTTTAATTAAATATAATAGTATACCTATTTCATGTAATTTGTATATTAATCCTCCATGCCAAACAGTGTCAAATGCTTTTTCGATGTCTAAAAGCAGCATTGCTGTTGACATTTTTGTATTGAAATTTGTTGAGATGTAGTTAGCTATTCTAGCAAGCTGTTGTACTGTACTTCTATGATCCCGAAAACCAAATTGTTCTTCAATAAGTGTTTTGTGTTGTTTTTCAAAGTTACGGAGTCTGTTAGATAAAATTATTTCGAAGATTTTACTAAGAGTATTTAGAAGGCTTCTAGGTCTGTAATTCTGAGGAAATAATTTATCTTTTCCAGGCTTTGGAAAAGCCAGTACAACAGCTTGCTTCCAATCTTGGGGAAAGTATGATAATCTGAGACATTGATTTATGATGTATGTGATTTGAACCAATGCTTTACGTGGTAGGTTTTTTAGCAGTATATTCTAAATGCCATCCGGCCCTGGAGCTTTTTTTGATTGGGTTTTTTTAATTGCTTTAAGAATTTCCCTAGGTGAAGTCAAGTTAAGGTCGTCTAGATCTATGTTTTGGTTTTTAATGTCTAAGTATGTTTTGTTAACTTTTGTTTCTGTCGCTTTGTCCCCATCATCTTCTGTAAGATGGTGTACTCTTTCAAAATTGTTAGCTAATGCCTCAGCTTTATCTTTGTCAGAGAAAACTAGGCCGTTAGTGTTATGCAAAGTTGAGGATACATTATCAAATTTTTTGGTGAATGATTTGGCTGTTTTCCATATAGAGTTGTCTCTAACATTAAGATTTTCTAGTTTTTTATTCCATTTATTATTAAAGTGAGTTTTAATACTGTAATTTATTATATTGTTAAGTCTATTTTTTTCTTGTTTGTATATGTCTAGTCTGTGTCTTTGATATTGTCGTCTGTAGTAGTTTCTAAGCTTGATCAATTGTAATATGTCAGTAGGTAGTTCTTGTTGGTATGTCTGTTGCTTTCGTTTTGGAATCGTTTTATCTTTAGCTTTATTTATAATTTCTGTTAGGTTTTGTATCGAGTTGTCAACGTCTTGTCTTGTTTTTATGTTAATGTTAATATTCAGTTCTTTGTTAATGAATTCTCTAAACATAGGCCGGTTTGCATTTTTATAGTCTAAGAAGTACCGTTTTTCTGTTCTTGTGTTTGTCATGTCACCGACGTTCAGCAGGATTGGCATGTGGTCGGAATCTAATTCATCTAATGTTTCTATGGTTGCATTTATATTTTTAACTATTGCAAAATCTACTATGCTTGGTTGATTTGAGTTACATGGGTACAATGTATATCTGTCAGGGGCTAAGATTGTTAAATGTTTTTTGTTTACATAATTAAATAGCGTTTTCCCGTTACCGTTATTTGCTTTACATTTCCACGTAGTGTGTTTAGCATTCCAGTCACCTACAAGAATTACTTTATTATTATTGTTTAATAAATTATCCAGCTCCGTTGTATCTACCTTATTTGTGACATTCCCGATTTTAGGTCTAAGATATATACTATAAAGAATAGTGTTATTATTTAGTTTTATACCAAGTACTTCTATTGTTTTAAAATTATGGTCAACACCTAGCTCATTATGCTTAATTCTATTATTAATAATTATCAAAAGTCCACCACCAGAGTGGTTGCCTGGTCTATCTTTTTTATAGCAAGTATAACCAAATAATTTAAAGTTATATGTATTGGATGTCTTTGTTTCGTTAAGTAACATAATGTCAATGTCATGTCTTATAATAAAATCTTTTAATTCATTTGCTTTATGTTCTAAACCATTAGCATTCCAATGTCCTATTATTATATTTTGACTAGTTAAACTACTATCCATTTATAATTTGATGGAATTCTAATAATGCTAATACTTTTTGTGTGTTATCAGTACAATTTTTAAGTTTATCGTTTAGTGCTTTTAGAGATTTAATTAATACTTTAATATCACAGAGATTATTTAATGTTTCAAATTCATGAAATAATTCACTAATATCTGCTAAGTTATAATTAATTTTACTACTATTTAGCAAAGTATTATATTGTCTTACATTATTTTGATTACCGATTAATGATGCTTGTTGTTGCCCTGTTGGTGCTGGATGTTGCGTTGGCTCTGCTTGCTGAGAAGTCGCTGCTTGGATTCCCATGAGCCTTTTGATTGGTAGTGTTGGATGATTTTCTTGATTGTTTACAGGTGGTCGCTGCAGGTGTTTTGGTTTAGTTGTAGTTGTTCGTTGAAGTCTTCTCAGCTCAATTTTCTCTACGTGTTTTAAATATGTTGAGCATTTTGAGTAGTTAGCGGGATGTTCACCGCTGCAGTTTACACATTTTGGTTTCTCTTCAGGGTTTTTTTACAGTCTTTTGTCTGGTGATTTCCTGCACATTTGACACATTTCGATTCGTAGTGGCAATTAATTGTGCCATGTCCATAGCTTTGGCAGTTATAGCATTGTGTTACTTGTTTCGGGTTTTTATATTTTTCCCATCTGACCAATATGCCACAGATGTCTTTGATGGCTACTACTTTTTCAGTCTCAGTATCATATGGTATTGACATATAATAAGTTGCTGATTCTGATTGTGTACTGTTTCGTGCTTTCATTTGAATTAGTTTCTTCGGAGTTACTCCTTGTTCTTTGAGGTCTTGTATTATATCATTTATATCCAAAGGTGGTAATCCTTTAATGACAAATTTTTTGTCGACTTGTTCTCTTCGTGAATAAGTGTGGTATTTTAACTGCAGTTGAGTGATGCTGCCAATAACGTCTTTATGTTCAATCTCCGATGTTGTGTAGAATACTATTTCTCCTGGTGAGTACTTCATTTTCATCGTTGGAAGTGTTTCTTTTACTAATTTGAGAATTTTGGCAGTCTGCTGTTGTGTCAGCGGTGTTATATCTGTAACTATCGGTATTACTTGTTTTTTGGTTTTAGTTTTACTAGATCCATGTGGTTGTGAGTAAACTGATTGTGTCTCCATTTTTGAATCTGAGTCCTCTTCCGAAGAAAGTATTTCAAATTGATTGCTTAATGGGATTGAAGAATCCGAAGTTCTTGTGGTTTTGTTTTTCTTCGACATTTTGTTTTGATTTTTCCTTTTTACAGGTTTAAATTGATTAAGTTGATTTGTCTTTGCCAGATGAGCTAGCAGCCCATCGGCTTGAAGCTGGTTTAATAATTTTTGACCCTGCTGGGCACTATCCATTGGTCGTCACTTCCCAAACAGTAGCACAAATAAATAATTTTGAGGATGCAAAAATATTATAAATAACGCTGCTTATGTAGTTTAATTGCACTTCAAATTCAGAATGCCCTAGGAGAGTCAGATGCTACCCCTATGACAGCTTATATGTGAATCGAATGAATGAATCGTTATACCTAATTCGCTGCCGCTCTGATTGTTCCTTCTTTTATACCCGAGAGCTGGGTTCTAGAAGGTTCTCCGAGGAGTGGGAGACGTCGGTATCTGCGCTCCAATGAAAAGTCTCGGATTCGAGGAGAAAGGGAAATCTTAAGAGTTGACCAATGAGACGTCGGTTGGTGAGGTGGGAGAAGGCGCGGACCATGGAGAAGCATCCGACGACGCGGACGTCTGATTCGAGTTGTAAAGTGGAATGGCAAAGAAGGCTCCAGCTGTTCGCTCCAGCGTTACTTCCGAACATTCTCCCCCCCAATTCCGCAACTAGGTGAGGAATTAGAATCCTCTTCTTGTGAGTCGTCTTGATGTGGAGAGATTGGCAGTGGAGCGAGTTTGACTACTGGTCGAGTAAGAGTCGAGGTGGCAGTTTTGACAGTTACTACTCTGCACAATCCATCCTGCCCAAGGTTAAGTTGAATGACTCGAGCGAGAGGCCACTTTGATGGAGGCAATCGCTCGTCGGTGAGGAGAACTAATGAGCCCACTCTGATGTTGTCTTGAGTTTTCTGCCATTTAGAAATCGATTGATGCGCTTGAAGACATTCCGTTGACCATCTATCCCAAAATTTTTGAAATCGTTCTTGAATGCGTTGTAAATGAGAGAGTCTTGGTTCAGGTACAGAACATAGAGATGGTTCTGGTATCGTGGTCAGAGCTTCTCCACGAATGAAGTGTCCTGGCGTTAAGGCTGAGATGTCTTCTGGGTCGTCTGAAAGCGCACTGAGAGGTCGTGAGTTGAGTACCGCTTCTACTTGAGCGAGGAAAGTAGAGAAGTCTTCGAAAGTGAGAAGCGTGTCTGAGATAGTTCGTTGCAGATGGTGCTTTACTGACTTAACTGCTGCTTCCCACTTTCCACCCATATGAGGTGCTCCAGGTGGATTGAATATCCACTTAGTTCCATCATTAGCAAGAATCCGTTGAAGTTCTTGAGATTCCTTTGATGATTGACGAAATAGGTCTTTGAGAATGGCGTCAGCACCTTTAAAATTCGTGCCGCAATCACTTCGAATAGTCTTGCAGATGCCACGACGACTGGTGAAACGTCTAAAAGCTTTGAGAAAGCCTTCTGCTGAGTAGTCTGAAACTGCTTCTAGGTGTATTGCTGAGGTCGTGAAACAGACAAAGACTGCAATCCAGCCTTTAAAGGTTTTTGCACCTCGACCTTGAAAGGTTTTTAATGTGATTGGACCGGCATAATCTACTCCAGTGTTCTCAAACACTAGAGAAGGTGTGACTCGAGAGGTCGGAAGTGGAGCCATGAGTTGTTGAGCTCGAATTCCACGTATTCTGGCGCACACAAGGCATCGTTGAATGAATGACTTTATGGGGGCTCTGCCACCGATGATCCAACAAGTCTTTCTGACGTGAGAGAGAGTTAGTTGAGTACCACCATGAAGAGTTCTTGAGTGGGCATCTGCGATGATCAGATTTGAGAGCTTGCTGTGTCTGGGCAATATTGCCGGGTGTTTGCTGTCCTCGGACAGTTGAGAGTTCTGGAGACGACCTCCAACTCGCAATATACCAGTATGGTCAACTATTGCAGTTAGTCGAGACAGAACATGATTCTTATGAAGTCCTTTTCCAGCTTGAATAGCCTTGATTTCTGAGGAGAAGTATGCACATTGAGTCTCCCGTATCCAAAACAGCTTTGCAACCTCTAAGTCAGCTGGATTAATCGGTGAGATGGCTAAACTGGAGTTTGGAACTTGTTTGAATCTTGAGATGGCTCGCTGACAGATTGCTGTGATTCTGAGTAGTTTCGGAAGATTTTTATTGAAGGATTTGACTTGAGGTAAGTCGATGAGATCCCACACTAATGGAGGTGACGTTGCTGAGAGTGAAATGCCGGGTCTTTCTTCCAAATCATGCTCTGGAGATGGTGCTACGGTTGATGGCCAAAATTCAGGAGATAGCGAGAGCCATGGTGGTCCAGTCCACCATAGTGTGTGTTCAATGAGTTGAGAAGCGCTTAAGCCCCGAGAAGCACAATCAGCTGGGTTGAGTTTACCGGATGTAAATCTCCAATGAGCATGTGGGACAGCCTCATGAATGGCTGATACTCGATTGCCCACAAACTCCTTCCATCTCATTGGATTGTTCTTTACCCATGCGAGCGTGACTGAGGAGTCAGTCCATAGAAATACTGGCACATTACTGAGATTGAGGGTCTTCTGAGTATGGTTTGCGAGGTTTGCCAATAGAGCAGCTGCTGATAACTCTAGTCGTGGAATGGTGAGACGTTTGAGAGGTGCCACTTTTGTTTTGGAGCAGACTAGCGTAACAACTGACGAATTGTCTGCATATGTTACTCTGATATAGACTGCTGCTGCCATAGCTAACTGAGACGCATCTGAGAACCCATGAAGTTGTATGGAATAGGTTTGAGAGTGCAAGTGTAACCACCGAGGTATTTTGATTGTCGAGAGAGTGTTGAGATCTTCTCTGAATTTATCCCATTGATGGATTATTTCAGGCGCTAGTGGGTCGTCCCAACCAATCTTCTCCAGCCAGAGTTGTTGCATTAGGATTTTTGCTCTGATAATGACTGGGGAGATGAGTCCGAGTGGATCAAAGAGTTGTGCCACTTCTGAGAGAATGGCGCGTTTGGTAATTGCTGGCTTGAATGAGATGTTTCCTTGGAACGAGAAAATGTCTTCATGAGGATGCCATGTGATACCTAGTATCTTTGACGTGAGATCTTCGAACGTATGAATGGGCTGCTCTTGTTGAGTTGAGATACTTGGTGGTGAGAATTGAGGATGATTGCTTTTCCACTTATCAAGTGGTAAGTATGCTGAGAGGCACATGTCATTTAATTGAGTAGCAATGTTCTTGAGTTGTTCTAGGGTTTCTGCACCACCCGAGATGTCATCAACATAACTACCTTTGAGGATGGTATCTACTGCAAGTGGATAATTAGCGCCTTCATCAGCTACTGATTGCTTCAGTACTCGACAAGCAAGATATGGGGCTGACCTTGTGCCATATGTTACGGTCGTTAGTTGATATGCTCGAATAGTTAAGTCTTGATCTAGCCAGAGAATGCGTTGAAGGTCCCAATCATCTTCATGAACCTTTATTTGCCGGAACATCTTTACTATGTCCGTAATAAAGATGTATTTGTGTTGTCTGATGTAAAGCAATACGTCAAAGATGTCTGATTGAGTCTTTGGACCAGTATGCATGATGTCATTGAGTGATACTTGAGATGACGTCTTGCTGGATCCATTGAAAACGACTCTGAGCTTTGTAGAGGTGCTCTGCTCACGTAATACTCCGTGATGAGGGAGATAGTACGTATGAAAGGGCTCTAGAGCTTCTAATGGTACAGCCACCATGTGTCCGAGACTTTCATATTCTTGAAGGAACTTAAAATATCGCTCTTTGAGAGTTGAATCAGAGGAGAGACGTTTGAGAAGACGTTGAAGGCATCGTTGCGCTGTTAACTTGGAATTACCCAACCGTGAGATATCGGAGTTGAGAGGTAGTCGTACAACATAACGACCAGAATCGTCTCGATGATGAGTAGCAGAGAAATGTTGTTCGCACTCTGACTCAGCCAAGTTGAGATGTGTCTCTGATGTAGTTGGAGCTTCCTCGAGTACCCAAAATTTGGTGAGTGTATCTTGGAGATCCTCATTGCTGGTCAAATGAAAAGATCGCAATGGCCTCAACTGAGATGCCGTGGATGCTTGCCCGAGAACAGCCCAGCCGAACACGGTGTGTATCGCCATAGGTTCCGATGGACCTCTCATAACTAAACGAGGTGACTTGAGTATGCTTCTGAGATTGTCTGCGCCAATGAGAATGTCTACTGGACCTGGAGTTAGGAAGTCTAGATCAGCTAGCTCCAGGTTGTTGATATGAGTCCAGTCTTGGTTGGCCACCACTACTGAGGGAATGTGAGTGGTAATTTTTGGCAATATGTGCGCATCTAATTGTACTTGAGATGGCGAATGCGTGGACTGTAATTGAAAAGTAGCCAGACCTAGAGTTGTGCCGGGTGAAGCACTACCAACTCCAAGTATTGGAATTGTAGATGATATTTTAAGGAGCCCGAATTTCTTAACCATTGGTAACGAGACTAGTGTCAATTCCGATCCTGGATTTATGAGGATACGTGCATGATGTTGAGTATTGCCTGAGGATAAGACAAGTACCTTGCATGTGGCTAGTAGCACTGCTACTCGTGATTGGACTATTGATAATGAATGAGAAGTCCGTTGTTTGCTTGTTTGAGAAGTCGAGTCATTACTTGACTGAGAAGTCTGTAGTTGAACGGATTGAGAAGTCGGGTTTTGAGTTATTTGAGAAGTCTTTTCTTCCTTGCTTGTTTGAGATGCCTTGGAGACAGTGGGTCGAGATGTGACTTCTGTCTGAGTAGACGCGTTGCATTGCCTGTTGAGAAGACTGCGTGGGCTCCGAGAGGTCCTGCATAACCTTCATTGCGGTTGATTGGAGCTGTCAGTTGATTCCGTTTCGTCTGGAGAAGTAGCTGGAGAAGTTACTGGCGCAGTGGTAGCTGGTAGAGTTGCCTTGGGTCCCTGATGGAGCAGGGTGTGGTGGCGCTCTTCACAAATTTTGCAACCCTTCGGAATCTCACACTTGCGCACGTTGTGCCTGCCGAGGCAGTTAAAGCAGAGTCTTTCTTTTCGAACAATTTCCATCTTGTCATCGTAGCTGAGTCGACTGAAGGATGGACAAAAGGCGATGTAATGGGCCTTTTGACAAGCGCTGCAAAAGTTGTTCAGATTTCTAACTCCCTGAGCTTCAGTGTTGACGAGATGAACATGTGCGGGTGGAGTGCGCTGAGCTGTCTGAGAGTAGCTTCTTTTACTGACTACCGATGAGGAGACGTTCTTTGCTGGAGGTGGCTTAGTAGGAGGGAGATGGCTCTCCAGGCTTCCCAGAGCTCTGGCGGAGCCAGTCAGAAATGTCTTGAGTTCTTCATAGGTCGGGAACTCTGTGCTAGAGCCCAAATTGATCTCCCAGGCCTCTCGAGTGCGAAAGTCTAACAGCTGTACCACATCATGTACAATGAGGTCATCCCAGGTTTGGGTGGAGCATCCAAGTGCCTTTAGTGCATTTAAACACTCGGAGACTGTGGTCAGGATGTGGTTTAGCTCCTTGGCTGAGCGGTGTTCCATTCGCTGAAGAGATCTGAGTTTGCTGAGGTGAGCCGTCTTGAGAAGTCTCTTGTTTTCGTATCTGGCAGTGAGAGTATCCCATGCTGGAGCAAACAAGTCGGCCGAGATTTTGAGATTGGCGATGAGACTGGCTGCATCTCCCTCTAAGCTAGCACATAGGTAATGCATCTTTTCTACTGCTGAGAGGGCTGGATTTTCTCCGACAAGTGAGACGAACATGTCTTGGAAATGCCGCCACTCGGCGAAGCTTCCAGAGAATTTTGGAACGGAGATGGCTGGTAGAGATGGTCGATGGTGAGATGTCCCTTGAATGCTGGTGTCTGCCAGAGTGTTACCAGCTGGAGGTTCCATTGCCTCCAATTCCGCAATACGAGTTGACAGAGCAGCCTCAGAAAGTACGAACGCTTTCATAGACAAATCGTACCATTTGTTCTTGAAGTAGTTGTGTTCTGGAGACGCGTCAGACTTCGAGGAGACGAGTTTTTCATGATCGACCTCAAACTTTTCCCAATTGAGCTTGAGCATAGCGAGTTTCGCTCTGGCCGCATGAATGTTAACTGTTGAGATGACTCCAGACTCGACTTCTTCTGCGAGCTCTGAGATGTACAGAAATCTTGTTTCTTGAAGCTTGAGTTTTCCTGATGAGTTGGCCATGATGAGGTGACGATAAGGATTCAATCAATCTAAACCCCCCGCAGCACTCCGTGCTCCGCAATGCATTGAGCTTAGACTGACTGATTTAGTTGAGATGTCCCTGGCCTCTTGAAGCGTGTGTTGAGAATTTCCACTTCAACACAAACCAATCCGGCTCGAAGGACCAAAAAATGTTCAGACGAGTAGTCTGCCGGTAGATTGGTTTGTGTTGAGAAGAAATTCTTACGTAAGAGTGATGTGGTGGCCTTGAGAAAGGCCAATTTGGTCTTGAGAAAGACCGATTATTTGAGTATTACGTTCTTTGTTGAGAAGTTCTGAGAAGAACTGCTATGATAAGTTTTCTTACTTGACCCGGAGGTCGAGTTGGCTAGCGCTGAAAAGTGCTAGTCAACTTAGCTGGAGAAACTCGTTAACGAGAAGTATCTTACAAAACCCGGAGGTTTGGTTGGCTAGCGCTGAAAAGTGCTAGTCAACTGGTGGAGAGTTCTAAAAAGAACTGATTTGGTTTAATAGTAGAGCTAGAGACTAATCAAGCTTGCGCACTTGATTAGTTAGTGAGATTAGATAACAATAGCCTTGCGCGCTATCAGATGAGACCTTCTTGTCAGTATGACTGCTCAAGAATTAATTCGCTGCCGCTCTGATTGTTCCTTCTTTTATACCCGAGAGCTGGGTTCTAGAAGGTTCTCCGAGGAGTGGGAGACGTCGGTATCTGCGCTCCAATGAGAAGTCTCGGATTCGAAAAGAAAGGGAAATCTTAAGAGTTGACCAATGAGACGACGGTTGGTGAGGTGGGAGAAGGCGCGGACCATGGAGAAGCATCCGACGATGCGGACGTCTGATTCGAGTTGTAAAGTGGAATGGCAAAGAAGGCTCCAGCTGTTAGCTCCAGCGTTACTTCCGAACAATCACACACTCAAATATTATGTGCAAATATATTAAACATTTCTGATAAAAGGGTACCGTACTATTTATATGAAAAGTATTTATATTATGAGATATTTCGTCGGGGATATTATATCTATCGAGTATTTAGTCCGGGGATATTTTGTCTAGCGGATAAAATATCTTCGGATATTTTGTCGCGGATATTTTGTCTTCGGATCATAAGTGACGGTACCGAACACATAGTTAAAATAAACATAATAGACTTTATTAGTTATATGAAGCAGTGCAAGAACAAAATATTATAATAGAACAAGTATAATAGCATAAGCACTGCAGTACAATTAAAACCTGAGCTTTCATTTTAAACAAATTATTCGTTTATTAATTGAAGAAAATAAATCATAAGCTTTTAATTGAAAGTAAAAAGAAAAAAAAAGCACGAATCTATTGTACTTATTTAAGCTGAAAAAATTTTTTGTTTTAACGTAAAAAACAATCATGTCAATTATTTATCAACTGAAACAATTAATGTATCATTTACTAATTTTAGTTTTAACTAGAATTGATTGAATATAGAGTATATATCTGATCGGAAGTATAAACTTATCAAGTATTACATCCAATATAAAATAAATGAAAAATAAACTTACCCTACTTGTGTTTATTTAAAGGTACAATTAGATTAGATAGTAATTGATACACATACAAATATTAATCAAATAGAAAAATTATATCTGGGAAAATAATAACTTAGGAGCAACTTTTTTTGACTATATTATAAGATCTCAATCAGTAATGAAATTCAGAATTTTATTTTTCCAAATACGCTTGAATAATTTTTTGAATTCTGCGACTTGAAAGTGATTCAAGTACCTTGTCAGATCGTTTGGCAGCTGAACATTTTTCTAATGATGGCATCACATTTTTATCAATATATTTCTTAAATATTGACTTAATATGCTTTTTTATTCGAGCATCATCAGAAGTTCTAACTCCATCTGGTTCTTTAGAAATTATTGTCAAGTTTTTTTTATTTAAAGATCTAATTTTATTATTAATCCATGCTTTGATCACTTCAGGCTTACGTTCAGAAAGAATTTTATATTTGCGTTGAATTAGTCGAATTTCCGGCAGAGGAGGTAGACGTTTTGATTTGAGGAATTCTGCAAAATGACGTTCTACAATTTTCACTTCCTGTGGAGTCCAGTGAACTCTTTGACATTTAGGAGACTTTGAGATTTCAACCGAAGATTTTTTCGATCCAATAGTTTTGGATTTTAAGTATGAGCCATCGGTCAAATCATCATTGATACTGCAGTCAACCGAAACGTCGTGAGAATTATCGAGTTGGTATGAACTTCTGTTTGAATTCATCGTCTCTTGGTCTTCTGTCGAAGCATTATCGTCTGGTTTCTGAGCTTTTTCCAAGACTTTTGAAATTCCCAATATGTCTGTTTTTGTTACGGGTTGCCTGTAGATATTTTTATGTATTTTAATATCGTGTCCCATGAACTTAGCTACGTGTGCCATTTTTGTTTCATCAAGACCAAATTGCACACATTTAGTAGCAACATGTTTTCGAAGAGGCGTACCTCGCAAAGTTTGAGGATTTGCTGCGCTACACTCGTCTGAGAAACGTCGCATAAGTGCTGTTGCTGATAAGAATGATTGATTATCTTGGCCGTTGATACCGAAAACATACTAATTTTTCCGGCTCACACCTGCTTCATGTCGATACTTTACTACTAATTTTAAGGCTTTGTGCCATTTTTTAGTAAGCAAAATTGGAACGTTTGAATTCAGTTTTCCTCTCAATTCAATCCTTACGTATTCTTTTGCAGCTTGTTTGTCAACTTCACTTAGATCTTTAAAATCTTCACTTTCTTCTATGATTGATTGAACGTTTTTCAAATCAGATATTGTCAATCGCTCAGCTTCTCCTGCACGACGTCGGTTGAAAACTTGAATTCTAGTTAGTGTAGCCTCAGCTAATTTCCTCCATGATAAATAGGTAAATTCTTTTTTCAAATCATCATAATGGTTGTTGATTAGAGAATCTAAATACTCACTCAGACAAAGAATATCTGCTGTTGATGGAAGCTCAACTATTTTTCCGCGTTGTCGAGCAACAAGCGTTTCCATTGCCGTTTTATTAGTAACAGCAGCAAATCCCGATTTACATAAATTCAAAAAATTTTCAATTTCTTTTTGCTTATTCTCGTCTTTATTAATAATACATTCTGCTTTAAAAATAATTCCAATCTTATTTATATGTTTCGATATTTCAGTTGCGTTTCCGGCTTTATTGTAATAACCAGTGCAATCATCCACCCCGGCGAATTCATCGATCGCTTTTAATAAAAAGTAATAATTTGAAGGATCATAAATCGATGCGAAGTCCGTTATTTTTTTATTTTTATCTTTAATAAAAATAAGGACACGACCACACAAACGTAAATTCGCCCTAATTAATTTATGCATATACTCTTTTCGGTGTTTCAGACATAACTCGTTACCATATAAAATGATAAGAAGATCGTATCTAATACATCGAACGACGTCGTCTTCTTTCATTCGTGGAATAACTTTTTGACGCAAAATTTCGGAAGCTCGTTCATGAATCCGACCAACAACTACACGAGAATTTTTAAAAACACCTCTAACACTTTGTCTTTTTCCAGTACATTCATCAAAGTGATGTCGCAAATTATTTTTAGTGTACAAACCTTTACAGTTTGGACATACAGCGAAATTAGTTGCAGAAACTTTTTTTTTATCTGCAGGTCGCCTCACAGGAACAATGATTCCTTCGTTTAGTTTAGGATTAACGAGACATTTGAAATCACCCTAGTTTCTAATTTTTGCTATAGCTCGTTTTCTTTGTAGTGACTTTGAAGGATATTGCATGAATTCCTTTACTTCGTCTTCTTCTGCATGTTTCAACGCCAAATGTCTTGCTAATTGTGTTTGACGTTCTTGACAATAAAAACAGACATGTTTTTTTGGTCCAGTAGGATCATGAGATAGTTGTGATTTTAAGTTTTTATCGTCACAAGCTGAATTTCCTGGGACATTAAATGAAGAGTGAAGTTTAAGCGAAGAATCGGAAGAATCACTGCAACTTATCAAAGACAGACTACTTTCATTTTTTGAACAATTCGGAGTATTATCATTCTTGTGATTTTTTTCTTCGTCTTCATCTTCGTCTGTATCTGTTTCAGTATAAGATGCTTCATATAAAGACCCTGACTTGTCCAATGAGTCATCTTTGCATTTACCTGGATAAAAATATGTTCCAATTATTATAAACTCGTACTTCCAAAATTTGATCATAATAAAATGAAAGTACACATGCGAGAGTACCGCAATCCAACCACAATTGAAGTTTTTTCATGAATACTCGATTAAAGCAGTTTATTCGCAATTTATTTGGTTTTAGTCTGTTTCTGAAGATAAAAAAACACTAAAAATATTCTTAAGGCTGAATAAAAGAGCCACGGTAATAAAAGAAAAATAAAAGTTTTACAAAAAAAGGTCAGAAGCAGATAAAAATTTGAAATCAAGTATAAAATTTTTCCAGAAAATTAAAACTTATTTGTAAATAAAAATCTTTACAATCTATTTACCCTTATCTAAAATATTTCTCACATTCGTAAAATTCTATAGAATTCGTAGAGCTAATCAATTTTACAGAAATAAAATTATTTTTATACACATCATTCAATTTTCATTGAATTGGATAAAACATACTTGTAATAAGAATTTTTTTTCAAATTCAGAACTAAAATTCAAAAAACAACGGAAAAACTGCTTTACTCTCGAGCAACAAGAAATTTATCATAGCCAGAACTTAGATTTGTTTAAAGTAAACATACAAGAAAAAGAAAAATTATTTATTATTTCGAAAAAACTTGTAATATTCTGTCTCCACTTGTTATAATCACAGTGATAGGACTAAAAGAAATTTATTTTGAGCTCCACTTTTCAACAGCAATATCGGCCATGAATTCTACCAATAACTGATAATTATTCAAATTAGATTGATTTTTCGAAAGATGAAATTTCAGTCTTTTTGTCGTGCATAAAATATTTTTTGACAAACATATTGCTTAAAAGTTGAAAGCTCCAGTTATTTATAAAGAAAGGATAACATTAAAATTTTCGGCAATATTTGTAGTTAACTGTACCTTATACAAGTATTTGATTTGATTGCAGTTTTATTACGATTTAAAATATTTATTTTATTATATATTTGATGTTATCAGCTAGACGAATTTCAATCTAACGTAATATAATTCCTGAAAGTTATCTTTTTTATCTTGCTTATCATTTACGTTTGATCTAAAGTCTTCTGTTACCAGAACTAAACTTTTTCAAGTCGGCGTTGGGAATGTAAGGAAGGTGTGGAAGGTGATATAGCAATCGGTGAATTCATGATTATGTTACTTATAATTCTGGGTTTTTTTGATCGTTTAGAATCAATCAATTTGATTCTAAGAGATCTAGAATTCAAGTTGGCGCATAAATCATCCAGAGTCCGTTTATCATCTGAGAAAAAATGTTTATTGTGATTACAATAATAAGAAATCTATTTTTATTGAAATTTTTCTATGATTCATTACAAGCTTTGTCTCTATACTTACCATTGAAAGCAACCAAAGTTACAGGATGGTCTTCAACCATGTAACCTGATTTCTTATTTTGATCGGGTTTTACATATATTTTTTTACAGGCATGATGTTTATCATTGCTGTCTTTAAATAAGACAAATTTAGCCATAATAGTGCGGAATTTATACTATTTAAGAAAAAAGTAAACTATCCAGCGTTGATAGAACATGGAGTCCGCTTGCTGGTTCGAACGAAAAAGAACGTTAATGAAACATAAAAATTGCAAGTCACTTACCGATCATAAGTTTAGGTTCCGTTTTTATCCGGAATTTTCTCTCATTAGGTGGCATAGCAATCGTCAGTGCTTTACAATGTACATTACATGAGAACTTAATGTAGAAATCATGAGAATAGGTCAAAAAAATAATATTCCTTAATAGCCACTTAAGCTTGAAATTGACAGTAATTTGATACTTAAAGTTATCGAAAAACCCTGCTAAAAGTTTTCTCGAATTTTTCGTCAAATGTCCATCAACTTCGGAATTTTCCGTTTTCACAACAATTTTCATCCAAATTTCAGAGAGGATTCGCTTTCTAATCCAGGTAGTAAATTTACGTCAAATTGTATAGCGTTGTATACAAATTGTCGTCAAAAACGGAAACGCCTGAACTTGACGGACATTTGAAGCAAAATTCAAGGAATCTGTTGTAAAGTAAACTACTGCGAAGCATACTGTGCTATTAGGGTTAACATCAATTTTAATATCTATAGTAGTACTATAATATAGTAACATGATCAATATTTCTTAAAAAATTTATATTCAGCAAAGTAATCAAAGTAAATTTTACTCTCATTAATTTCTTATCTTTATATTCAAAACCGGTTTTCATCATTCATAAAAATAGATTTTATTTAATGCTGAGTAACAGTGTTACATGCTTCCCATGATTAAAACATTTTAGCTTAACGATTTTTGAACAGGAAATTTCAGGTACTCAAGTTTGCTGAGCAAAAGTTTTTTTATATTTGTCAACAAAACGTTGCCAACTATGAGATATTTCAACGTTTGACTACGGTTCGAGATCAACTTGAACTACAAATTGTTATAATCCACGCTCGCTCTTTAAAGACAATTTAACAGAAAGTGGTACACAAAAGTTGCAGGACAGGAGTTAAAGAACAAATTGAATGTCCATTCCTCTCAGTCAAATTGACGTACAATTTCGGCCGTAGCTTTCTGCCGACTCTCAGCTGAAATGGCTATCAAGGTATATGTAGTAAACTCACTAGCGAACCAGACTGCAAATAACGGAAATTTTCAGCCCTAAAGGCGTCAAGTTGACTGCAAAAAGTTGGTGTGTAATAACCCAGTTTTAACACATTACCAATTTGTCAGTAAATTTTCGTTTTCGGAGCTTCTTTCCGCTGACGAAAAAATTTTATGTTTCAATTTTTTATTGGTATCAAGCAACTTGATAGAAAATGTTTACTTTACAATAATTAGCAAAAATTTTACTTCTACTTTTTTGAAAAGTTGGAGCTTATTTTCTATCACAACTTGTCGTCATTATAACGTAAAAAGTTTCTAGCAAAATATTTAAATTAAATCGAAAAATAACAATTTTCTAGAAATTCAAAAGTTAATTGGCATCAACTTATTTGCAAATTAACATTTTTGCATTGGTAACAAGTTGTGGCAATAGTTTGACGTGAACTTACCATCAACTTGAATATCAGGATCGCTCTTAGATTGCGATTCGAGACGTACACTCATTACGTAAGGGTAGTATTACCCACTTTTGACAGCCACAGAACGGTTTTATGACCGATGATAGAACGGTCACAAATTACTACCTGATTACTGGGTAATCGCTGGAATGTTTAAATTCTTATTTTTTTTTTTTATTCAACATTGAACGTACACGACATAATAAATCGTTTATCATTTTAATTTATTATATCAAAATGAATTATGATAATTCATCAATATAGTTATTATAATGTATTAAAATGAAAATGAATTATAAGAATATATTTAACAAAAAAATTTAATAACAAAAAAAGTTAAATAAATAAAATAAATAGTTTTGTTTTAACATGTATGTCATTTATTGGTTTCAAATAATAAAATAATAATCGCTGAAATTTATTCTCAATTTTTACTTAACCTTAGTGTTGTATGAAATTTACTGTAAGAACAAAAAGGTTCCTGATTAAGAAAAATAATCTAATCCAATTTGAATCGACTAATATATATGTTACGTCTTGGTTGATGTTTTGGCGCTGGCGTAGTTGAGCGGTCGATTTAAATTGGACGTGATGGAAACTTACATATAATTATAAATAATAATTAAGTATGGGTTGAACAGCCACCATTTGGTGGTTGAAATAAACTGGTTATATTTATATGTTATTAAATATTGTGACGGGTGAGCTGACGCCCATCCGTCTAATACTAATAACCAAATAATAGATAGATATATTTTAGTTCAGAAAGCAATACATTTTATTGTAGTTTCATTAGGCGCTATACAGCTGCACATAAATATCGCATTACATTAGTTACATTAAGTCTTACTTTTATAAAGACAATGCGATGAGCAGACGTTTCGCGTGGTCAGCAGTTTGACTGTGGGAAGAAAAGAGTTCCGTTGGAGACGGCGAAGGGATATTTTCTTATGCAGCACGAAAAGAGTTCTCATGAGAAACGGCGGAGTGATATTTTGGAAGCAGAGGATGCAATTGCAGAAGAAGAGTTAGTTACTATAGTTAAGCTGATTCGAATAGTCGTCTGCTCGCGCATAAATATTATATCTCTCTTATTTTACCGCTTTTATTACAGATCACTATAAGAATACGTTTAATGCCGCTATTGTTGAATGAAAATATTGTATTAGTATCCGATTCATTTATGCTATCTTAGATTTGTAAAAGAGACTCTCAGGGCCTTTTCTGGGTACTCCCATATTTTGGGGACGCCCAATAAACAAATATCCATTAAATTCACATATAGTCATTCCTTCACTGAGCGACCCACACCCTTTATAACATCCTATTAAATTTCTAGAGACGCTGAGCTAGGCACGGTAAGATCGGTTACGCAGTAAGAACATTAAGGTGTAAGCTCACACGTAACAGAAATTTTGGCGCCCAACGTGGTTTTCGCCCAGCGAAGTGAGGTGAGTGAAGTGAATTTTCGGGAATTTTAGTGGTGAGTGCCCAGTTAACGCGACAGGAAACTGTGAGACTGAGATTCTAAATCTTTTCCCGATAAATAAATTAGTAAACGGTGTCATGAGATAGCAAGGAAAGTGCACACATTGAAGATAATACATGGAAAAATAAGTGAATTAAATTATGAAATATTGAAAAAAGTGAATTGAATTAAGAAATATTGAAGAATTATTGGATGATACTGTGAAATATTGAAGATTACGGAAAAATATTGAATTGAAATGAAAATATGAAAAAAAAATAAGTGAATCGAATTGTGAAATATTGAAGAAAAGTGAATTGAATTGAGAAATACTGAAGAATTATTGAATTATACTGAGAAATATTGAAGATTTATGGATAAATATTGAATTGAAATGGAAATATGGAAAAATAAGTGAATTGAATTGTGAATTACTGAAGATTATTGAATTGAATTGTGAATTATTGAAGAATACTGAAGATTATTGAATTGAATTGTGAAATACTGAAGATTATTGAATTGAATTGTGAACTATTGAAGAATACTGAAGATTATTGAATTGAATTGTGAATTATTGAAGAATACTGAAGATTATTGAATTGAATTGTGAATTACTGAAGATTATTGAATTGAATTGTGAATTATGGAAGAATACTGAAGATTATTGAATTGTGAATTACCGAAGAATATCGAATTGAATTGTGAATTATTGAAGAATACTGAAGAATATTGAATTGAATTGTGAATTATTGAAGAATACTGAAGATTATTGAATTGAATTGTGAATTATTGAAGAATATTGAAGATTATTGAATTGTGAATTACTGAAGAATATTGAATTGAATTGTGAAATACTGAGAAATATTGAAGATTTGTAAAGATTTATTTAATTGAGTGCCAAATATTAGAGATTACTGAGAAATTGCCGAATGAACTGTAAAATCCTCTGAATTAGTGAAGCCGGTTGTTTGTGTCAAATTATATGTCAAAGTTGCCCCGCTAGTGATAAGTGAGAAAAATAGATAAGTGAGTGAAAAAGAAAAAAAGAAAAGAGAAATAAAAAGTGAAATAAGTGATAAAAGCAAAGTGTACGAAAAAAAAAGAAGAGGAAAATAGTGATCTGTAGTGCCGCTAAGAGAAGAAGCCGCTGCAAAGAATCGGATACAACACCAGTCTGAGAGGAAATCAAAGCCAACAGACAGGGATGCTGATAGCAGTAGCATTATTCATCGTGGTGTCTATGTAAGTAGTAAAAATTGAGTCCTTTAACGATAGTAGTAATTCGGATCGACGGGAGTATTGGACTAACTGGAGGTTAGGAAATCCAAGTAACTCTCTGTCGGGCTCTATAAGTTCGAAAGAATCGATCGAAGATTGTTCGTACGAGACCGACATAAAAAATATCGAGGAATTATTAGACATTTTTGAAAAAAATCGGGAGAAAACTAACGGTAATTCAAATTGCCCTGGTGCGGCTTCAGGCACAAAAGCGGTAAAAACTATGGCGGAGACTGAAGAGGTTCAATTGAAACGAATAATATCGTTAATGCGGCATATACCGGTTTTTACGGGAGAGGGTGACGTGGAATCATTCATTGACGCTATTGAGTACAGTGCGACGAGGTTAAAGGCTGATGATGATCCGGTATTTATTTTTGAATTGTCAACGTGATTCGGGGGACTGGCTTTAAGCATTATGCGTACGTTTTTGAGAAAGGCAGAGTCTGTCAACCAAGTAATAGAGAAACTACGTCAAAATTTTGGTCGAATGGAAACATTCCATGCGGTAATACATCGATTGACGGGAATGATTCAAGAAAATAATGAAAGTGTAACAAAATTTGGTGCGCGTCTGGAGGGTATAAAAGCGGAAGCGGAGAATAAAATAAACAGGAGTGGATTAACAGCAGAACAAAAAGATTATCGAACAAAGGATTTGGAGGCGACAGTGCTGGAAACCTTTATTAATGGACTCTACGAAAAATTATCGTTCGCAGTCTCAAATAAAGAACCCAGAACTTTAGCAGACGCAATAAAGATCGCAATGGAGGCGGAGATACAATACGAGAGGACGAAAGCAGCGGAAAGAGCGAGAGAAGGAAAACTAAGGTTCAAGGAGCGGGAGCATGCAAGGATAAGACAGCTAACGCTTGAAGAAGAGGTGAAAGAAGAAAGTAAACAAGAAGGCACAGAATATGTTCATAAACCAAAACCCAGCGCGGAATTTACGTATACAATTACTAACGAGAAGATTGCGGACAATGGAGACAAGCGAAGCTGTTTCACATGCGGGCAAGTTGGGCATTTGGCACGAAATTGTCCAGTTCCAATACAAAGCAAACGAAATTCTTGGGCACCAATGAATCAGCAGGAATTCCGGGGAAGAGTTCCACAGCAACAGGAGCGGTACTATGTGCAAAACGATAGATACAGAGGAAATGGGAGATATAATTATGGAAGAAGCGGTAATAATTGGCAGAATAATGGTAACTATGTATATGGACAGAATGGCAACAATTATAATGGGTATCGAAATGGAAATAATTATGGAAATCAATGGGGAAATTATGGAAATAATGGTTACTACGGCAGAGGCAGAGGTCAAGAATTTCAAGGCAATCTCAACAGGCGGTACAATAATTATGGTAACTCAGGTGCAATGGTGACGAACGCGTTCGAAACGCAGCGGCTTATGAACAGTTTGCCTGGTAATTACGACAATAGATGGGACGGATCACGTGGAGTTAATCAGCAGAACCGGGGAAATCAGATGTCCAACAGGGGTCCAAACACACGGCCTTTAAACTAGAAAAGGCCGGTGCGATGACACGCTCCGTCGAAACGGCCAACTCAGAAGAAACGAATAAGGAGCGAATAAATGAAGAAAAAGAAGTAAAATCTGTTAAATTAGTGGGTGCTACACATATATATGTAAAATTAAGAGCCGATAAAGTACTTGGAGGTACAGGTATCTTCCTCATTGACATGGGCGCAGAAATAAATTTAATACGACGAGACTCACTGGAATTAAGAACAAAAATTGACAGTACAAGAAGAACGCTGATAAAAGGTATAACATCTGATACTATAACTACGATAGGTCAAGTTGAACTAGAGATAGAAGGTCAATGGGTACTGTTTGATATCGTGGGAGAGGAGTTTAACATAAAAGAAGATGGTATATTGGGCCAGCCGTTCTTTTCAGCACAAAATTCGCAAATTGATTTTGGTAATAAAACTGTTTCAATTAATAATAAGAAATACTACTTTTTGGAGGATATTATAAAAATTC
Source organism: Microplitis mediator (assembly GCF_029852145.1). Classification (NCBI taxonomy): domain Eukaryota; kingdom Metazoa; phylum Arthropoda; class Insecta; order Hymenoptera; family Braconidae; genus Microplitis; species Microplitis mediator. Next base: position 13,566,136 of record NC_079971.1, read on the forward strand.
CGAGAAGATGTGTAAAAATGATAGAGGTAAGAGTTGTAAATAACGTTTCGGAAGGATACATTCCACGGTGTGATATTGCACCAGGAATATATTTGGGAGAAGCCATAGTATCAATTCACCAGGGTGCAGCGAAAATGTACGCATTTAACACTACAGAAAAAGAACATGATTTTGCGATACCGTACGTTGAAGTTGAATATTTTGAAGAGATAACAGCAGAAGCAAAGGTGCGGTTCACTGAAAAAACGGAGCAAGAAAATATAGCAGAACGAACAGAACGAGTACTAAATTTAATATCGGTAACACATCTGGACGAAGAAGAACTAAATACAGTGCGGCAGAACATCGAATACGAACCAAGAGTTTACATATTACCAGGCGAACGACTGAATGCAGCGAATGTTCCACCTCATCGGATAAGAACAAAAGATGATAACCCAATTAATATCAAACAGTATCGCATGCCGCATCATTTAAAAGACGTATTAAAAGAACGAATACAAGGAATGATTGATGCTGATATAATTGAACCATCGGATTCTGCATACAGTTCACCCGTATGGATCGTTCCCAAGAAACCAAAAGCTGATGGAACTAAAGATTGGAGGTTGGTAATCGATTTTTGAAGGTTAAACGATAAAACAGTACCAAACTCGTATCCGTTACCAGATATCCGGGACATTTTAGATCAAATTGGTGATGCTGTATATTTTTCTGTGTTTGATCTCGATTCGGGATTTTATCAGATACCATTGGCAGAACAAGACCGACATAAAACGGCATTTTCAGTCCCGATGGGACATTATCAGTTCAAGAGGATGGCGATGGGTTTGAAAGGTGGTCCACCGACGTTTCAAAGTACGATGGAAAACGTATTGTCCGGATTGCAAGGTGTAATATTATTTATTTATGTCGATGACGCAGTAATATATGCAAGAACATTGGAAGAACATTGTCAAAAATATTTGCAATTTGTTGATAGACTTCAAAAAGTAGGATTAAAATTAAAACCGGCAAAGTGCGAATTTTTACGGCGGGAAGTTGCGTATTTGGGACATATAATCAGTGCGGAAGGAGTAAAACCGAATCCAGCGAAAGTGGAAGCAGTTGAAGAATTTAAGAGGCCAACGGACGAGAAGAAAGTACGAGAATTTCTTGGGCTTGCAGGATATTATAGAAGATTCATCCGGAATTTTGCAAGTAAAGCAAAACCTTTGACTGATTTATTGAAAAAAGACGCTATTTTTACATGGGGTGAATCTCAAGAAAAGTCATTTAAAATACTGAAAGAAGAATTATGTGGAGATGTAATGTTGCAGTATCCGAACTTTGAATTACCATTCATTGTCGCTACAGATGCGTCAGACTTTGCATTGGGTGCAGTACTAAGCCAAGGGAAACTTGGAGAAGATAGAGCGATAAGTTATGCTTCTCGAGCTTTATCAAAGACAGAAAGAAACTACACAGTGACCAAGAAAGAACTGTTGGCTATTATGTATGCTGTTGACACGTTCAGACCATATATTTTTGGTAAGAAATTTACATTAGTTACCGACCATCAACCGTTGCAGTGGCTCAAGTCTACAAAAAGCCCCGGAGAGCACATTCGGCGATGGGTAAATCGATTAGAAGAATATGAATATGAAGTTATCCATCGACCAGGTAAGAGTAACACAAACGCAGATGCTTTATCACGAAACCCGGTGAGAAACGAAAACGGTGAATTATTAGCAATGGTGGAAGTAAATGTTGGTAAAAGAGCAAGAGAGGAAACATCAGCAACACACTCATCAGCTGACGGAAGAGGTCGGAGAGAAAAGGTCAAAAATTTAAAGAAGAAATTAAGAAGAACGGACGATCATCAATATAATACATCATCGGGAGAATCTGACATCGAAATGAGGACTGACAATGATACGAGAAGAAATGATAAGCCGAATCCAGCTGGGATTACTCCAAATCCGGGCCCGTCGGGTATACAACAACAAAAAGAAGTGCGACGAAGGGGACGTCCAAGAGGAAGTAAGTCGCGACCCAAGAAGGTGGTACGAATTCCCCTCAGTGACAGCGAGTCAGCACGGGGAATGGCAAGTGATGGAAGTGGGGAGTATTACGTGCCGTCCGGATCAGCGTCAGAACCTGGAGCGGAACCACAAATTGCCAGTAGTCGTCCGCAACGGAGAAAAAATAAAGCAAAAATGAAAGGGAAGATGCAACAAGCAGAAAAAGATAAAGAAGTGGAACAGGAAACCAAGGGACAACAATCAGCAGAAGAAAGCAGGGTAGCAGCGAAAGGAAAAATCAAGACACCACCAGCTGTTAGAGAAAAAGTGAAAAAGAAAAAGAGAGACGAAGTGATTGAAGTGCAAAAACCCAGGTTGACACAACACGATCTGGAGCCGAATATGGACGTTCCAATGGAACAAGAGGATACGGGACATGAGTATCAACAAAACTACGATGAAAGAGATGATAAGAATAGTAACGAACCATGGCGATTCCTGTTATCGGAAGATTTTAAAGCAAGAAGTACTTGTGTTAATGACTCCACAGATTTAGAGTCAGATTCGGGAGACTCATTAATGGAATGGGATGTTCCGAATGATTACTGTACAAACCCGGAAGAAAAATTAAAATTAAAACATTCAAGACAGCATGTCACCGATGTTAACGACAATTTCGCCTTTTTTGTACCAGCCAACGGGGATGTGAATTCAGATTTAACGGACGTGCTACTCGAGATGAAGTGGATAAATATGGCAAATTTACAAGGAACTCAGTTGGAAAAAGGTGATATTTTGATAATAAATAAGCGGAAAAGACACGGATTGGGGTTGGTCTACTCAATCGATGCTAGTGGTCGTACATCAGAAAAAATAATAGATATGATTATGGAGTCTTTGGGGATACTGATAAAACGACAAGAGTATAAGACTTTGAGAGTTCCGACGGGAGGTGATCATTTAAATAAAGCGCTGCAAGATTATTACATTGGGAAATTACATGAGATTGTAAAGGAACAGAATATAGAAATAACGGTGTGTGGTGGAAAACTGGAGGTACCCAAGGCTATTAACAGAAGATCATTGATGAGAGAGCATCATACGTCCGCTGTTGGAGGACACAAGGGGATGACAAAGACGTATCGCCGAATAAGAACTCGATTTTATTGGAGAACGATGCAGCAAGATGTGAGAAATTTTGTGAAAAATTGTTTTATTTGCCAGCAACGAAAGTTAGTACGCGTGAAGCCTAAGAAGCCGATGATGATTACTGATACACCGGAGACCGCATTTGAAAAAATTTCCATGGATATTTATGGGCCACGAGAAGAAACGCGGCGGGGTTACAAATACATTCTGACTGTGCAAGACTTGTTAACGAAATTCGGGATAGCGATTCCACTCAGACAACAAGAAGCTGAAGATGTAGCAAAGGCATTGGCAGGAAAAGTAATTTGCTTGTTTGGGGCACCAAGAGCAATCCTGACAGATCAAGGAACAAATTTTATGAGTGATATGATACAGCGTCTATGTAATTTGTTCCGAATAAGGCATTTAAATACAACAGCGTATCATCCACAGTCCAATGGGTCAATTGAGAGGAGTCACCACTCTCTTACGGAGTATTTAAAAACTTTTATAGACAAATATCGAGAATGGGATGAATGGCTCGACTTTGCGATGTTTTCGTATAATACGGGTGTGCACGAGGCGACAAATTATACTCCACATGAGCTCGTTTTTGGTAGACCCGCGCTAGTGCCATCAGAATTTTCACGAGAAGGAGCGGCGGGCGGAAGATCGTACCATGATTACCTGGATGAGTTAGTTGACACGCTGGAAACAACTCGTAGGCTGGCGAAAGAAAATTTGGAAAGAGCGAAAAAAAGATCAAAGAAATATTACGACAGAAATGCAAAAGAAAGAATTTTCGAGGTCGGCAACTGGGTGTGGCTGCTAAAAGAACCGAGGACGGATAAAATGAAGGATCATTATGACGGCCCGTACGAGGTAATCAAAATATTTGACAACAAAAACGTCGAGTTGATGGTAAAAGGAAAAAAACGTGTAGTTCACCAGGACAAAATAAAATTGGCGCATATTGCTTCAGAGTCTGATTCAGCAAATCCACAATTGGAGATAAAATAAGACGATAAACAATATTATTATTAAAATAAAGTGCAAAAGAAAAAAAAGAAGAAAGGAATTACTATAGCAATAACAATGATAGAATTTACTCTGTTGACAGATAAATAAAGAAGAGAAAAGATGGAGCAAGAGAAGGCGAAACGACTGATGAATGAAGCAATAGATACGAATGGAAGCGACGAAGTGACGACAATAATAAGACGATACGGGTTGTCATACGTACCAGAATGGAGGGAAGGATATACGCTAATTATAAGGGCACTGCTACGAAAAAAAGAAGAGGCGGTGGAAGCTCTCATTATGAATAATGCAAATGTAAATGGACCAAGTCACGCAAACTCCATAGTCCCATTATGCAGAATTTTGAAATATTCGAACACGGAATTAGCATGGTTACTCATAGCTCGAGGTGCAAACATCAATGCGGATAATGATGACAGTGGAAATCGACCAATACATCAACTTGTCATCGCTGTTGGACAGGAAACAGGAGGGAACAGGACAAGGTTGGCGGAAATAATGGAATACATGCTGCAGAATGGAGTCGAGGTAGAGGCAAGAAATCGTGAAGGAGTAACAGCTGCGCATCTAGACGTACGACAGAGATACATGGGAATATTTAATTTATTCATTGAGCACGATGCGAATATGGACATTGAGGACGAAAAAGGAAGAACACCATTATTCTACGCGGTGGAATATGGACAATCGGAAAAAGTAAATGCATTATTAAAGCAAGGGGCTAGAGTGAATCATAGAGATTCCCATGGAATGACACCGCTGTTTATGATATTTAAGAAAATTTTGACTCACCGGTATGAAGAAAACAATTTGTATAGTCCGGATCACATAAGGAAGATAGAAATAACGGAAATGCTAATAAGATTTGGAGCCGATGTCAATCAGCAGACGACTAATGGGGGCGTAACACCATTACACCTAGCAGGAGCAAGAGGATATGATGAAATTGTAATAGTGCTGCTAGAGAATGGGGCGGATGTTAATTTAAAAGATAAAAAGGGAAGATATGTGGTACAATATTGTAGATACGCGCGACAAGATGATGATTTGCCTGCAGGATACGAGAAAGAGCCGGATGAAATATGGTCAACCACTGAGGGACATGTCAGTTGGACGCATTTGATAATCAGACAGTTCCTCATAAAGAAAAGAGTTATGGGAGATATGATAAACCAGGATCTAGAGCTGGAATTGCTGTACTTGAAACAAAATGAAGAGGAGTATGAAGTGAAATGTAGAGAGGAAGTGAAGAAAATGAAGAAAACTGTGTTAATACGTCAAGGGGGAAGAGAAGTAACACCTATCGACGTATGGAAAGCATCAACGGAAGAGATGAGGCGATTCATGAAGCATAAGGATTTTGTTCAGAATCTTCAACGAGAGAAGATCGGCCACTATGGGAATGAAATGTTGAAAAAAATCGTGGTGGCAAGATACAGGGAGAAGCTTATCAAACGGGCTATTCGGGTGTTAAATAGTGCGACAAGAAACAGCAAGATACCATTAGAAGACTTGCCAAAACATGTATTGGATGAAATCATTAGTAATATTAATAATGAAGAGCTCATCAAGATGACACGCATGGACCAGTAATTCTTAATGTGAAAAAAAATGTGTGAAAACAAAAGAAATAGTCGTAAATACGTGAATTAGAGAAAAAAATATATATATAATAATGAAATATGATTATTGAATGTATCAATAATTGCGTACGGAATTAATAAAGAATATAATTAACTCGAATTTCACCCTCTGATTTTTTTTTTTTTTTTTGTTGTTGGTAATAATAACAAGTAAACTTAGAATAAGAGAGTGGGAGAAGGAATTTTAAAATTTCATGGCATGAAAACCCGGTACCGGTAAACTATTCTTCTATTTTTACTTTCTGCTGCTTTCTATTGCATGGCTTCAGATCATATAAATGAAACTCTAATAAATTCTTTCTCCGACTCGAGAAATCAATCAATAAGTAATAATAATGATCTATATTTAAAATCTTTAGTATTATTTAAGTCAAGAATATAATCGCGAATGACTGTGCATAATTCCACCGGATATTAATAAGAATCGAGTGGGAAATAAATAAGAGAAAGAATGTAAGTATAAAAGACAGAGATTCGTTGTGTTGGGAAACACCGAAAAAAAAGGGAAGTAAAGAATTATATTATTATAAAGGAAAAATTTATTAAGAAGATAGACGTGAAGGCAGAAGTAAGATTGCAGGAATTATAATTATAGTTGTGGTAGTACGGAAATCGATGGATTTTACCAACGGTGATTCGATCTTGCAATTCAGTTATCTTTAGTCCCCACGTTTTCAGATTATTGCAGTTCACGACGGTTCCAGCTCATCTAAATAAAATATTTGGAATCAGTACAATTAAGGAAGTAAAAGAAATATATAATAAAAGGGAGGTTAATGGACTTACCAAGTGCGAGAAAATCTACTTTCCTCACCTTTCTTTTTCCATTATCCCAAAACTTAAAACCATCCCGATTGGCAATATAAATGCATAATATTGGTTCAAATTTTCCATTCTCTTTCTGTTCCTTTTGACGTTTTATTAAGATTAGTTGGTTGCTGATGTTTTTATACTTTTCTCGTTGTGATTCCAAATTTTCTTGCCTTTATCAGATTGGTGCATGCCACAAACAAAATATGTCGTTACTCGCACCTATAAATTAAGAACAATAATTCATTAGGGTAGCGGATATGTAGCTGTGCAGGATTAGTTCACAAAAAAAAGGGGGGAATTCAGACAAGTGATCACACGACAGTGTCGAGTGAACATAGCCGAATTAATTTTATTACTTACCATTTTTTTTGTTTTCGTCGGGCAAATTAAGGAAATAATCAAATTTTTTTATTTTTCGGTCAAAGAAAAATTCTAATAAATATTAATATGAACAGAACCAAAGGGAAACTGAATGAATAAGAAAAATGCGTACTACCTTTCACATAGTTACGATAATTATCAATTAGATTATATACAGTGTGAGTATAACAATGTAATAAGTAAAGTAAATCAAAAAAATAAAATATTCGTATTAGTCTTTTCCTTTTTTTTTCTTCTTATGTATAAAAGAAGAAAACTTAATAAATGGAATATTTTTTTTTTGTTAAGCTCTATGCGGCCGCGTCCGGGAAGGCAGGCGGCGTTTCGGACAAAATCCTGGAAGTGTAAATTAAATTAGTAAAACTTATATATGAAAAAGAAAGAGGAACAGAAAAAAAAAAGAAGAAAAAAAAAATATATGAAAAATAAATTAAAGCGGATACTTACTGCTCGACGATAATCTTATTGACAGCGATCTTTTCCAGCTCGGGCCATAATTGCCAGAAAATATGTATGTCCGGAGACTGGAACGATCGCATCGGGGCGCTAAGGGTACGTGCGTAAAAAAAAATGCCCGAGTCCGAACGAGCGAGTTCTCTGACTCATAGCGTTCATAGGGAAGAAGTCGTGACCGGACTAACGTTTCAATCTGGTCACATAGCCACACGCCACGATTCGGGGGTTGTGGGTTCATTAGCATCCGAAGATATGCCACGATCCGGAGAATAATCTAGAAAATAAGTAAAAACGAAGAACGAATTTTTATTTTTAGTTTAAAGACGATCAAATTATGTAAACTTACGTATATGGACGCGCGATGTCGGCAGAACTCGGTCAAGGTTACGCCTTGTTGGAACATAGTGCTAAAAGAAAAACGAATGAAATGAAATGAATGAATGAATGGGGAATGGTTAGAGGAAACATGATAGGAACTAAAATTTTTGTCAGTGTATGTAGATGAGTATGTGTATATATGTATATGCGTAATTACATACATGGAAAGAAAGAAATTTTTAAGAAGTTTTTTAGTGATCAATTCAAAATTTTTTTTTCATTATGGAAAATGAAAGAGAGATGAAAATAATGAGAGAGAGAATAATGACTTCTTAATGAATCTTGAAAGAAGGAAACTGTATTGTTAATTAAATTTTTTGTGTGAAAGAAGGCAAATGGCGATTAATACAATTTTTTTTTTTGAGGAAAACAGAAAATATTAGAATTTTAGAGAAAAATAATGGATTTTATTAAAGGTATTTTAGTTGGGTTTTTTTTATTGGTTTGAAAATGGAATTTGAAGGTATTTAAAATTATTTTTTTTTTACAAAAAAGATGTATTTTTTTTAAATTCAAAGGAATTTGTTTTTGATTTTGTAAGTATTGACAAATGGAATATTAGAGGTATTTTATAGTAAATTAGAATTACAAAAAAAGAGGTATTCTAAACTATAACCTTTTAAATGCAATTTTTGCTGAAAGCAAAATGTTTAAGTTAATTTTGGAAAACGGGCAATTTAGAGTATTTCGAATTTTAACCGGAAATTTAAAAATTTTTAAGAATAACTCGTCAAGGTGATTTAAAATTTAAATCTCAGGGTTGGGTATGGTAAAGCATTTTGAATTTCAAGCTGTTATGATTTTTTTTATATACATAATCCTGTACAAGTACTTCAAATTGTGAAAGGGATATATGTTAAACAATTATTACGATTTAGAAAAAAAGGTAACGAGTATAAAAAGAAAAAAAAAAGAGAAAAAAGGGAAGGAGAGGGTGTATTTTTGTTTTTGAGCAATAGCTAGAATTTTAGTTATAAAACGGGTAATTTGAAGTTTCAATTTTAGTTAGGAAATGGATAATTAAAAGTATTTCAATTTGAATTTTGGGAAATGGGTAACGGAAGTTGTTAATGGTAAAACAAAAAAAAAATCAAATCAGGATGTTTTATCCACTTCTTAAAATGCAGGAAATAGATAATGGAATTTTTTTTTCTCTTTCCTTGATTTATTTAATTAAAATTAATAATAGACAGAAGGGAAGCATAAATTAAAATTTTTATATATAGGAAATTCTCGTAGAAAATAAATCTTACCTGCGGTAATGAAGCGCCGAACACAAAAAACTATATCACTTATGGTCTGCTAATATAGCATTCAGGAATTTTTTTTATTATCCCAATGTTACACCTACACTACACGATAAAAGGTAATAGGTGACACTGTATCACTTCGAGTTATGGCTGTCCAGGTAATTGGTGGCACGGTAACACTCTAATAGAACAAAAACCAGGTCCGCAAATATTAATTAATCCAAAATGCAGTGTTGATGAGCAATGAGTAATTGAACCTTTGTTACAGCAGCGTTGCGAGTCAGAACTCGAATGAAATCACGAAGGAATTTGGAAATAGGATATGGGTACGATAGATAAGGAAATCGCTTAGTAAGAGACATTATTAAAATGCATTTTTCTCAAAAAAAAAAAAAAAAAAGAAAGGGGGATAATAATAATTGGTATCAATTGGTTTTCTCTTTGGGGATATATATTTCGAATCATTGCAAATCAAAAAAATGTGTTATGTATGTTTTTGTTTTGGCGTGATTCAACCGTTGTTTAATTAAATATCAATTATTCACAAAAAAAAAACGGAGCTCAAGGTTAGATAATATTTGTGGTTGTCAAATAAAAATTACTTTCCGAGGAGAATTTTGCAATCCAAATCAAAACCTCGGCGAAATGGTGGTTTTTTTTATTTTTAAAATAACAGATGTTACCAGATTTTTTTTTTTTTTTTTTTCTCTTTTTCTCCGTGTTCATAATTCGAAAGGTGCAACAAAAATTGTACAAAAAAAGAGTTTTTTTTTAAAAAAACGGTCGATTTTCGGAAGTACTAAGAATAGTTCCAAAATAGAATTCTTCGTTAGATATTTACAGGAAAAACTTATTGTTCCTTATTGAAAATTTATTTTAATGATACTATTTGATCATAATCTCAGTAATGATTGCAGGGTTTTTTTTTCTCTCTCTCAGTTCATAAATTAAAATTAGAGTCTTTTAGTTGAATGGACTTCATTTTGAAAAATGAAATTTTTTTTAAACAGAATGAAAAAAAATATATGAAGCAATTACTTAAATTTTGATTGGATTTTTTTTTATTGTTTTTATTATCTAATTATTATTTAGCTATTATCAACAAATAGTCATAGAATATTCGACAAACAAAATACTAGTCAAACATCGTCTAAAAATAGTAATTAAAAATGTGTAATTGGTTGAATGAATTGATTTAAAAATATGACAGGTATTGTGCGAAAACCGATTTAAGTATACAAAATAAAAGAGGATGAATAATATATATTGAAAATAAAAAGCGTTTAAAAACCCTGTGTCATACTTATAATTCACTTATTGATCAATTATTATTACGATTAAAAAGCAGATAACAAATGTGATTAATAATACTAATAATATTAGATATTATTTAATAATAACAAATAATGTTAAATTATAAATTTTAATTATTCAATAAAACTAGTAGTGATACATACGCCAGCAAAATTTAACGTAGTTAAACTCTTTTCTCTCACTGTTAGGTATATACTCACGGAATATATCTATATGTATAAAGTAGAATGGCCATTGTTGGCGCGGAAAGCAGAAAAACTGAATTTCTCTATTTAAAAATTCTGCTCTTTTCTTAAATAAAAAAAAAAACAATCAATATCTATAGAATGTAATTATAAACTTTTATTGATTAATAACTTCGAAAAATATAATAACAAAAAAAATGTGTACAGGAGGTAAATAAGAAAAAAATAAGCCTTTAAAATGAATTTATTAATATTTAAGGAATTATTTTCACTGGTATATGAAGGAAATATAATTAAAAATATCAAAATATTAAAATCTGGGGGTAACTCGACGCTGGCCCTAGAATTTTATTTTAACCCGTCCTATCCAGCAGATCCTGGATTCGATATAATAGATCCTGGATGGGGGCTAGATCACCTTCGTAATGGTACGGCCGATTCCATTCTTCGGTCGAAATCCGGGCACGGGTATATTGAACGATCCGTATTTCGTTAATACGTTCGAGGTGACTGAATAGGTCAGAAAAGATGGCAGGAAGAGGAAGACCAGAAATTTGCTCAATTTCATCCATCAGCTCCAAGGCCAGCAATGGTGGGAAATGACCTTGACATAGAATCCCCAGGATAGTTACGAGCCGTCGATTAATCTGGAAAAAGGAGGCATATTAGGGGACAAATTTGATATACAAGAAGAAAAAATAAGAAAAAAAAAACAAAATACTTACATCCCGCGGAAAATGAAGCACGCGGTGGTTGAAAAACCGCATACCCATGAAGGCCCGCATGATAAATATATCTAAAAAAAAAAAGAGAGAGGAAAAAAATGTAAAATTTTTTTTTCTTCTCTTTCTCCGTTGGTTCCTCATAAAAAAAAAAAAAACAAACAAAAAAGGGGGATGCTAAAATGTTAATTATGGATATATTAAATTGTAATTTTTTTTGTTTTATTTTAAGTTTTGGGAGATTGGTTGGTTGGAAATATTAGAGTTCTAATTTCAAAAAAAAAAAGAGGATACCTTGAATTATTAGTCAAAAAAAAAAAAGTTAATTAAAGGTATTTTAAATTTAGAAGATTTCTTCGGAAAACGAGGGAAAAGAGAGTATCAAAAAAAAAAAAAATTTTTTTTTCAGCTTGCAAAATTAAAGTTTGATAAAAAAAAAAGGGAGGTATTTTAAATAGAATTTTTTTTTCTCTCTCTCTTTCTTTTTCTTTTTTGCAGGAAAGGGTAGTTGAAGTGAGGAAATTTTTGTTATTTGAGGAAATTGTGATTTTATTAAAAGTTCTAAAAGTAAGGAAAACGAATAATTGTTACCTTGTATGGAATACAGCTATTGCACCTGTGTAGAATACAGATTTAAAGTTTTTACACTGCGGTTTACACTTAAAACTACACGGATACAGAAACACAGTTATCACTAACACTATCACACCTGGATGCAACTATGAGAATAATTTTTTCCTGAAATTAGTTAACTAATGGAAGATATAAGTTAGTGTCGCAACAACGAGAGTTGGAGGCTGAATGAAGTCATTTTTTTTTTTTGACTTCGGAATTTGGTAATAGGATATGCTTATAGTAGATAAGAGGATCACTCGATGGAGATTGAAACTAAATTGTATGTACTCGAACAAGTTAAAATAAAATATATATTTATAATAGCAACAATATAAAATATTACTGCTGTACCAAAAACTGCAAAATAATAATAAGTAAAGCCCTTAATGAAATTGTATGTTTCCTTCGGTTACCTTTTTTTTTCATATTTTTGCAATTTTTCCTTCTTTGGTTTTGCTATTATTTTATATATTTCATTAGTGAAAAAAAAAAATTAGTTATTATTTTAAATTACATTGACGCAAATAAATAAATAAAACTTGCGGTTTTTAAAGAAAAAAGGGGGATTAATAAAATACTGAGGAAATCTCTTAACCGACGGAGGAAAGAAAAGGAATACTTAGATGTACATTAAGATCCAACGATCAATAACACCACCCGATAAGTAGCAGTCCTATAAGTAGTTCACCTCCGGTGTACATGAGTACTGGCGCAAGCATTGTATGGTTTAGGAAATTAAATTAAGTGCATTTTTTTTAAATAAACCATAACTGTTATGATAAAACCGTCAGATGCTCTTTAGTTAAAATTAATTGCCTCATGATAATATCACAATTATTGCATTCTAGGATTTTGAAAAATGTTAAGAATATAATAGGTGACTGCTTTCAGATTTTAAGTGGAATAAAATTTTAGAATAAATAAGTTTCCAAACAAAATATACATGATAGGATTAAAATTTTGAATGCTTTTTAGTTTAGAATTAATTGTTTGATAATAATATTATAATTATTATATTGTAAAAATTCGGGTTAAAAAGTTAAGGAAAATAATGAATGCCTACTTTTGAATTTCGGTAGCGTGGGAATCTAAGGCAAATGAATTTTTTTTATATAAACTATAAATAATATGAGGAATATTTTAAATGATTTTTGGTCCAAAATTAATAACTCTATAATTATATTACAACTATAGTACCATAAAATTTTAAATTGGAAAGTTCGGAAAAATAATAAGTGTCTACTTCAGGTTTTGAGCAGCGTAGAATTTTAGAATAAATAATTTTTTTTTCAGATGAATTATAAATTACATGATAAAACTTTAGATGTTTTTTTTTAGTAATAGTAACTGTCTTATAATTATTTTATAATTGTTGTATTTTAGAATTTTGGAAGGAAAAAGTTGGGGGAAATAATAAGCGCCTACTTTTTCTGACAGCGTAAGAATCTAATTCAAATGAATTTTTTTTAAATAAACTATAAATAATATGATTAAAATTTTAAATGATTTTTGGTCAAAAATTAATTATTCTATAACTATATTACAGCTGTTGTACCACAGAACTTTAAGTTAAAAAGTTGAGAAAAATAATAAGTGTCTACTTTCAGATTTTAAGCGGCATTGAATTTTAACATAAATAATTTTTTTTTCCTCTTCAAACAAATCATAATTAACATGATTAAACTTTTAAATATTTTTAGTTAAAATAAATTGGCTTAAAATCATATTATAATTATTGTATTCTAGAATCTTGAGTCAAAAAAAAAAATTTCTAAGGAAAATAATAGACGCCTGTTTTGAATTTTAAGCAGCATAGAATTTTAGAATAAATAATTTTGTTCAGGCAAATTATAAATGATATTATTAAACTTTTAGATGCTTTTTGATCAATAATCAATTAGTATAAATTAATTAGTAATAATTAATATAGCAATTACCTTATAATTAGTATATTGTAGAATTTCGAAAAAAAAGCTAGGAAACTAATAAGCACCCTGTTTTTGAGTTATGGGCAGCGTAAAACTTAATTCGGATGATTTTTTTTTTTTGAAAATAAACTATAAATGTCGTGATTTAAAGTTTTTAATGTCATTATTATATTGTAGGAATTCGGGGTAAAAAGTTAGGAAAAATAATAAGCACCCGCTTTTGAATTCTAAACAGTGTAGCATTTTTATCTAAATGATTTATTTCTGAATAAACTATAAATATTACGGTTAAGCTTTAGAACACTTTTTAGTTAATAATTAATTACCTTATACTAATCTTATAGTTATTATATTCTAAGACGTCGAATTGAAAAGTTAAGAAAAATAATGAGCGGCTGCTTCCAGATTTTAAGCAGTGCAAAATTTTAACTCAACCAATTTTTTTTTAGGTAAATCATGAATGATATGATTGAATTTCTGAATGCTTGTTAACTCGTAATTAATTCTCCTATAATTATTTTATAATCATTATATTCTAGGGCCTGGAGTTAAAAAGTTAGGGAATGATAAGAATCACCTGTTTTTGGTTTTCGGGCGACGTAGAACTTTAATTAGGAAATTTTTTTTTAACAAACTATGAATCTTAAGAGTAAACCTTTTTGATACGTTCAAATCAATAATTACTTGCCGTTCAATTATTTTAATAGTTATCACATCCTAAAAACCTTAAAGAAAAGTTAAGGAAAAGCAAAGAGTGTCCGTTTTGGATGCAAAAAGAATTTTCTTTTTCTGAAACTTATTTTCTTTCAACCTTATAGATTTTTATTTTTTACAAAGAAAGTAGAAAATATGTATAAAGAATCTTAACTAATCGATTGCGTCTAATACAGCGAGACGGGAAATCGAGGCCCTGAAAAACACATAAAAAAAAAAGAGTTGAAATTTTTACTTTTGTCTTTCTCGCTATGTTATTTTTATTTTTATTTTTTTTGAAACTTACTGTTCGCTAAAAATCTTATTGACTGCAATAACTTCAAGGTCAGATGACAAGCGATGCAGACCTTGGAACTCGGTAGTTCGACGAGGTGTAGCCCCCGGTTGTAGTGTTTGAGCAGAAAAAATAACCGCGTTCGAATGACTGACCCGGACAATTCATATTGCTGACCGGGAGGAAGGTACGAACGAATAAGTTGGTCAACCTGGTCACACAAGAAAACACCCCGTTGCGGAGGATGTCGATCATAAGTTAGGGTTCGGAGATAAATGAAAACACGGAGGATGATCTGGAGAGTATATAAAATAATAAATATGTAGTAGAAGCTAGGTTTTCAAGATAAATCACCAAGTAGGAAAAACAAGAAAATAAAAATGTAACTTACGTCGACAGGAACGAATCGCTCGCAACATTGTTCGAGGGTAAGGGGTTGATCCATGTTAAAATTTTTGTTAAACTCCACCAGTGTATTAGAACAATTAACTCGGTACAATGAATGATGGCAATGGTAAAAAACATAGAGAGCAGAAAAGATATCGCGAAAACCGCAGCATCAGCTCAGGAGGCTGATAACGACAAGCGGATTGTCGAGACGCACACGTGCAAAATGAAGTATCGGAGGAAAGAAATTAATATGCAGATAAGTTATTTCTCTTCTTGAAAAAAATCGAGTAAGTTGCACAGAAAGCACGTGAAATATTAGAAAAATTTAACATTAAAGATCGTATTTTATATTTATGAGAAAGGAATCCGGAAGGAAATTAGAATAAATCTCAAAATTAATTAGAACAATTTTTCTTTATCCTTATTTCTCATACTTCTATTATTTTCTTTTAAATATATATACATTATAAATTTTCTTAAATAATAATTATACATGCGTGAAATTGTGGTTAACAAATTGCATAAAATAGACGGCAAAACATGTACGATTTTAAAAGGAATTTTTTTATTATGATTTTAAATTTTTAGAAAAGAATATTAAATCCTTCATTAGAATACGACGACATTATATATATTGTCAATTGAGAGATGTTTTGTTAGGAATTTTACATTGAAATTTTATAGTTTATAAGCAATTAAGAAATACACCTTTTACAAGTTTTATTTTCAGTCAAAATTGTTAATGAATTTTCAAGATCGCTTACTAAATTGAGATATACAAGTTAAATTTTAAAAATAGACATTTTCCGGAAAGTCAAAAAAAAAAAAATAATAACTTTTTGTTGGAATTTTTTTTTCAAAAAATTCTCTAAAATAAGCGAAACTGCTATTGGAATTTTAAAACCAAACTCTAGAGCTCTAGTAATACCTGGATAAATCAATTTTGTGGGAGGCAATTGGAATTTCATGGTGTTTCACGTACGAAATTCAAAATAATTTTAACAATGCAGCAGTCGCGTGCACCTGGACTATATATATATATATATATCCTGGGATCGTAAGAGATACAATAAGATACTTACCTGTAAATTACACGGTAATTAGGAATATTGCACATAATCACTTATGTATAAGGGAGTTAGAGTATCGTATCGAATAAATGCGTGGTAAATATTGTTGAATCGATGATATTTTTCGTTGTTGTTCGAATTAAGAAACCGAATCAGTGGGATTGATAGATTAATTCGAAAGAGGTCAGTTAGGCGGATTTAGAATTTTTTCCCTCGTACTCTTCGCCATCTCTTTCTCCTTTCCTTTCTCCTTTTCGACGCTAATTAAAGAGCATTGAAAAAAAAACACAGAGTAAAGAAATTATATTTTTTTTAGATAAATAGTAAAGTAATAAATAATATTTCGAATAATAGGGTAAATCAATGGAATTATGCACAGTCACGATAAATGATAATAATCGGTTTTACTAAATAACAGAGGGTGAAAATGATAAGTTAATAATAAAATAATTGTGACAAGTATATATGTGAATCGCAAAGTATTGTAGAATTTTGCTAAGTTACAAAAAGATTTGTTTGAATACAGGACGGAGCGCAAGAATAAAATGGTACTGCTTGCAATAATCCTGTTGGCTCAACCCCTACAAGCACTATTGGGGTACGATTGTGGGGGCATATCTATGAACGTCACTACTATATCAGCAAATAAAGTGGGCGAGTGTGACATACCGTTGAAGAATCCAGAGGAAAACATAAATTCAAAATTTGTGTATGTAGAAAAACACATTAAACGACAAATGAGATCTCTTTACAGAGATATATTAACACACAAGTGCGAGGTCGAAAGGCAAGTAATATTAAATGCGCTGATGTTATCAGGACTAAAACCAGAGAAATTCGCTTATGCGATAATGAAAGGACCAGGATACTACGCAACAGTTGCAGGAGAAATTATTTACCTAATCAAGTGCATACTGATAGATGTCCAATTGAGAAAAGTGGAAGAATGTTATCAGGAGTTACCGGTGATTTATCAAAATCAGAGTTGGTTTGTCACGGCTAGATCAAGAATGTTGACTAAGCAAGGTACTATTATAGATTGCAACCAATTACTATCGGTCGGATATGAAGTAGATGGGGCATGGATCGTTATGAAACCGGGATTTGAAGATATCCAAGAACCACAAATGCTAAAACCAACGACCATACCAACTTGGGATTATGAGGATACAAGATATTTGGCGACAAGTGGGATATACACGGAAAAGGATTTGGAAAAGTTGAGGAATAGAATAATGCTGCCGGTAGAAACTCCAGTTTTGGTTAATACTATAATAAGAGGGGCAACAGGCCGCACTATTGTTGGTAGTACGGGAATATCAATGACGCAGTTCATGGATGAATCAGTAATTGAGAATTATGCAAAGAAGCAATGGGATAAATTTTGGGGAGGATTTTTAATATTCGGAACGGCAAGTGCGGGATTGATAGGCATAATAATAAGTATAAAAATGCTGAAAATAATAATCGACACGGTAGTACATGGATACATTTTACATCGAGCATACGGCTGGAGTTTGTATTTAGTGGGTGCAATTTTACACATTTATTGTTGCAATTGGCGGAAGAACCGTTAAAAAGCAAGAAGAAGAAGAAATCAAGGGAACGTAAAAATAGAGGGAAGCCGGTTTCGGAAACCGCAGATTAAGATAAGCGAGAAAAAACGAGAGGGAAATTAGTTAAAAGATCGGTTATTTTATTTTGAAAAAAAATTTTTCTTTTTCTCTCTCTTGAAAAATAGTAAACAAAAAAAAAAAAACAAAAAAAAAAGGAAGGAAGGGTGATTATGATTTTAAATTTGATGAATTAAATGGTTGCAGTGCCACGATGAGGACGGGAGAAGGGACTACAGGAAGGATGATAAGATTGGACAACAGACGGGGATTGTATTCAGAGGATATCGGGGAATACAGGGTTTTATCGCATGAGTGGAAAATAATAACATTTATAGATATGTATGAGGAAGAAGCTGAGACGGATCGGTTAGTGAAGGAATTGGACAAATTAAGGGAGCAGGTCAAGAGTGAGGAGGGCCTCATGGAATTGGAAAAACGAGTTAACCAGATAAAAACCTGGATAGAAGAAAGTAGCGATTGGTGTAGGCGGAGAGCAGCGGAATCAACGCCCGACTTAATGGATTATTATGAGAAAATATCTAATTTTGTGGAAAATAATAATAGTTTAGTAAGGACAGGAGATAACGAGGTCATACTCCGGCACCAAGAGGAATTCAGCATTGGAAAAGGAAATGAAGAAGACAAGGTGGATTTGACTCAGTTTGAGGGGGAGTTAGAAGTCCGCGAGTCTGTTAGTAAAAGAGTGTTTTTCGCCTCCTTTATGGTAACTGAAGGCCAGATTTTCAATGGGATATTGTCGGTGTCGGATTTTCAGCGGGCCATTGGCGTTATTTTGGAAGACAGTAAAGGGAAGGAACTTCCTACAGGAACGGATTCAGATGGGATAAAAACATTGCTGGCGATCATAGATGCAGAGGTACAAGTTTATAATCAAAGAATTATATACATCTGGAGGGTGCCGTTTATGTTAAGAACGAAATATAGACTGATCAAACACTATTCATTTCCCACCATACTATCAACAGCACCGATGTATGGGATGATCATAATGCCGACTACACCATATACTGCCATAAGAGAAGGTGAATATATATCACTTACCAGGGATGACATTGAAAAGAGTAAGGTAATCGGTGATCGATTCTTTGGAGTTAGTAGAGTTGTCGCACATGAGCTGGAAGGTGGAAAGGGTTGCGAAGCGAGGTTGTATGCAGGGAAAAACGTCGATATCAACGAGTGTGAATTGAGAGTGGTCAAGTTGGAAAAGACATTTTGGACGAAGTTACATAATACGAATGCCTGGCTGTTTGTTGCCATGGGCGACGAAATTTTAAAAATTGGTTGCGCTGGAAATAAGACTGAGGAAATGACCGTGAACGGAACGGGAGTGATGTGGATGCGGGAAGAGTGTGAGGGAGTGACAGGTGAAACATTCTTAACTCCAACTCGAGGAAGACACGTCGTGGCAAAGATTATGGATAGAGAGTTGGGCTGGCCAGAGATTAGGGAAGAGTTGGAAAAGATCCTGGAAGGAACTCATATTGCCCTGGATAACTTAATGGCCGCGGTGGGACAAATGCAAGGTGATGGAGCCACTGTGGAAAAAGGAGGTGTCAGATTAGCAGAGGTGCAACAGGAGTTGCGCCACATGGTAGAGATTAAAAGAATACAAGCTGAAATTGTGGAAATCAAGACCTTGGCCGTGTATTTCTGCATAGGACTAGGCGTCGTTATATTTTTAATTTTAGGTGGATTGTGTTCAAGATTATACATAAAACGAAAACTTCAAGCAGAGAATGAGAGGCAAGCAGAAGAAGGTAAAATTACAACGTCAAAAAAGCCAGGGGTATCTACAAAAGGAAGATTTCGGGTGGAAAACAAGAAACAGACGGAAGACAAGAAAGAGACACCTATAGAAGAACTTAAGATGGAACCAGTTCAGCAAAAGGATAAGATTTTAGGTAGTCCGATGCCGCCGCCAAAATCGAAACGGACAAAAAGGGAAAAGGAAGCAGACATACCCCAATTGAAGGAAGTACACAACGCTATCGGAACTGACGAGGCACAGGAACAAGCGGGGGTATCGTATGCGGATTTGGAGATGATGCAGTTAACACAGCTTCCTCATCACAGTAGCGAATCAGGAGGTTTGACCAGAGCTACTACTGCCCGTCGGAGTATTTGGCATTATAAGAACTTGAGATTGTAGAGGAGCTTGCCATCATTAACCTATCTGTTCCTATTCCCTTTTCCCAACCTAATTGTTTTGTTGCAGGCACGCCACACAGGGGAGATGCAGCCAGCATGCCGGGTCGTTCAAGTCCATTGGATTTCAGGATCACGAAGACGGCGGTCGATGAAGCCCAATTACAACGTGCAAGGCAGTGGAATGCAGATTACAGTTTTTTATTATTATCATTAATTATCAATCATTATTATTCTCTTGTGCATTGTTCTTTCAACAAATATTCTATTTTCCTTAGTATGTAGAGAGTCTCTTTAGGGAACATAAGCTTACGTTAAAATATATACATATAATCCGAAGGGCATCCTAAGAGATAAGTAATCATTTTATTTTTTTTCTCGAGTATTATATTTTTTTTTTGAACAGGTATGCAACGTATACTGTTGTGCAGCTGAAAATTAACCTGAGCTCCAATGGGTCGAGAAGGAGAATCGTAATCTCGGGTGATATCAGGGAGTTCACATGCGACCTACCCTGTGAATAGGATTGTCCCTTTTACCATTCGGGAGAATGGCTTTCTTTTTCGAGCCGGGGGAGCGTGTGACGGGTGAGCTGACGCCCATCCGTCTAATACTAATAACCAAATAATAGATAGATATATTTTAGTTCAGAAAGCAATACATTTTATTGTAGTTTCATTAGGCGCTATACAGCTGCACATAAATATCGCATTACATTAGTTACATTAAGTCTTACTTTTATAAAGACAATGCGATGAGCAGACGTTTCGCGTGGTCAGCAGTTTGACTGTGGGAAGAAAAGAGTTCCGTTGGAGACGGCGAAGGGATATTTTCTTATGCAGCACGAAAAGAGTTCTCATGAGAAACGGCGGAGTGATATTTTGGAAGCAGAGGATGCAATTGCAGAAGAAGAGTTAGTTACTATAGTTAAGCTGATTCGAATAGTCGTCTGCTCGCGCATAAATATTATATCTCTCTTATTTTACCGCTTTTATTACAGATCACTATAAGAATACGTTTAATGCCGCTATTGTTGAATGAAAATATTGTATTAGTATCCGATTCATTTATGCTATCTTAGATTTGTAAAAGAGACTCTCAGGGCCTTTTCTGGGTACTCCCATATTTTGGGGACGCCCAATAAACAAATATCCATTAAATTCACATATAGTCATTCCTTCACTGAGCGACCCACACCCTTTATAACATCCTATTAAATTTCTAGAGACGCTGAGCTAGGCACGGTAAGATCGGTTACGCAGTAAGAACATTAAGGTGTAAGCTCACACGTAACAAATATATTATCTGGATCTGTTTTATTCAATGAATAAAGAGATAGTTGGAGAATTTGTGAAACGTACAATTCTGGTGTTATAATATTGTTATTCTTAACAATAGCTTCGAGAATGTGAGAACGAAGTTGAGGTTTTAATATTGAGCCTGACTGCTCTCTATGATTCTATATCTCAGACTGACTTCTCTTGATCGAGAAAAACTAGAGTAACTCTTATCAATGCGTTTGGGCATCAGACCCGCGCATCGAGTCATATGGAGGGGTCATTCGAGATAACGCATGTTTTCGAATGATCCATTCTAATATTTATTGAAAATACTTAGTTCTCACGATCTCTCCACTTTTGTTACTAACAAATGAGTCACTTATCTATTAACAAAAACTATCTTAAACAAAATAGATATTTGTGCAGCTGCACGTCTCGAGGATTAACTCGAGGCGTCAGCGCTTATTTATATTTGATAAAATATAGAAAAATAAGTTTATCAACTATTACTCATATCCTTAACGTTCAAATGTCTTAAATAATATTATTCTATTATTATATTATATTATTTTATATGATTAGTTAAATATTATTGGAATTACTAGATTATCGATATTCGATATAATTAGTTAGGTTTCAGGTCGGTAATTAAGGAAGTAAAAGCCTACGTCATCTGCCATACAGGCTGGAACGTAACATATAGATACATACTTAAGATGGATCAAATCATTTTTCATAATCAGGGGATTTATGATAAAACACATAATTTATAACAGTTACTTTCTTTTTTAATGATAATTATTATAACATTATTATTACCCAATTTGTTGAGGATATTGAAAAAAAAAAAATTCATATAATTTTTTAAATTAGACAAATACGCAGAAACAATCGGTCGTATACTCTCAAAAGTCACAAAGTTGACATAAAAACTTAAATTAACGGTGCTAAATCAATACAATTTTTTTTTTTTAATAAACCGAAATAAATCATCTACATCATTGTATTTTGCGATAACAATTGTGGCTGTCATAAATATTCCGATTCAACTTTTTTCATGTATTATTATTTTGAGTACGTGGTTATAGAACATTAAATTTGACTGCCATTCGAATTAACAGGAATTAATTCATGATTTATATTTTTATTATCGAGAATTAATCCAGATCTTGTAGAATGAAGAAATTGAAAATTTATTGTAACTTTTTCTGACACTGGAATATAGTTCGGGTACGATATATGTAAATACATTCTGGCCGCCATTTTGTTGTACCTGAGGTACGTCTGATAATAAGAATTGACTTCTACTGAGTTGTTGGTATAACACGATCGCTGACTTACCGACTGTATCGGTGGTCGACTGAATTGACGTTAAGTTGCCGTCAAGTTGACACTGAAAGATACCGAGATCGGTCACTATTAGTAATTGAGTCATACCAATTAATACAGTATTATATATTAATTAATTAGTAATTAATGATTTTGTTGTCAATGATTATGAGTATTACTGCACATCTCGGACGCGATAGCTGGAGGCCCAGATAGCAAAATGACGTCTTGATGAGTTCTGAATGATTTCCTACTTGTGATTTGGACGTCTTAAAAACATGTTAAAGAAGTCTTTAAGAAGTTCTCAAGATGTCGAATGCGCCACCTAGCGAACTCAGTAAGACGTCTTTAAAAAGAGTTCTCAAAGAGTTCTTTTTTCTGACTCTGCAAATAAGACTTCATAATGAACTTACCATGACGTCTTAAGGAATTCCTAATTTTGACTTCATTTTGACTTCAAAAAAGTTAAAAAAAGAATACATTAAGACATCACCAAGCTGACGTCTTATTTATAGAGTCCCCAAGAACTCTTAATTAAGAGTTCTTAAAAATGACACCTTTAAGAAGTCATTATAAGACTTCTTGAAGACTCCTTCAAAAATACGTCGTAAAGCAGTCATTCTGACTTGAATGCTGTCTGGGGGGGTTGTGCTCTATAATCAACTCGTCGTGAAAACAGGATTTTCTTTCCTTTAATCACTTCTAATGATTTTATAAATCACCTCTAAGGAAAAAAAAGTACTCCAATCTCTAGAGAAAATTCTAAAGAATAATCCCTAATAGCACAGTTTGCTTGAGCAAAAGTTTACTGTACAAAAGTTTCGTTGAATTTTTCGTCAAATTTCCGTCAACTTCGGACTTTTTCATTTTTTACAACAATTTGTATGCAACTTGCTATTGAATTTGATGTAAATTTACTGCGCGAATTAGAATGCAAATTCACTTCAAAAGTTGACAAGAAAAAAGTTGTCTTTATTTTCAGGCAAATTTTATGTCAATTTATCGTTAATTTTACTTGAAAAATTGTTGAGTATATTTTTACGCTTAAATTGTAGACAATTTTATGTATAAATTTGCTTACCTTCTGAAATGGTAAGAATGAACATTACTGACTGTTTTTTTTTGTAAAAGTTTACCCTGATAGCCAGAGTTTCTGATCAGAAATTTGGTGTATATGAGTTGCGACCAATTTGACCACAAGTTGTCGACAACTTTCAGCTCGTGTAACTGTTGCCGACAAGTTGGCTACTAGTTGCTCAGAAATTTGTCGACAACCTACTGCCGCAACCTGTCACCAAGTTTTTGAGCAGCTTGTAGCCAACTTGTCGGCAACAGTTTCACGAGCTGAAAGTTGTCGACAAGTTTCTCGGAAAGTTGCCGTCAACTTATGAAAATGCCAACTGTTGCGGCCAACTTGGCGACACGTTGCGGCAGTAGGTTGTCGACAAGTTGCCGCCAACTTGGCTATCAGGGTACCAATAAATTGAAGAAAAATTAACCGCAAATTTTTATTTTCAACTTTTGTTGTGAAATTGTCTGTAAATTCGGGCAGCAGATTTCAGGTAATTTCAACATCAAATTACCGTCAATTTCAATGCAAAGTGGCTATTAAAGATCTGGATTATTGATGCGGAATGGCCGTCATTTTGAGTTTGGGTCACAAGGCAGTCCGCTAACGGTCTTGTGACCGAGGGACCGATATGACGAGCCTGTTCTAATGCGAAATGACCGTCACAAATTTTTCGGTCAGAGTCCGTCATTTCGGACCATCAAAAAATATTTTGTCACAAATTTGGTCAGTCGCATCTAGATAGATGATTTGTGACCGTCATTAAATTTTCGGTCACAAATTTGGGCTTGGTCACAAATTAACCTTTAATAAAGAATTGTATTAGTCACAATCAGCTAGATGATTGGTCGCAATCTTTTTTTGTAAATGATTGAAAAATTTATTTTTCCCTTCGAATACTTATCTCGTGGTATTTTTAAGAAACTGTCATCCAATTATCTAAAAAAAAAAAAACAACGAATGTCTATAGGTATTTATTAATAGTATATTAACGCATTGAAAGGAAGGTCCCTAATAGCTACTTTAGCTTGAAATTGACGGTAATTTGATGTTGAAAGTACTTGAAATTCACTACCCGAATTTGCTGACAATTTGACAGCAAAATTTAAAAATAAAAATTTGCGGTTGATTTTTCTTCAATATATAGGTAACTTTTTACGAAAAAAAAGTTTGTAATGTTCATTCTTACCATTTCAGAAGGTAAGCAAACTTATACTTACAATTGTCTACAATTTCGCAGTAAAAAAATATTTAACAATTTTTCGAGTCAAATTAACAATAATTTGACATAAAATTTGCCTGAAAATTGACGACAACTTTTTTCATGTCAATTTTTGGAGTGAATATGCATTCTAATTCGGACAGTAAATGTACGTTGAATTGAATAGCAAGTTGCATACACATTGTTGTAAAAAATGAAAAAGTCCGAAGTTGACGGGAATTTGACGAAAAATTCAACGAAACTTTTGTAAAGCAAACTGTGCTATTAGGGGTGCTTTCGACAACGAGTGTGATTGGTTCACGAGCCGTCAGGCGAGTGTTGCCCACAAACGAGTGTAGAAAGCCGTTCTTACTTGATACGTTACGGAAATTTTAGCATCGAATGGTAAAAGAAAGGTTGTCTTTTATTGGTAAAAAAGGACGTTACAAAAAATTTTATTTTTCAGTTAACCTATAATCATATTAAATTGTATTGAAATAAAAGTAATTGCTAAATTATTTCTGATACGAAAAATTATGGAATAATTATACTAACAATTACATGTGATATAAGTAATTTTTATAATAATTCAGAATTATTTTCAACATATAAGATATTCAGCAAAAATAACTAGATGATGCGAATAAAATTTTGGTTAAAATGTAGTAGGACTGTTTTTGTTGTTAAAAACTTATGGATGTGTCATAATGCTTCTCAAAAATGATCAGCTATGATGTATAGTAAAGCATTGATATTAATCATTGATTAAATATTCGTATTTCACTGTTTACGCTGCTATGTCGGACTATTATTTAATTAATATTTGGTTGCGTGGATTGGGGCGTTCGGACTAACACATGCAATTTTCGGCTTAAATGTTTAATTCAAGCCTTATTTTATTTTATTTTAGGGATACGTTTCGATGTAAGTTTTTCCTTTAATTCTTAGTTAAGTAAAAATAAATTAATTTTATAAGTCGATAAATATAGAATATGCAAATTGATACATATGATTTAGAATTTGTAGCATCCTTATTTTCAATTAAACTTTGAGGCCGATCGAAAATTTGTTAAAGAATTTAAAAGATAAAATAGTCACTAAAAAACTTCCTACCTTTGCTGTGATAGTTCTCGTTGATTATTTTTCACCTTTTGAAGACTCCTTTGTAGTAGGCCCTTAAACTCCTGAGATGTATTCCTTAGACTGGTTGACAATTTCTCTTTCTCTCGTGCAAGCGATGAACAAGCGAGGAAGGATGATCAATATTGACTAACTTATTTTTAATTAATGAAGCACAAAAACGGTCTTTCACTTTTATTTTCCTTTTATTTAACTATTAAACTTTAATTCTTTACAAACCAAAAATACCTTTATTTTTCTTTGTAGAAATTAGAGATGATACTCTTTAAAGGCTTTTATTTTTATGCATAAACATTTGTTACACTTTAATATACACTGATATTTTCTTACTCTTTATTAGTTTAATTTTGTGATTTAATGGAACAAACTTCCTTTAATTTTCCCGAAGGAATTAGAGATGATACTCTTTAAAGGTTATTTCTTTTGTTTTTAAGCATGTATTCACTTTTAGTTACAATATTTGTTTTTCAATTTTTAATGCACTGAACAGTGCTATTAACGCTTAATTACTGACTCACAACCGATAACACTTTTTCTTTATTAAACTTTTCTTTTCTTTATAAAATTTTCTTCGCGATGCGATTTTATTTTGCTCTCTTTGAGCGGTATATTATATATATATATATATATATATATATATATATATATATATATATATATATATATATATATATATATATATATATATATATATATATATATATATTTTTTTTTTTTATTTCACTGCTATAAGTCTTCTTGACTTTTTATTTTTTTGTATATTTGTTATAAATATATAGTATATATATTTATTTTTAATGGTTTGCGAATTTTATTTCCTGAATAAAATTATACGCGGTTTGTTTTTTTTTTTCGAAAGATACTATGTACCAAATTGCGACTCTTTGCTGAAAACTTTGAATTCAACTAGTGACCGGAAAGCAAGCCTGTGCTCGGTAGAGTGATTGCTTTGTTTTGTATATTTGTTATAAATATATAGTATATAGATTTATTTAATTGGTTTTGATAATTTTATTTCCTGAATAAAATTATTCGAGAGGTTTGAAAAGATACTATGTACCAAATTGCGACTCTTCGCTGAAACTAATCAACTGATAACCGAAAAGCAAACCGGTGCTCGGTAGAGTGATTGCTCTTGAAAAATTTTGTAGATGCAACCATGGGGGTCCGAGTTTGGGAAGGAGGGGGTTTTTAACGTCTTACATAGTAAGAGATGTCCCGTTGACGGAACTTAATTTAGCTCAATGTTAATTGTGGGTGTTACCACGCATTAGAATAATTGTTGTAAGAAGTAAGTGGGGAACGAAGAATAAGGGAATGAAAGACAGAAGAAAGAAATCTGGTATGACGTTCTGCATCGCTCAATTGAACCCATCCTGGTTTCTCTTATGAGAAAATGGAATGTTCATTCCCTAGGAGTGTTCAACATGAGTTTGAAAAAAGTTTGTGAAGTCGGACATAACAACGCCATCGATTTTACCAATGAATTTGAAATTATTGTTCATAGTAACATTAAAGTGAATAAATCATCATTTATTTTGGATAAAAATGCTTTTTATTGTTGTTCCCAAATAATTGGATGTGTATGGAGCTACGAGTGTAACCCGTTTTTTTCTCAATTTCCCTTTGGCTATTATTTTTTCAAATTTATAGCTTTAATTTTAATTTTTACAGATATTCTTAACCGAACATTGTAAGCATGATTAATAAAACTATGTAGTTGTAAGAATTTCTTAAATAAAATTTAATTTGTCAATTTGTCAACATTACTATGCATTTGTGAATTCCCTTCAATGTACACTTACGCAAAAAAGTAAAGGAACAGAAAAATTTGACAAATTTTGTAGTGATTTTTGGAAGGTTGTAACTTGGTGAAAAATAATCTTATCGAGATTTAAAAAAAGCATTTTATAGCTGAAAATTTTTCGTCTTGGTGCATTTTTTTCAAAATTTTTTAAAGCTCTGGCGATTGCGCAAACATGATAAATACTGCGAGACAAAAAATTTCTAAATTTTTTTGTTTTTTCCGAAGAGCCCACGAACCGTGGAAAAATTGATTCAACTGAACCAATGCATAGGTCGTTTAGAAAACTTATTCAGCTTTAATTTGTCTTTTTTTTAACCTCGTAGGATGATTTGTCGCAGAGATATCAGCCTTCAAACAAAAAATGATCCTTTTGGCTTTGATCATCGATATTTCAGGTACCAATGATCGCACAGTAAATTTAACGGTGGCGTGAAAAACTTGAATAAATTCCCTACAAGACCCTCTTTATGTGTGGCTAGGGTGAACCCTAAAAATATGAGTCACAGAAAAAGAAATTTCGAACACAAAAAAAAAGATCCAATTTTTTTTCTTCGATTTTTTTTAACCTTTTTTGGAAAGTTTTTTGTCATTTCCTTGCATTTGCTGAGTAACCAACGCAAAAATTTGAGTAAAGTCGAGAAAAAAATAATTCTTTCATTTTGATTATGATTACACAATTAAAGGAACAAAACTTGTTCCTTCAATCGTTTAGCAAAACTTTGACCGATCATTCCCAAAAAACGGCTTGATAGATCAATTTGAAAATTTACAGGGTTATTAGAAGTACATTAAGCTAAAAAAGTCCTTGGCATCATTTTTTTTTTTTTATTGATATTTGCAGAGTAGCGGTTGATGTACTAAAAAACCAAAAAAAGTCATTTTTTTGTGCTTACTTCTAATGGATGTCAAAAATAAAAAAAACATTTTTTTTTTTTCAAAAAATGGTGAGAGGGTCTTGTAAGGAATTTATTCATGTTTTTCACGCCGACGTTCAATTTACTGTGCGATCATTGATACTTGAAATATCGATGATCAAAGCCAAAAGGATCATTTTTTGGCTTTGGTTTAGTTGGATGAATTTTTCCACGGTTCGTAGGCTCTTCGGAAAAAAAAAAAAATTTAGAAATTTTTTGTCTCGCGGTATTTCTCATGTTTGCGCAATAGCCGGAACTTTTAAAAAATTTTGAAAAAAATGCACCGAAACTGAACATTTTAAGCTATAAAATGCTTTTTTGTAATCCTGATCAGATTATTTTTCACCAAGTTACAGCCTTCCAAAAATCACTAAAACATTTATAAAATTTTTCTGTTTCACTAATTTTTTGCGTAAGTGCATATAAAAAATGTCTACATTATTAGTAATTTTCATGACTATTCCGTCCTCATATATCTATTGTCATGGTAATTTTTCTAAAATTCGTCTATTTACAGATACTGTGAAATTCTTTGAGAATACAATCAACTGAAATTCGATAAATTACTGTGAATAATACATTATAAGCAACGTCTGAATTAATATTAAACCGATGAAACACTGGGAAAAACCAGTAGATATAATACACTGGTCACAGAAATTAAGGGATAGAAAAAAAATCCGAAATTTTTAGGTAATTTTCAACATGCTGTAAATCGGTGAAAAATGGTCGTATAAAAAAACTAAAAAAAGCAAATTGTAGCCTCAAGTTTCTAGTTTTCAGATCTGGACCTCAAAATTTTTTATCATGTACGGTTCCGGAGAAATCATAAGAAAACCAACGAAAAAAAAATTTTCAAAATTTTTGCTGGTCTTTCAATACCTCTATCGGCGACAATAAAATTTTTTGAATAAACCGACTGTCTGACTTTTCTCGGAAATTTTATGCCCTTTAATTTGGTGGCCTCAAAAAGTCTCTACGACGATTTGGCGCCGAGTTATCATTGATCAAAGCAAAAAAGTCCATTTTGGCTTTGATAATCAATAACTCCAGATGTATTAGTCGTACAGAGAATGAAAGGAGGGATTTGAAAACTGGAAAACATTCTCTATAAGGCAAAATTAGTGGCATTTGATAGAAAAATTTTTTTTAAAGCAATATTGTTAAAGCAATATTGTAAAAAACAGGTCAAAATTCACAAATTTAAGGATATTCGGAAATCTTGCTATAACTTTGGATATAACGGATGAACAAAGGATATCTTCGACTTTTTTTTAACCTCAAAGTGTCCTGAAAAAACCCTGAAAATTTCAAAACGCTGCGATTTTTCTTTCTTAGTGCCCCGAAGCTTTAAATTTATCGATTTTGTCAAAAATCACCATAATTGGTAGTTTCTCGGTTTTTGTTCAATTTTTCGATTTAAAAATGGTTTTTTTACCGATAAACTTCATTTCTTTGATCAAAAAGATCGATTATCGAAAAAAATTGAAAAAAAAACAAATTTGAAAAAAAATTTTTTTTTTTTCAAAATTTTTTTTTTCAAAAATTTTTTTTTTCAAAATTTTTTTTTTTGTTGTATCTGCAATGATTTATCATTGTCAAAAAGAATTCCTAAATTTTTTTTTACCGCTGTAACTGCATCTGCTTCAAATGTCAACTTAACAAACATACCCTTTGGGTAACTCTAATGCCGGCCGTAAAAAAAATTTTAGGAATTTTTTTTGACAATGATAAATCATCGCAGATACAATAAAAAAAAAATTTTGAAAAAAAAAATTTTTGAAAAAAAAAAATTTTGAAAAAAAAAAAATTTTTTTCAAAATTTTTTTTTTTTCAATTTTTTTCGATAATCGATCTTTTTGATCAAAGAAATAAAGTTTATCGGTAAAAAAAACCATTTTCAAATCGAAAAATTGAACAAAAACCGAGAAACTACCAATTATGGTGATTTTTGACAAAATCGATAAATTTAAAGCTTCGGGGCACTAAGAAAGAAAAAGCGCAGCGATTTGATATTTTCAGGGTTTTTTCAGGACACTTTGAGGTTAAAAAAAAGTCGAAGATATCCTTTGTTCATCCGTTATATCCAAAGTTATAGCAAGATTTCCGAATGTCCTTAAATTTGTGAATTTTGACCTGTTTTTTACCAAACAATATCGCTTTAAAAAAAATTTTTCTATGAAATGCTACTAATTTTGCCTTATAGAGAATGTTTTCCAGTTTTCAAAACCCTCCTTCCATTCTCTGTACGACCAATACATCTGGAGTTATTGATTATCAAAGCCAAAATGGACTTTTTTGCTTTAATCAATGATAACTCGGCACCAAATCGTCGTAGAGACTTTTTGAGGCCACCAAATTAAAGGGCATAAAATTTCCGAGAAAAGTCAGACAGTCGGATTATTCAAAAAAATTTATTGTCGCCCATAGAGGTATTGAAAGACCAGCAAAAATTTTGAAAATTTTTTTTTCGTTGGTTTTCTTATGATTACTCCAGAACCGTACATGATAAAAAATTTTGAGGTCCAGATCTGAAAACTAGGAACTTGAGGCTACAATTTGCTTTTTTTAGTTTTTTTATAAGACCATTTTTCACCGAGTTACAGCATGTTGAAAATCACCTAAAAATTTCGGATTTTTTTCTATCCCTTAATTTCTGTGACCAGTGTATTAGAAATTATCTTGAAGACTTCAAAACTTATCCTTTTCAGGATCAATCGTAAAAAATATTTTAGAAACACTGGATTCGATCAATCTGGCGTTCTTTTCAATTAACTTAAGAATCATAAAAGTGCAGAAAAATTCATTTATCATGAGTTGTGGAAGCTGAAACTTCCTACTGTGAATTCTAAAACATCTCATTTAAATATTTGTTTGAACAGCAATAACAGTCAATGTCATAGATAATCTAAAATTCATAGAATCTGTAGGGTAAAGTGTAAAGTTATAAAATTTGAAAAAAAAAAAACCAATAAATGAAAAAATTTTATTAACGAAATTTAATAACTTGAAATAAAAATTAATGGGCCTTCTGAACTACTTTGGATAATGGTTGGCATTACTGTTTGTCAACATTTTTGTTTATTGAATATCTCTACAAAGAAATAATACGAATTTTCTGATAAAAAAAAGTAAATTTTGATAAATTAATCTGAAAAACGGTTGACCCTGTGGGTTAGCCCCGATACTTCCTGCTGTTTTTAAACTTCAGGAGCTCGAGAACAGTATTGTCAATACAAGTTCGAGCTCTCTAAGTTCTACAATACCTCCAAGTGCATTGGTATTTTCGAGCTCTTTGAGCTTGAAAGAAGTGGAATTTTGTATTGATCACCAAGGATTCAAACAATTAAAAATAATTAACTCGGATGATGATATTATTTAAACTAACGAGCGAATTGTGATAATTTTTGTAGAGATAATTAAACACTCTGAAGCCAAAATGTCGATATGAGTTTTGGAGCATATGTAAGATTACAATTTGCGTTATCTAAAAAAATTAAGTAAATTGCCATTTTTAACTTTCCGCTATGAAAATTGCAAATTTAAAAAAAAAAGGGAAGTTACTGGTTTCGGTCCGATTTTCGAAAGTCGATTTTTTATCGAATGTCGAAGTTTTGAGGTCCTAGGGAGCTATTCTAACTATTCCATGATGGACATACATGTGTGTGTGTGTGTGTCTGTGTGAATGTGTGTGTGTGTAAACCTTTTTTGTTCAACGATATTTTTGGAACGAATCAATCGATTTAAACGTTCTTGGTGGCAATCGAAAGGACTCACCAAGACTTGAAATTGATTCGATTTTGAAGTCGATCGATCATGTAGATTATAAGTCATACGTAAAATAAAAATTGAAAATTTTTTTTTCAAGTTTTTTGCGTATAACTTATAAACCACTTGTCCGATTCGCCTCAAAATGTATTCACTTTTAAGTCTTGATGAACCCTTTTGAATGCCACTAAAAACGTTCAAATTGGTTGATTTGTTCTAAAGATATCGTCGGACAAAAGTTTTTTTTTTTAGTGGAGGTATGTTTTACCGGTCTAATAAATTTATGAGCTCGAAGCGCTCAAAAATTTACTAGTAATACTATTTTCAAGCTCCCCGAGCACAAAAATAGCGGAAAATTTGAGAGCTGGCTCACAGGGTCAGGCTGTTTTCAGATTTCTTTTAGTCTTTCATCGCTCATATCCTTTGAACTAATTATCTGATGTTGATAGTTGAGGCGGCATTCAACGCAGTTTTACAGCCTACAATGCTGAAACATTATTAGAATCATTCAGTTATGTGATTTTTGAGTTTATTAAAAAAAAAACACTTTTGAAATTCTTTCGACGATGACATTCCTTGAACGATTGATCCGAATTTGATGGTTGAGGCAAATTTCAACGTGGCTCATAGAGCTTCAAAAGTGATAGAATTAGGAATTAATCCATTAAGTATTCTAAAAGCTATAAAAAAAATACATTTTTTAGAAAATTTTATTTTTGGAATAAATCGGAATGTACTGTACCAATCAAACTAAATTTATCATGGTACCTAAGAATTTTTAAACAAATTTAAATGCCACCTCAAAAATCTAATCGTTTTATCCGCTCAAAAGTCATGGAATAGTTATATACGTACCTGTCTGTACAAAAAGTATTTTCGTGTTAATTAAATAGATAAAGTTTTTTAGTTTCAAGAAAAATATGAGATTTAGTAATTAATAAAAATAAATTGACTATTCAAAATATTACATCAGCATTAGGGTGTGCCAAAAAAAAAGAACTAATTTTTTTTTCTTTAGGTACCGTAGAAATATTGTTAATGCTAATGGAAAAAATTATGGTAAAGTTTCAACTCTTAATATTAATATTAAGAGGTACCTACTCGTGATTTTTTATTTCCGATTTAAATAAAATAGGAAAGAAAAATTTTAACTTTAAAATTGTATACCTTGGCAATGACTTATTGTACAGATAAGCTTAGAATATATTTTTGTAGGAAATTAAATGCTGTACAAAAAAGTCTTATCATTTTTTGATAAATCCATCTGTTCAAAAGTTATTGGAGCTCAAAATCAAGTTATAGTAAACTTCGAGATCTTTTTACTTCCCCGGTGAAACTATCAGATTTATCACAAATCTTCATAGGAACTTTTTAATAGACAATTTTATTCCCTAGAAATTATTCGAAGTAAAGTTTTTTCAAATTCCGCATTGTTTTCTAGTTATTTTCATATTAATGGCAAGCTCTCAAAAAAGTAGTGTTCTGATCGATCTTAAGAGCTCGACATCGGAATGAAAACAACTAGAAAAAAATGTGGAATTTGGAAAAACTTTAGAAACGATAATTTATAGGGAATAAATTTGTCTACAAAAATATTCTTATGAAATTTTGTGATAAATCTGATTGTTTCGCAGGAAAGTAAAAAGATCTCGAAATTTACTATAACTCGACTTCAAGCTCCAATAACTTTTGAACAAATGGATTTATCAAAAATCATCATTTATCATTTAACATTTCACATTTGATTAAATTTGATCCGGGTACTATATATGTGATGAAAGGTACTAAATAAATAGTATTGATTTTACTACAAGAGTGGTTGAGGTAATTTTGAGTTGGAGCTGGCATTTGTTTGCTCCAACTTGTAGTAACCTTAACTACAGCTGCTTTGTAGCAACTACAATTTTTTTTCCGTGATAATAATTTTACACAAAATCAATTTAATTGAAAATATTCACTTATTTATTAAACTATCATATAGTATTACCAATCAGGTGAACTGGATAAATGAAATTCAATAGATATTTGAATAGTTTCATGACATTGGATTGATTTAGTAACCATTATTTAACGTACGGCAACAAAACACTTTCGCTCTGTATTTAAATCGAGTCGTGAAACCCACCAGTGTTGGGGAAACTACCGTTGTGGAAATGTCGTCAAGCCGACAATTGTCGTCAAACCGACTAACGTCGTCAGAAAAACAGCCGAGGAAATGTCGTCAAATCTAATAATACAGCTAAAACCTTAAGTCTATGACTGTCGTGAAATCCACCAATGTCGTGAAAACTACCATTACAAGAATGTCGTCAAACCTACAAATGTCGCCAAAATCACCATTGCCAAATGTCGTCGAAAGCAACAGAGTGTCGTCAAACCTACTGAATTGGGCATGTCGTGAAATATACCGAACTAAGAAATAATAGAAAAATCAATAGACAAAAAAATTAATTTTTGAAAATATTGATGGACATATATTTATGACGATATTAGGGTTACATAGATACGATCAAAAAAAAATGTCGTGAAAACTGCCGTGTCACATACATATATATATATATATATATATATATATATATATATATATATATATATATATGTGTCGGAAAGTCATTATAAGCTTGGGCGTTATCCCGAGTATTGGTCTCAATGTTAATATCTCTCAATTTTATTAAAAATGTAAACGAATAATAATTATGCAACACAGTGATTTAATATGAAAAGTATTGTTTACAAATAATGATACTTAGACAAGTAATATAATGAAGATAGTGTCGCACAAATATCAAAATGCACTGAATACTAATTAATGCAATAATTGATTACACAGGAAATGATAATAATTGTAATACACGACAGTCCCATAATATTCAAATAAAACCCGATCGAATAATTTACAAATACTACGGCAAACTAGGTTCGAGAACGAATCCACGGTCGACAGGACAACTCGAACTCGCACAACGAATGTTCAATCAGAACTGACCGACTCAACTCGTCCAAAAACTCTGTACTCTTCATTAATAACCTTTTAGTCAAAATATTCAAAGAAGGACAACAATCTCATTATCGTACTACCTTGTCTTCTGTGTCTTACTATACCCGTCCTGTGACCGTGGCTACGTTTGGTAAGCAGATGTCACAGCGAGCCTAAGCCTCCCGCAATACACATAATCTACTTAAGGTGTAAACAACTAGAGCTTAAATTTTATTTAATTGTTATTGTAAAAACTAGTCTCGACTGTTGAAAGTTTCCCGTCCCATTGGAAAACCCCATTTTATTCTTTCATCTCCGACATATATATAACGCGCCTTGTTGCGACGATACCAGCCACAAATTTTAATGGATCTTAATATAACTTGACACACTTATTATATGAATCATTATCACGGTTAAATTAAAAAAATAACGAAAATCCTACTGTTTCGGCCCTTTTTGTAAATAACTTTTCAACGAGTATATCTATCCTCATTATGTAAAAAGAACTTGAAAGCCGATAGAAAAAGCTATGTTTTCCTTTTTTTATTTTTTGTTTTACGATAATTGTTTTAATACAGGTTTTTACGTAATATTTCTTAATACTCAATTAAACCCCAAAATTTACACATAACTTCTACTCAATAAAATCACTCGATAAATCAAAACTCAAATTAAACGAAATCGGGCTACGTTATACTTTGTCCACCGATTACTCTTCTCATCTCCTCCTGATCCTGACGGGCGCCAGCTGACTTTTGTTTCCCTGGTATCGGCAACCAGTTCAAACGTACACGTGAATTAAAACCTAATATCTAAATCCTTCGGTGATGAGAGACATGAACGGTAGTAGCGGCATGTCCTGGTGGGCTCAGTATGCTAGGTTGTGGAGAGAGGGTCGTGGTTCTCCTGATGCAGAAATAGCCAATTAATTAAAATATGACTAAAATAAAATAGCAAAACAAAACCAAACAAAAATACCATAGAAATGACGCGAGAGTGACGTGGAGGGCCCAAAAGGCCCAGTACCCACGGTCCATCATGCAAAAAAATACCTGGGCAAGACATCGGAAACCTCTCAGTGACGACGAATCACGAAACTTAACACACTGCTAGATAAAATATAAAAATAACATCAGTTATGCGGTAATTTGCGACGACAATTATCCCGACAAACAGCTCCAAGAGCACCATACACAGAGCCACAAGCTCCAAAATGACAACAATCCAGGGTTGTGGTCAAGGTCCACCTTGGTGACTCTCCACCTCTTACTTCAAGGCTCCAAACTCGACTACTGGGTCAACTCATTCACGAGTGACGCCGAATCACAACTTCCTGACACAACGGTAGTTATCCAACTGCTTTGCTCTAATCTCCCGCTCTAACTCGCACGCTCAACTCCTTCTCTTTCACTCTCACATTCTCGCTTTTCTATCCATTCTTACCTCCACAAGCATACAAGCCGTGGACTCATGGGCCTTCCAGTACTGTCTCTCCCCGTGATATCCGAAGCTAGCGAATTCTTGATTTCCTCGAGCATCACAAACGAGGCCTGCCATCCCCAAATGAACGTAAATGTATCTTAGCTAACTTCGGATACCAACACGAAGGGGCGGCGACATCTCAGTCGTACCTCTGTGATCACCACGTCAACCCCCAGGGCTAAGCCTGGGCCTAGTCGTCATCACTGGTTGGGAGGCACATTATCTTGGCCACTCTCAACTTACGTAACTCAGCGTAACTCTCATCTTCATCAACTCTCTCTCTTTGGCAATGTCACGTTACAGGGTTCAAAGTCACATAATTGACTCATGTGCTATGATGATAATGCCATTGTTTATATCTTTGAAATTTTTTGATGGGTGATCATTAAAAATAAAAGTTCGATTTTCAAGATGTATGACACTTTATTTTTTCCTTGAAAAAAATCTCAAAAATAGTGTAATGTTACGTCCAAGCGACATAACATATATCCCAGTCCCTTGTTTTAAGTCAAGACACTTAAGTCCTTTACTCGGGTAACGGGGACCACGTTATTTGGTGCCGAGCATGAATAATAGGAATAATAGGAGGAGTGTATGTGCGTTTGTAAAATTAGAAATAAAAATGTCAGGACTTACTACTTTTGCTGGTTTATTTAAACAATTACTTTGAAGGTACACCAACGATGAGTTTGCCTGTAGTCTGCGTAGCTGGACCGTACACTTGGACACCTCCCGGATTTGACTGCTTCTGAGTGGCGGCAAGTAGGTGGAGGTGAATTACGTTTGCAGGTGCTTCTGGTTCACTCGACAATATCGCTGGTCACTTGCACTAATTCACTGCCGCACTCAAATGAAAGATTATTCGGATTATTAAAAATGTAGTTGCGAGATTCGCGACGCGACAAATTCCCCGATGATTTTCGATATGTTAAGATCAAATATCGAGATTAATCTTGAGTGAATTTATGAGATGCACGCTAGCCAAATTTTATTCGTAAGTTTAGAACCGCACTGATTACCGAGAAAAGTGGTAAGAATTGATTAGTAAATTGTTGCAAAAACGGAATAAATTGATTAAGTCGAAATCTTAAGGAATTATTTGAGATGATTTTATTGCAATTTGAAGGTTGGAAAAATATATTCAAAAATTAAAAACGGCAGAGGGTTTCGTAACAACCGATGGGTCTTTTTATACTCTCGAGACTGGATACTGGCGAGGGAGAATTTTTAGACTGTTGGGTCACTGGAGGGTTATTTTTCTGGATTGCGTAGGGGACATGGGTGGTTCTACACTAATGCAAAAAATTAAAGGAGCAGAAAAATTTTATAAATTTTTTAGTGATTTTTGGAAGGCTGTAACTTGGTGAAAAATGATCGTATGGAGATTTTAAAAAAAGCATTTTAAAGCTTGAAATCTCTAGTTTTGGTGCATTTTTTTCAAAATTTTTTAAAAGCTCCGGTTATTGCGCAAACATGAGAAATACCGCGAGACAAAAAATTAAAAAAAATTTTTTTTTTTTCCGAAGAGCCCAAGGACCGCAAAAAAATTCTTTCAATTAAACGAATGCATAGTTCGTTTAGCAAATTTATTCACCTTCAATTTGGTTTTTTTTTAACCTCGTAGGACGATTTGTCGCAGAGATATCAGCCTTCAAACAGAAAATGATCCTTTTGGCTTTGATCATCGATATTTCAGGTACCAATGATCGCACAGAAAGTTGAAGGGCGGCGGTGAAAACTTGAATAAATTCCCTATAAGACCCTGTCATCATTTTTTGAAAAAAAAAAATTTTTTTTATTTTTAACATCCATCAGAAGAAAGTACAAAAAAATGATTTTTTTTTGGTTTTTTAGTAAATCAACTGCTACTCTGAAAATATCGATAAAAAAATAATGTTGCCAGGGACTTTTTTAGTTTAATGTACCCCCAAGACCTCTGTAAATTTTTAAATTGATCTATCAAACCGTTTTTTGGGAATCATCGATCAAAGTTTAGCTAAACAATTAAAGGAGCAAGTTTTGTTCCTTTAATTGTGTAATCATAATCAAAATGAAAAAAATTTTTTTTTTCGACTTTTCTCACATTTTTGCGTTGTTAACTCAACAAATGCAAGAAGATGACAAAAAAAAAAAATTTCCAAAAAATGTAAAAAAAAAAAATTTTGAACACAAAAAACAAGATTCAATTTTTTTTTTCTTCGATTAGAACGATAGATCAATTTAAAAATTTACAGGGGTCTTGGGGGTACATTAAACTAAAAAAGTCTCTGGCAACATTATTTTTTTTATCGATATTTTCAGAGTAGCGGTTGATTTACTAAAAAACCAAAAAAAATCATTTTTTTGTACTTTCTTCTGAAGGATGTTAAAAATAAAAAAAATTTTTTTTTCTTTAAAAATGATGACAGGGTCTTATAGGGAATTTATTCAAGTTTTCACCGCCGCCCTTCAACTTTCTGTGCGATCATTGGTACCTGAAATATCGATGATCAAAGCCAAAAGGATCATTTTCTGTTTGAAGGCTGATATCTCTGCGACAAATCGTCCTACGAGGTTAAAAAAAAAACCAAATCAAAGCTGAATAAATTTGCTAAACGATCTATGCATTTGTTTAGTTGAAAGAATTTTTTCGCGGTCCGTGGGCTCTTCGGAAAAAAAAAAAAAATTTTTTAATTTTTTATCTCGCGGTATTTCTCATGTTTTCGCAATAACCGGAGCTTTTAAAAAATTTTGAAAAAAATGCACCAAAACTAGAGATTTCAAGCTGTAAAATGTTTTTTTTTTAAATCTCCATACGTTCATTTTTCACCAAGTTACAGCCTTCCAATAATCACTAAAAAATTTATAAAATTTTTCTGCTCCTTTAATTTTTTGCATTAGTGTATTTTTGAGAGAACCAATATGCCTTGACTTAATTACAGGTAGGTGGTAAATCTAGCACCTTGGTAAGGGAGATAGATGCATAATTCCTTTAAAATTGAGAGAGATACAAATTGTGATATGGAGGGAAGTAGGTGGGCCCTAGGGATGTAGTTACTAGAAATTTGGAAGAGGCGGGATAAGACATTACGTGATAGGGTAATGAGGAAGTGGAGGAAGTAATATCCTAGGCGGAATAAGGAAACGTATAAGTTAGTTTTATAGAATGAGATAGGTAGCTAGGCCAGGCCAGTAGGGGGTCATTGATAAGCTCCTTGTTGAATTCTTATCTTGTGAACACATAGACTCTCGACTGCTAGAGCTAGTAACAATGACTACTCTGGACATCATAATTTACAAGAGATTCTTTATTATAATCTTGGTTTTATATTCATGTTTACACAGCTGCTTCTGGTTGGTAACGTCTTTCTTTTAAATCGCAGAATCGGTACCGAGGTATTATTAAGATTTATTATCTTGCCGTTGAAACGCGGAGTAGCCGTTAAATTTTTATAAAAACCGGATGTGAGTAAGTCTCGGTAAATATGGGGTAGTCAAGTGATGACTCGCTGCGGGTAAAAGAACGCAGCTGCGGAATTTGGCCTCTATAATAATTTTTATTTTATATTTAAATTCCGAGAACTACCGACGATCGCCTCGTACATTTATGCCTGTTTAGCGGAATTGAATAATCTTTCATTGTGAGCACTTGCAAGATAAAAAGAAAGACTGAGTTCACTGACGATGAAATGCTCGCAAGAGCACTATTTTTATTCGTTATGATAGCTATTACAAAATTTCCTGAGCACCTTAGAACGTAACAGTAAGTTACAACAAAAACTTTGAGCTTAATCTGATCATGCGATTTCGATCCGTCCTATTTTTCTTTAAGTAAAACAAAAAAAAAAAATGCTGCTTTTGATGTGTCAAGTTTTTCATTGTAAAAATGTGATTATTACGTAATAGCGAGTAATCGGAGTTGTCTGTTAAATAAATACATATTTTTTGTGAATATTAATTTTATCTTATTTTAATTATAAGTTATGAACAAGAATTGGATAATAGATACAAACATGCAATAACTCTAACTGGTACCCAGAAACTACACTGTCTTATTCTGAATCAGGATAACAGTTTAATTGTTCAAAATTACTCAATCTCGGAAAAATTTACGGTTTGTAAGGGTTTAAAACTGGCCCGAAAATGGGATTATTAATATAAATTTTTTGACGACAGTGTAGTATTTTGTTTTTTCTTGTCTATCTTACTTTCGAGCTAGTTTGAAAATTTTACAAACCCGAAATTTTTCCGATTTTGAGTAATTTTTGACGATTACATCACATTATTACAATAAAAAATTTGCCGCATTTAAGGTGGAAAATTTTTGTTTCATTTTTTTTTTTTTAATGAAAGAAAAATAAAACACATCAGAATCGCATATTCGGATCATGCTCAAAAATTTTGTTACAACACACGCTACTTTTAAGATTTTTTTCAAGAAGTAAAAAAGTGTCATACATCTTGAAAATCACACTTTTATGTTCAAAACCGAAAAGATAAATAGTCATAAAGAATTATTAAATTTCTTGATATTTTTGTTGAGTCTACTTAAAGCTGAAATAAATTATGTACGACTTTATATAATTATCGATATTTTTCATAAAGTTATGAGCACTCAAATATTTTTTACCTGAAACTTTTAAAAATTCATAACTTTTTCTAAAAGCGATATAAAAATTCGGAAAAATTCGTGGATTCATTTTTCAATAAGGACTATATCGTCAAAAAATTAACTAAATAAAAGATAGTCGGGTCCACGGCCTCAGTAATTTGGCGTACATTGCCACATATATATTAGGGTTTCAACAAAAAAATCTTTTTTTTTATGGTCTCACAAGTTGGCTTTAAGTTAAAAAAAAATCCGTTCAATAAAGCAGATTGAAATCTCAATCCCACTTAAAGCTCGACGAATATTCATTTTCAAATTTAAATTATATGGGAACAAATTTATTGTTTGTTTTTTAAAAATAACAGTACTTAAACAATCTTTTCCGAAAATTGAAGGAGATACTCGTGTAGGAAATTAAATTC
Organism: Microplitis mediator; assembly: GCF_029852145.1. Classification (NCBI taxonomy): domain Eukaryota; kingdom Metazoa; phylum Arthropoda; class Insecta; order Hymenoptera; family Braconidae; genus Microplitis; species Microplitis mediator. Next base: position 13,608,203 of record NC_079971.1, read on the forward strand.
TCTACAAAAAAATCCTGAGTGTTTTTTTCGTAGAACTGACAGAAAAAAATTTATGAAGCTTTGAATTATATTAAATAGTACAACTTCATTTAAGGTAATGGCATCTATGAATTTTTTTTGAACACGTGAAAAAAATTTTCTTTACTTTCAAGACCGAAGCTTTTTTTTTAATTTAAAAAAAAAACAGAAAGACAAAAATTGTAATTCTTACTTAACGCTCCCGATATATTTTATTGATTGAAGTCAAGTAATTATTTTATCTGATGTAACGGAAATCGGTTACGATAAGACAGTCACCATGGCTCGCAAGAAGTCTAAACAGATGTTTATGCATGAGACCCGGGCCTTAACGATTCTCTCACAGGGAACCTGAGATGCAGCGTCTATTTTTTGTCAACTTTGCTGCACCTTATTATATTTTTTTAACGACTATACAGTAAGTTCACCTGGGGGACGAATCGGCTCACCGTATACAAGCTCGGCTGGGGTAGCTTGAATGTCATCTTTCAAGGCTGCTCGTAGACCAAGTAAGACAACAGGTAGCGCGTCATACCAAGTGTCGTCGTGACACAACAGTGCAGCCATGAGTTGCCGGTGTAAACGTTCCACCAATCCATTAAATTGAGGATGATACGACGTCGTTAATAAATGTGTGATGCCTAATAATTTATTCAGAGATTGGAACAACGATGATCTGAATTGTCTTCCTTGGTCAGGCGTTATTCTAGTTGGTACACCGCATTTTGAGATCCATTCTCGAAACAGCGTGAGTGCGACAGTATCTGCGTCTCCATTTGTAATTGCCACGGCTTCTGGAAACTGGGTAAATCTGTCGACGATCGTCAGACATTTGTTGTAGCCGCAAGATACTGGTAAAGAATCTAAATCGATGTGAATATGCTCGAAACGTTGCGTCGGTAATTCGAAACGTGTGATAGGTGATGACACGTGACGATGAATCTTGTTTCGCTGACAATTTATGCAAGCTTTCGCCCATTCTCGACAATCTTTCTGGATCGATGGTGAAACGTAGCGTTTCTGAGATGCTTTGGTGCTAGGGTGTGCTAGAGAGTGCAGCGCATTGAAAACTTGCTTTTGAAGTTGACCAGAAACGTACGGACGTGGTTTACCTAATAGAACATCACAATAAACTGTGACCAGATGGTCGTTGTAGACAATTCGTTGCCACTGTAGTGACATTGCTGCGTTGTTAAGGAGATCTTGAAGTTCAGGATCGTTCTTCTGAGTGCTCACCAGCTCGTGCGTGGAAATCGGCGTCGAAATGGCTTTAACGAGTGGAAGTGTGTTTGCAACGATGTTCTCATGTCCAGAAATGTGTCTAAAATCACTCGTAAATTGGCCAATAAAGTCTAGGCGACGAAATTGCTACGGTAATGCTTTTTCAGTACGTTGCTGAAAAGCAAAGAGCAACGGTTTATGGTCGGTGTAAATTGCAACCTGCTTACCTTTAAAAGTATGACGGAAGTGTCTGACAGCTTCATAGATGGCGTGAAGTTCACGATCGTACGTCGATAATTTTTGAATGAAAGGTTGAAGTTTTCTGCTGAAAAAAGCAAGCGGTCGCCATTCTCTGTCAACTAGTTGTTGCAATAGCCTAAGTTGCATCGTCGTTTGGATGCGCAAGCATTACAGCGTTGGCTAATGCCTACATTGCGTTGTCATAAGCCTGTCGGAGTTCTGGTATCTTGACGATCAGCGTCGATCCTTGAACTTTTGGCCCCTCGAGCAATTTATTCAGCGGTGCAAGGATTTCTGCAGCATTTCTGATCAATTTCCTGTGGAAATTTATGGTACCTAGAAAACCACGTAATACAGAGATCGTACTAGGAAATTTAAAGTTAATAATTGCGTCTACCCTGTCGGGCAACGGCTTGATACCTTTTTCGCTGATGTAATGGCCTAAAAATTTTACCTCGTGCTGGCCCAACACCGATTTGGCTGCGTTGATGACAAGGCCGTAGTCTTGTAAGCGCTGAAATAAAATTTTTAGGTGCTCGAGATGTTGCTTCTCGTTCTCTAAAGCTACTAGTACGTCGTCGATGTATAGAAAGACAAACGGTAGGTCTCGTATGGCCTCATCGATGAAACTTTGGAAAGTTCGCGCGACGTTTCGAAGTCCAAACGTCATGTGTGGGAATTCGAACAAGCCAAAAGGTGTAATCACGGCTGTTTTCTCGATGTCTTCTTCAGCGATGGGGATTTGGTTAAAGGCTCTAACCAAATCTAGCACTGAAAATATATTTTTACCGTGCAGCGTAGCGGTAAAATCGTCGAGTCGTCTGACCGGGTAGTTATTGTGTATCGTGCGCGCATTGAGTGGTGGATAGTCGCCACATGGTCGCCAATCTCCAGATTTCTTGGGTACAAGATAGAGTGGAGATGCCCAAGGACTCATCGATGGAAGTGCGATACCCAGTTGAACTATCTTGCGGAATTCTTCTTGAGCGATTTTCAATTTATTTGGCGCAAGACGTCACGCTTTGCACGATACTGGATGTCCAAGTGTCGTCTTGATATGGTGCACTGTAGAATGCTTCTTTGCTGAAGTGATTCCTCCAGGTCGAGTTACAGCCGGGTAGTTTGATAACAGTTTATGGTAAACTGTATCACCTTCGATTATTTTGATGCACTTTACATCCGAGCGTATTGAATTCACGCGTGTTTGGTGACCAGTGGATCCCTCACGTAATTGTTTGTGTTTGAGGTCGATTAACAAGCTAAAATGACTTAGAAAATCGGCACCAATGATTGGTTTCGTAATGTCAGCGATGATGAATCTCCACGTAAATTCTCGACGTAAACCAAGGTTCAGTGACAGAGTGATGCACCTGTATGTTTCGATCAGCGAACCGTTTGCTGCATGAAATTGGTATCCTACTGGTGTAGGCTTGCATTTTATCCGCCTGTATGGACAAATGGAAAGATCTGAACGAGAATCCACGAGGTATAGTGTATTTGTGGTTAGATTGACGACGAATAGGCAGTTAGAAGATGCGAGAGAGTCGCTTTCCGCCACTAATGACTCTCGTTCACGTTTCCCGAAAACTAGCAGCCTGGCGTACATTTGTACGTGGTTTTACCAAACTTTCTGAGGGAATGATACCTGTTTTATCAAGCTTGCGTGGCTTCGATTCACTTCGGGAGCGTTTGATTTGTTATTGTCCTGGTGATCTACCACGGTTCTAGTTAAACGCTGTCGTCAGTGCTGCTACCTTTTGAGATAGTTCGCTCACTTATTGCTGTAGTGCAATTGTCTCCTGCAAGGATGATGATGAAGCAACAGCAGCAGTGTGAGTCACTGGAAACATCTTATGTAGCTTGTTAACTTTTTTGCCTAACTGGTCGATGGTGGCTGTTGATGGAGAGATGGCTTGAAGTTCTTGTATCTTCTTAGGCAAGTTTGCTAGCCATCTTGTCTTTAGGTCCGCGTCATCAATGTTCGGTGCGAGTGATTTAAGATGGCGGAGGAACTGTGATAGTGATCAGTCACGGATCGGTTTGCCATCTAGAAACTGACGCAGTTTAGCTCCCTCTGACTTTGAGTAACAAGCAATGAGAGTGGCTTTCAATTTGTTGTACGGCGTCGTCGTTGGTGGTTTAATGATAAGAGTCTCAACCTCACACGCATATTCGGTATCAATGAAAGAAATCGCGTGGTTAAATTTCTCTTTCTCAGTTGCTACGCCGTGGATCGCAAACTGAGCTTCAAGCTGCGCAAACCATAGGGTCACTCGCTTTGGGTTAAACCTCGGTGCCCTGAGCGAGTTGACGATCAGTGGTTTAGTATCAACAAAATCATCGCCTAACTTTGAATCGGACATAGTAAATGGATGAGAAATACTAACACAATAAAACTAACACAAAACTCGAAAATACCACTGTAAGTGGATTAATGTCGGTCGAAGCTGACTCACCGTTTAGGAATGTTCGAGACGCTTCACGTCGCACGAAAATTATCACAGGGCGAAAATTAACGCGAACGATAATTTTTATTCACTGTATTTTACACAGGAATTCACTGATCACTTTTATCACAATTTAATTTGCACCCCGATGGTGTCCTTAAAATTATAGACCAATGCGGAATATGTCCGAAATGCCCCGCAATGCACCAGCCGTGATAGTAGGCTTGCACAATACTTAATCCTACCAAAAATAGATTCTCTGTATAAAATCGCGCCAAGTACACGTTTAAAATTTTTTACAATTAAGAAAAGATTCTTTTTACAAAAAAAATAAATCAAATCGAAAAAATACCAAGTACCTAATAGAATTCGGAATCATGAAAAACATTTTCATAGAATTGAAAAAAAAAATTTCAATGTACTTGGTGTGCATTACTAAATTTATTCAGGCAAAATTAATTTCGAGAATTGATTTCGCGTATAAATTATTTTCTAATAAAATTGAATTTTCTTTTTTTTTTCCAGTTTATAGGCACACCAAGTACATTGAAAATATTTTTTTCAATTTTTTTTTTCAATTCTATGAAAATGTTTTTTATGATTCCGAATTATATTAGGTACTTGGTATTTTTTCAATTTGATTAAATTTTTTTGTAAAAAGAATTGTTGAAATAATAATTAAATAAAGACATGCCAGGACTGGTTGGTGGTTGGGATGTTTGAAAAATACGCATATTTAAAAATATAACAATATTTTTATTTGTCACAGCACAAAATATCACTGGGTTGCAAATTAAATAGTTTATTTAATTTATAAATACTGTTAAATGTCTGAGCTCATGAGTACGTGAATGATTGAATACAAATTATTGAGTTGAGCTCGAGTAAATATATGAATTAAAAATAATCAAGTTGAGTTTAATTGAACACTGAGTTGATTACAAAAATGTCATGATAATAAGTAACATGATGTCAGAGGTTACTGAGCGAAGTGAATTATTGAACACGTAATTACTATTTTTAATAGCACTGAATACATAAATAATTTTGTTATTGAGTTTTAATAGTGACGATCACTTAATTGAATTGAATTTAATGAGCTCATGATAAATTACACTGATTTTAGTTTATTTGTTGAACACGTGGTAGCATGATAGCAGAGGCTACTGAGCGAAACATAACTTTTAAATTAATTAAGAAATTGAGCATAATGATAATTAAATAAATAATAAAACTGAGTCTTTTAAATTAACGGAGCACTGATAGCAAGTAAATGTTTAATAAAAAATGCACCTGTTGCTTTCTCGATGATATAACCTTGTGAGGAACAGGTTGTAGAACGCTGGATTTCTTGATGTTGTTTTATATTTATTTTTTGAGCTCTGAGCTCGCAATTATAAAAATAATTATATTTTTATATAGAGTTATGAACCCTTAATGTAGTTTATTGATTACTTTGAATTATTTACTCGAGATGAGCGCAATTTTAATAGATTATACAGAACACGTGGTGACACTTGAAATTGTATAAAAACGAATGGGTAATGGCGTCGGTCTTCTTGCCACGAGGCAGTAAAAATCCATGCGCATGCGTCGCACTGCGCTAGTCAAGTTTGAATAGATAGACACTAGGCCCCAGTAGGTGCTGCCTCTATTTGCCGGAAGTTCGACTACATTCAAGTTTGAATGTAGTTGTGATTACGCAACAAGAATCTTTTCTTAATTGTAAAAAATTTTAAACGTGTACTTGGCGCGATTTTATACAGAGAATCTGTTTTTGGTAGGATTTGTCTTTTTTTTGTCATGTTGATTGTTAATGATTTTGATATACACTATTAGAAATCGATTTTTAATTTAAAACAAGTGAGCCTATATTGTTTATAGCATTATCTTGTAGAAACAATAAAATTGTTTGCTAACAATTGTAGTAATTTTGTACTGTTAACCCTATCCAAAAATTCCCATAGAATCCACTCAACTGCGACAAAAACCGCATAGAAACCAATACAGTCTACAGGATTCGATGCAGTTTTTGTCGCAGTTGAGTGGATTCTAAGGGAAGTTTTGGATAAGTAAATATCATAATCTGATTAATTAATTTTTATGTATAAATTCGCTTATCTTCAGCAATGGTAAGAACGAACATTACAGACTTTTTTTTTGTAGTAAAAATTAACCTTCAAATTGAGGAAAAATTAACCGCAAATTTTTCTTTCTAATTTTTGCTGTCAAAATGTCAGCAAATTCAGGAAATTTCAATGTCAAATTACTGTCAATTTCAAGCTAAAGTAGTTATTAGGGAAGTACCCTGATAGCCACCATAACCGCAAGTGAACTTCAAGCCACTGCCATATTCTTAAGCCAACTTAAAGGAAAATGTTGGAGAGCAAAGTTACGGTTAAGCTGACAGTAAATTGTCTGTAACTTGTATTCAACTTGACTACAAGTGTTACCGTCAAATAATGACATTAAGTTGATTTTTCCAACTTTTGCTTTCATATTGTCGGCGTATTTGGGCAGCAAATTTCGGTAATTTCAATTGTCAAATAACTGCCAGTCCCAAGCTAAAGTGGCTATTAGAATATATATATATATATATATGTATATGTATTAGGGTGGTCGTTAAAAATTAAATTTTCTCAGGCGCCCCATAAAAAGCTTCTTTTTAGTAAAAAAATACCTGGGGAATTTGGTTTTTTCTTTTCAAGTAAAAAGAACACGTGCCGCAGGACGATCAAAGTTTATTTTTCGATACAATCGCGGTTTTTTAAAAATATCTCATGAAATATGCAGATTGAAGGAAAAAATCATAGGAACAATTTTGTAGGAAATTAAATTCTTGACAAAAAAGGTCATGTTCATTTTTTTTATAAAATGTGTATTTATGAAGATATGTTTAAAAAACTTTTTTAGATCTTATCAATTGAGCTTTTTAAGGATTACGAATGTTAGAAATAAAGTTTTTTCTTAAATATAGACAACTTCGTAACGCGTAACATATCAATCATTAATGCTCGTTATAGTTTCTATATACTTAGAAAAATGTTATTTTCAAAATTTGTAATCCTCAAAACGCTCAACTCATCAGATCTAAAAAAAGTTTTTTTTAAATATCTTCATGAATACACATTTTATAAAAAAAATGAATATGACCTTTTTTGTCAGGAATTGAATTCCCTACAAAATTGTTCTTACGACTTTTCCTTCAATCTGCATATTTCATGAGATATTTAAAAAAAACCGCGATTGTATCGAAAAATGAACTTTGATCGTCCTGCGGCACGTGTTCTTTTTCCTCAAAAAGAAAAAACCAAATTCCCCATGTATGTTTTCACTAAAAAGAAGCTTTTTATGGGGCGCCTGAGAAAATTTAATTTTTAACGACCACCCCAATATGTATATCCTTATGCATACCCTAATAGCCACTTTAGCTTGAAATTACCAGTAATTTGATATTGAAATTGCCTGAAATTCGCTGCCTGAATTTGTCGACAATTTGACAGCAAAAATTAGAAAGAAAAATTTGCGGTTAATTTTTCCTCAATTTGAAGGTTAATTTTTATGATAAAAAAAAGTCAGTTATGTTTGTTTCTACCATTTCAGAAGGTAAGCGAATTTATACATAAAATTGTCTACAATTCTACGGTAAAAAAATGCTATACAATTTTTCGAGTCAAATTAACAATAAATTGATAAAAAATTTGCCTGAAAACTTACGAAAAATTTTTTCTAGTCAACTTTTGAAGTGAATTTGCATTCTAATTCGGGCAGTAAATTTGCGTCAAATTCAATAGCAAGTTGCATACAAATTATCGTCAAATATGGAAAAAGCCGAAGTTGACGGATATTTGAAGAAAAATTCAAAGAAATTTTTGCTAAAGCAAACTGTGCTATTAGGGAGGTTCGGTCGAAGACAGCCAATGACAACACCCTAATAGCACAGTTTGCTTTAGCAAAAATTTACTTACAAAAGTTTCGTTGAATTTTTTGTCAAATTTCTGTCAACTTCGGACTTTTCCATATTTGACGATAATTTGTATGCAACTTGCTATTGAATTTGACGTAAATTTACTGCCCCAATTAGAATGCAAATTCACTTCAAAAGTTGACTAGAAAAAAGTTGTCGTCAATTTTCAGGCAAATTTTATGTCAATTTGTTGTTAATTTGACTTGAAAAATTGTTAAGTATTTTTTTATCCTCAAATTGTAGACAATTTTATGTATAAATATGCTTACCTTCTGAAATGGTAAGAACGAACATTACAGATTTTTTTTTTTTGTAGTAAAAATTAACCTTTAAATTGAGAAAAAATTAACCGCAAATTTTTCTTTCCACTTTTTGTTGTCAAACTGTCGGCAAAATTCAGACAGAAAATTTCAGGCAATTTCAACATCAAATTACCGTCAATTTCAAGCTAAAGTAACTATTGGAGCATCTGTATCTGTCATCGCGCTAAATATTATACGATTTTGATACCACCTAGCGGATATAAATAGATAGAACTTAAGAAAATAAAAAGAAAAATTTTTAGCAACCCACAAATAGGTATTTCTGTGGTACAGGTATAAATTTATATATGTATGCAAAATCAGGAAACATTTAAAAAATACAAGTAAACTTTGAATACGAAATGAATAAAAAAAAATTCATCTTAGACATTCCCGGGAAAAAATGATCAGACCTGATCAGACATGAACAGGCATGAGTCTTCAGGCCTGATCAGACATGAAAAATGACCATGCCTGATCAGGCATGTTCAGGTCCGATCAGGTATGTTCATGTCTGTTCATGCCCATCCGGGTGAAAAAATTATATATAAAAAATGGCCCTTTGTAATTATATATAATTATGTCTAACTACCCGGGAGAAAATGATCAGACCTGACCATGCCTGTTCATGTATGATCAGGCCTGAAATTAGACCTGATCATGCCTGTTCATGTATGATTAGGCCTGAAATTAGACATGATCAGGCCTGATCATACCTGTCCATGCCTGTTCATGTCTGTTCATGTCTGAAGCGTTGAATACACTCAGGCCTGATCATGCCTGTTCATGTCTGAAGCGTTAAATACAGTCAGGTCTGATCATGCCTGATCATACCTGCCCATGCCTGTTCATTTCTGTTCATGTCTGAAGCGTTGAATACACTCAGGCCTAATCATGCCTGTTCATGCCTGGTCATGTCTGAAGCGTTAAATACGCTCATGTCTGATCATACCTGTCCATGCCTGATCATGCCTGTTCATGTCTGAAGCGTTAAATACGTTATATTTTTATAAAGCTTACTGATCACTTATTGCTTTTGATTAATTACTTTTATTTAATTACTCGTGATGAGTGCAAAAAGAATAGATTATATAAAAACTCGTGGTGTCACTTGAAATTATATAAACGAAGTAGATAATGGCGTCGGTCTTCTCAACACGAGGCAGGAAAAATCCATGCGCATGCGTCGCACTGCGCTAGTCAAGTTTGAATTGCTAGACGCTAGGCCCCAGTAGGTGCTGCCTCTATTTGCCGGAAGTGCAACTACATTCAAATTTGAATGTAGTTGTGATTACGCAACAGGTGGATATAGATAGATCAATGATTTTGTCAAAGACCAGCGACTTCCAGTTCTTATTCCGAAGTGTCGCGATTTTTTACTTAAGTTTTCGACAGAAATTCTCAAAGTGCTTAGTTAAGATAGGAAAGGGCAGAAAAGACACAGTTATTTTTATTTAAAGAACAATTATTAGTCGTGCATTATTATAAGAGCATGAAGAAGGATCTCAATAATTTTACGAAAAAATTCGTAGTATTGGAAAATGACCTCAAAATTTTATTTAAAATTAAGAGATTGATACATAAAATGCCTAAATTGTATTTTTGGAGATTAAAAAGACGCATTTTCACATGAGAAAAAACCCAAGGGTTTTTCGTAATCTTAGGCAACAATGCAGAAAACATAAACGTAAGCACGGGAAAAAATCAGCTTATAAACACAAATCATTGTAAAAAGGTTGAAAGTAAACGTGAAAATATACGTAAATATTCGTAAATCAAGTCTAAAGTAATGTTAAACGCTACAAAAATTCAAATAGCTAATTTATTTACATGTGGTTTGTAAATATTAATAATAATTTGTGGAAAATGAAAGGATCTCCACAAAAAATTCCATTGAAAATTTGTAATAAGCTTATACTTTTATCAGAAGACTTCACTTTTAGTACTAATTACTACTCATTCGATTTTGACCTTAGATACCTGTAAAAGAATTAGATATGCCACGAAATGTCAAGAGACATTTTCGTAGACCATCTCATTTCTAACAACAATATATCAAGTTCTTAGTCGGAAAGCTCATGACGAATATGTAGGTAGGTGTCTTATGGGATAATGGCGTGTGTAACAGAACCTAAATATAACTCAAAAAATCATATTAAATAAAGCAGGCTTTCAACAAGTAGTCGAGAATAAAACTAAACGCGGGTTTGTGGAAGGACTGAATTTCCACAAAAAATTTTCCCTACGTCTTCTAGACCAGGCTCATGACATATAGTTGAGTGTGAACCGAAGTTCTCAATACTTGCTAAAATTTTCGTGATATTGAGCTTTAAACAAAGTGAATTTACCTCAAGATCATAAATCGTGAGTGTCATGTGAGTTCGATACACCGGCTTCTCGGCTGTCGATGTGACCTTGTATTTTCTACTTTCATGAATCATTCTTCCATCATCACCCCGAGTCCAGTAATTGAGGGAAGTTGGATGAGCTTCTGTGTAACATTCAAGTGTAACTAAATATCCAAGAGGTGCACCTACGAGCTGATGTGGTATTGAAAGCATTGGAGAAACTGCAACGATAAGGATCAATCAGATTAATTCTTCTAATTTCGTAAAGCCTGAAGATATTATAATTATGTCTATAAAAAAATGAAAACTAAGAGCTTAACATATCCACAACTGGTGTTATGTACTGTCGATTGCGATCATTTCGTCTCCTGAACGATGTAACATCAAAATTCAACAGATTTGCAAACGCTTTTTTGGTCACTAGAATCATGTTCCTGTATGAGTGTACTCAAGCATATTGTAGTGACTTCAATAGCGCTATCTATACGTTAAGTTATGTATGAATTACTTTCAAATATACAATATTTTTATATGTTTAATTATATGAATGAATAATTATTCAAATATACGGGCTTATAAAACTTTTTAACAAATTATTTGGTCAAGTTATTCAACCAAATTCCTATTTAATAAACACATTATTTCAGAAAAAATTATTTTTAAAAATTTTTCTCTATGTTAATGAATTATTTCAAAGAAATTATCAGAGAAACTTGTTTTCCGAAATTATACACTTATACCATAAATTAAGAAAACAGAAAAATTTTAGAAATTTTTTAGTAATTTTTTCAAGGCTGTAACTTCGTGAAAAATAATAGCATCAAAAAATAAAAAAAAAGCATTACGTAGCTTGAAATCTCTAGTTTCGACGCATTTTTATCAAATGTTTATAGACCTTCAGCTATTGCGCAAACATGAGAAATACCACAAAGCAAAAATTTTCAGCTAAACCAATGCATAGATTAGTTGGCAAATTTAATCAGCTTTAATTTGCATTCTTTCTGAGATTTGTACGATAACAGGTCGCTGAGATATCAGCCTTCAACCGAAAAATGATCTTTTTGGGTTTGATCATCGATATTTCAAGTACCAATGGTCGCACAGCAAATTCGAGGGCGGCGTTAAAAACTTGAATAAATTCCCTACAAGACACTTTGTTGGATTTAATTTCAAATTTAAATATTTTACAAGCTACATCCATATGAAGCAATACCTGTCACTCGATCTTTATAATCATTCTCTATACTATTATTATCATTATTACTTTTGCAATTCACATCATCTACTACATCAAGCAATAAAACAAAGATATTGTACTTTATTATAAAACAAATAAATAGAAACAGTTATATTAAACAAAAGTGATTACTCTGCAACCTGTTGTCCTCTCCAATAATCCTAACAGGTTATGGGCCCAGGATGGCAATAAAATAGTTGTGTTATTTATTTCTTTGAGGTTAAGCCGGCACGTGCACGTGAGTAAAGGTTATTGCAATTTGTTATTGAACAAGAATAAAATGGCTGGTAAATCTGCTAGAGTTGAGCTCTTAATCGAGGACAATTATAAAACCTGGAAAATGCAGATCGAGACATTACTAAGCAAACATCATTTATGGGAGTATGTGAATGGAGATTAGAAAATCCCAAATGCTGCTACTAGTAGTGGTGCTGCGTCAGCAAATGCAGCTATTATAGCGTGAAAGACGAAAGACAAAAAGGCTAAGGCTGACCTGATCCTGGCTATACACCCTAGTGAATCATTTGCAATATTGTGGAACGTCAAGAGAGATTTGGCTAAAACTGGAATCAGTCTTCGCGTCAAAAAGACCTGCAAAGCAAGCAAATCTACTCAAACAATTAATGCTAACAACACTGCCTGAAGGAGGTGATGTTCGAGACCATGTGAGTCAATTTTTTGTAACTCTGGGTAAGTTCAAGGCCATGGGAATCGACCCACATCCTGACATCCTCACGATACGCTTATTATACAGTCTCCCCGACAGCTATGAGAATTCCCGTTGTGCCATTGGATCCAGAGACGAATTATCCTCGGTAGATAAACTTAGTGTAAAAATTTTGGAAGAAAATGGAGCAAGGGAGAAGTAAACAAATGTTATTGAGAACTCTGAAGCTTTCGTTGCTTTAAATATTAAAAATATTAAAAGGCCGAATAAAATTAGGTGTTTTAAGTGTAACCGCATTGTACACAAGTCTTATTAGTGTAGATACAATCATTTTGAAGGAAGAGGGTCAGCAAATGCTGCTGATGACACATATGATGCCTTTCTCTCAGTAACTGAGCTACTAAACCGAGCTTCAGATGAAGTGATGCAAGCTGAGGAGCGTTCTCGGATTCTGGACAGCGGGTACACTGCACACCTATGTGGAGATGCTAGCCTCTTCAAAGAAATTAAGGGGGGGGGGGGGGTAGGGTTTTAAAATTATTTTTTTTTTTATTTTTTTTCTGAATGAACAATACTTCGAGAATATTGTGTACAAATTTTAAATCAATCCGAGTTAAACTAACGGAGTTACAGCGTTTCAAATGACCGGCCGTGATACCTGATTTTTACACCTGCCCGACAAGCCCCTACATACCCCTAGTAGAAATCAGCTGCAATTTTCTTTGTTCTTCCGAATCCCTTTCTCCGGCTGTGTGTCTTTCAAAGGGTGTAAACTGATCACTCAATATAAGTATAAAAATTCATATTCTTTTATTGATAGTTTATTTCAAATTTTCACGAATAAAAAACTTTAAATGGATTTTCCCGAAAACGTTATTTTTAAAGTCCATGAACACCATAACTCAAAGTGTACTGAACCGATCCTTTTGAAAATTTGAACATTACTTCTTCACATAAATCAACAGGTACCCACGAAGAGTTTTTTTTTGTTTTTCATTTTTTTCGATTTTTTAATAACAAATTAACCGCGATTTTTTTAGCTAAAATCGCGTTATTCACTTCCAAGTGCTGCAAAAAATCGAAAAAAAACTCTTCGTGGTTACCTCGAGAAATTGGTCAACTTCAAAATGCATGTCAATTTTTTTTTCCGATGATCCGGTAACGAATTATGATGTTCACCGCAAAACGACTTTTTTTCGAGGTGCCTCCGGAAATTCAACGGCATCGGCTTATTAATCAATATTTTTCGTTAAAAATTGTTTCTGATATTCTTTAAAAGTTGTACAATAATATGTGATTAAGTTTAATGAAATTATATTACTCATCTCGCCGGGAAAAAATCACAAAAATATGCTTTTTTCGCCTTTAAAACCCTACCTCCCCCCCCTTAATGGAGTTGTTAAAGAAAAGATAAACTTTGCAAATCAGTCATATAGTCGAATTGCAGGAAAAGGGACTGTGAAGTTGAAGGTTGTTGATGAACAATCACCGAGGTATGTTGAGTTTCATGATACGTTATATGTACCTGTAATAAGAAGTAATTTAGTTTCAGTAGATAAAATTGCTGACCGAGGGTACACGATTACATTTAAGAAAAATATGGCTGTTGTTGAAAATAGTGATGAGGTAGTCAAATTAAGAGCAAAAGAAGAGGAGACTTATATCATGTTACGAGCAGTGTTGCCACTGTAGGTGTTGCCGCTGTAGATGTTGCCGAGGAAGGGGTACAAGAAGAAATGGCATTGGTGTTTAGGACATCTCAATGCAAAGGATCTTATTAAAATCATTAATTCAATTGGGAGTAAACACTACAAGTTGAGTGATGCAGAATTTCTTTCTGGATGCAAAATTTGCTTAAAGGGTAAGATGTCTATGTTGCCCTTTCAAAAGAGTGAAAGGCAGACAACAGGAGTATCAGATATAATACTGTAACAAATGTGAAACTGATCTTTTTAAATATTTGAATAGCTAGAAAACAAATGCCTTCTTCTCTTGTTTTGTAGATGCGCGACTAAAGTCAGTCTTATATTCACAACTAAACAGCATACGTCTTGTATCAATAAACTATATCTTTGATTGCCTTTCTTTTGCTGCTGTTAATTGTAGTGTTGTTATTTCTAATGTAAGTGTGTTATTATTGTAGTGTATAAGTGATATTAATTAATAAGATACCAGTAACTACAATTTGGTGTCAGAAGTGCGTGTTACCGTTGTGTCGTGTAAACTTATAAATATAAAAAAAAAAAAATAATATCTGTCAAAATATCGCGAGGAAACAGGAAAGGCAAAGATTAAAACGAAAACGATCGTGATTCTTTTGATATTACTAAAAACGCAATTAATGATAAATTTAAAAAAAATAATAGGTTAATAAATTTAGTGATTAATTAAACGAGTTTGGTGAAAACATTTTTTTTTAATTTGTGCTCAAGTGCGTGTGTGAATTTAAATAAATTCGGTGATGAATTAAATAAGTTTTGTAAATATGTGTCATTATATTAAAGTGCGTATAGTAAAATAAGTAAATTCGATGAAGAATTAATAAAAAGTTCTGTGAATATGTGTTATAGTACTGTAGGCTAACACAAAGAGAATAAAAAAAAAAAATAGTCTATAGTTTAATTGAGCTAAGAATTGATAATAAAAAAATAAAATATTCTGCTAAGAAGTTAATCGATACGCGTGACTCTATTTTCCTATTCAGCGAAATAAATAAAATTGAAAATGTAACCCTTCTCTTGATTGAATGGACCTTCAATGGGAATGGGATCAGGTACGGGATGGGAACAGAAACTCCTTCCTCTCCTCCTTGAAGGACTAAGAATGGACTCCTTAATAGATGAGTAGGGGAAGTTCACCGGCCCGATAAAACAGATTGTGGGTTCGTGTCCATGCTTAACTGTTGTACCGGCAGCTGGTAAGTTACTGGCAGTCGATTTGAGCTATTTGATGCTAATTGAGATCATTTTGAGCTTATCTAGGACCTATTGTCAGCCATTTGATGCTAATTGGGATTATTTTGAGTTTCTGTCATCCATTCGTGAGCTTGCTTTGAGCTTATCGCCATTTTGAGCTCGCGTTAGACGTGAGATGGCGTCCTATGTATGTGTTGAACCGGAAATTTAGGGGAAAAAAATATGTACAATTTCATTAATGACTAGTGTTGAACCGGAAATTTAGGGAAAAAAATTATGTACAATTTCATCAATGACTAGAGCGGGTTCTCGGCTTGCCTATCAGGTTACAGGTTCTGGCATCGTGGTTGTGCTTAACCCCAGAGCTGACACTAGCGTAGCCTACCCTGATCAATGTAATATGTACATGTAAATGTATGATTTGAGGATTGATATATATTCAAACTAGGGGTAGTATGGGTACTTGCGAGAAGACATGCCATCTAGTGGCATAGTTTCTCTCCCCTCTTTTTTTTTGCTGATGCGTCATCGATGACGTCATCTAACAGGTTTGAACTTGTTTTTGAGCTAGAGTGGGGGAATTGAGCTGAGCGCTGAGCTTGCGAGCTCATAGCATTCTGTCTACACTAAAAGTCCTTAGCGGTTGGTCAGTGTCAAAAAGAAATTTTTTCAACCGACGGCATACAAAAAAACCATAAGTTTGTTTTTTATAATTTATCTGAAATTGAAGAAAACATCATGTGTATTAATATCACGTAAGTACTCATAATCACGACTGAATAAATCGTTCTAATTAAATGAATTATTGTTTTAATAATTAATTTTTCATTGTTCAATTTAAGAATGGATCTATCAGAAATCAACAAAATTAACTGCTTGGCACATATACTGCCAGTTAAAAAACTTCAAGACCTGGAAGTGGGCGAATCTTACAAAATTACTGAGATAAACATCATTAAAACTCAGTATGGACCTAAAATTATCGCTCATGTTGAGGATCAGTTCACCATCTATTTCCCAACCAGGACAAACAACGAGCTGATTGCTGATGCGGAGAAGTTATAAAAACTTAACGACATGGCTACCACAGCGTGTCTTTATATTTTATACCACGATTCAAAATACAACAAATTTGAATTTGTATCACAGCCATCTTAAATGTATTTATTTTTATTCAATAAATTCAAAAATTCAAATATCTGAAATGTTTTTAATTATTACATGTACCCCATACACACATTATAGATTTAAATATATATATATATATATATATATATATATATATATATATATATATATATATATATATATATATATATAATTAAAATTATTAAACATCAGAAATAAAAAAAAAATATATTTATATAATGTAATGACAAAAAAAAAAAAGTTAATATAGAAATAGATAATTTATTAATTGTAGTTAGATAAAAAAAAAATAACAATAATAATAATAATGATAATCATGAAGATATACGGGAAATTTAAAAGTCAGTTCGCGGTTTCTGTCTGGGTTGAGTTTGCGCGACAGACGCTCACCCTATCGTTGCCTGCTGGTTCTACCGGTAACGCTACCACAGTAGTACAGTAATATGAGCAGGAAATTCAAAGTCAGTTTGCGCGACAGACGCTCACCCTATCGTTGCCTGCTGGTTCTACCGGTAACGCTATCACAGTAGTACAGTAATATAAGCGGGGAAATTCAAATGGCAGTTTACGCAAGAGTAGGGATGGAAGTGATGGTGGGAGAAAGATGTATAGCGAAGGAGTGAGCAGTAGCGACGGTTCGCGCAAGAGTAGGGGATGGAACTGATGGTAGGAGAAAGATGTATAGCGAAGGAGCGAGCAGCAACGACGTAAAAAAAAACGATGCAAATGAAGTACAAGTGACGACAATCGAATTAATTAGATCAAGAATGAATGAAAAAGCAGAAAGTTATGTTGACAATGGAGACAAATTAACTTATACTATGTTACATACATTTTTTGATAATTATTAACAAACAATATATGATAAAGAACGACAAATTTTCCATATAAAAATTTTTTTTTTTATTTTTTTCTTTAAATCAATATAAATAATATTCCAATCATTAAAAACTTCTTAGAGCAATAGTTTTTTTCTGTCTTGATTATTATTTTTTTTTTTTTACTTTTAATCATATAAACATTAATAATTCTAGTTATGATTAATATATAGATATTCTTAAAATTGTTATACTAATAACAGACAATATGTATTTAAAGATATTTTTTTACATTTAACTAATCGAAAAAAAAAAGTCAAAAATATCATGTCTATCTTAACTAATATAAGTATTCTTAAATGAATAACATCTAAATAAATATTCTTAAAATTATGATTAACATATAAAGAAATAAATAAATAAAAAGTAACTTTTATACTATTGAAAAACTAAAGATCTATAAGATTTATCAAAGGTCCTCATCATCATCATCATCATTAAGATCCTCTTTTTTTCTCAAATCGTTTCAATTTTTCTTCTAATTCTCGAATTGTTTGTTTCTGATCAATACTCTGCATCATAATTTTAGTACGCTCTGATTTTAATTTTTCAATTTCTTCATCTTTTTTACTTGCATCTTGCAATTTTTTTATCAATAGCTCTTTCTCTTTCTTTACCCCTAAGAACTCTCGAGAAAGTTGGTGCATTTTCCGTTCAATCGTTGCTATGGAGGATTCCGTAGCGTTTTCCTCCTCCTCAAAAACTGGGTTCAATTCCATGCCCACATCATTTTCTGGATGAACATCGTGACCTCCTCTCATTTGTCTCAGTAATTGTATTTGTTGTCTCATCACATCATGCATTTGCAAAGCTTCTTGTTGATCCCGTTCTGCTCGTTCATGAGCAGTTTCATGAGCCACCATAATAACGTCTCCATCATCATCTTTAACTCCATCCACTCGTTGAGCAAAAGATAAATAATTAGGACTATAATAATAATAATAATAATAATAATAATAATAATAATGTTGACGTGATGGAGCTCTATCTCCAGGAATAGCAAACCACCATGATAACTGATGGTGGCGCAAATTCAAAAATGTAGTTTGACCAGCCACAGTCACAATGGCATGGTGAAAATTTTCTATTATTGTATACGGTTCAATTTGTGGCCATATACTATCAAGTAATTCACGTTCGTTATAATTTTCAATCCACACATGTGGTATAATATAACTGTATGTCAAGATATTTCCCATGATTGATCTGAAATAAAATATTTATTCATTATTAAAAGATAAAAATTGACATGATTTTTTTTTTTTTAGTGTAAAAATAATTATAATTTTGAATTTTTATACCTTTTTTTTTTTTTCCAATCAAAACAAATGTCTGCCTGTTTTCTAAATGTTTCACCTTGAGTATCAAATCTATAATAATAAAAGTAACTATTAGTATAATTATTATTATTATTCATTTGCTTTAAAAATAAGTAGATTATTTATCCATGATATAAGTTAAGAAATAAAAATTATATGAAAGAATTTTATAGTGTCAAGTAATTTCATGTAGAGATTTTGAATACTATTATTTTGTAGTTTTTAATTTCACTAGTAATTAAATAATTTTATTATCTAATAATTATTCTTTTTGGTTTATTCAATTAATTAAAGAATGAAATAATTTAAAAACTATCGTGTAAGTGTTAGACAGACACATATCACATGGACACCATCTTGTTATTTTTTTTTACAATTCGAAATATTTTATATGAAATAATGATTTGGTTTATATGATAAAACTATATTATTTATAATTAACTGATGTGTTTAATGATGTAAACAGAATTATTATCCCAACTGAAATTATTTTTTTATGATAAATAAAAGTATACAACATCACTGACACTATAACTATTAAGTGGTATTTAACATTTAATTTGAATATTGAAATAAATTATTATTTAATTTATTATATGATCATAAATTTTGTTAAAATTAATTCATTAAACTATCAATTAATAATTATTTATCAATTTACAACAGTACTTACAATTTTATATGCACAAACTTGTTGCTTGATGAAAGCGTCTAGACATATTTTGGATTTAAGTCTTGAGAGATTTTTATCTTCTCATGTAAACAATTTCTCTGTTAAGGTGAAAATCAACCAATTAAAACACTTGTTATATAAAAGACGGTACCTGATTGGTTTGCTTCTTGAATGGCGCGCATGTAAACTTCAGAACATGCACTTTGGTTAAAAATGTTTATAAATATTTGTCAATATAAATTATATTAAAATATCATCTAAGACACAACTCTTGATGATTTTAAATATTATTCTTAAACAATTATTTTATTTATATCACATAAAATTAATTTAGAAAAATAATGACGGTCAAAGATAACTGCCATCTCGTGGGGACAGATCGATACATCCATACTGTTGTCAATTCCGTATACGGTCAATCAATAATGACGGTCAAAAATAACTGCCATCTCGCGGGGATAGACTAGATACATCCATACTGTTGTCGATTCCGTATACAGTCAATCAATAATGACGGTCAAAAATAACTGCCATCTAGCTGGATAAACTAGATACTAAGATTGGCGTTAATTCTATACATCTCTATGTTTTCAAATCATAATGAAACAAATAAAATAATTAATAATAATAAAAAAAAAAATGTTATACTTACCTGATAACTATATATTTTTCAAAAGAATGAAACAGTTGCACACTTTTGAATAAAATCATTTCTTTTTTAATTAAATTAAAATAATTTTCAACTTATAAAAATCACTTATTAAAATCAAGATAAATTAAAAAATTAATAAACTATTTAATAACTTAAAGTACATAATTATTTTCCAAGTAACTCTACACTATTCTATAATGATTAAATTCAAATTAGTTAAGTTTAAAAAAAAAAAGTTAGAAAGAAAAATGATTCAAGTTGAATAAAAAAAAAAAAAGTCAGAAATTAAATTTATTTTTAATTTTTATTTAGGAACCAATTTTTCATTAATTTTACATTTTCTAAAGCACATAGATATTCATTATTTCATTTACAATGATAATTACGGATATCACTATCGAGAAATTTCTTATTTTTGAGGGCGGGACATTTGAAATCTTCCAGATCGATGACAACTTTATCTTGTGCAACTAGATCTTGTACCCATAAATTTTTTTCACCACCTTTGACATAAATGTACTTGTAATTACTTGTCACATGATCAAAAACTTCATGAAGCTTAGAATATGGTGTCTTTCCAGCATTCCAAGTGATCCCATGGTGATTATGTATGATCCAGGTGTTTTGACGTTGACATTGATGTGGTAGCAATTCCCAATTATATGGTGGTTGAAATAGTGTACATGATAACTCTTCAAGTCCTTCGATCTCATGTTGAATTGTAATTGTGGCAAGTTCTTTCACGATAAATTGATTATCGGAACCTTTGAACCCTTGCACATCTAGTATCATTTCCATTTTTATAGCTAGTATCTCAGCAACAGTCAGAGAGCAACTGAAGAATTAATACAGCTCTGCTATTTTTTATTTTATTATTCTCCCCACCACACTATTTTTAATTAATAATATTCAATTTCATTGGCTGAAAAATATTCTTTGTTTGAGATAACTGCGTAATAGAATGTTTATTTATAATTGCGTAGTAGCATTTTTATTTTTAGATGATGACTCATCCAGTTCCGAGAAAAAAACTTTCCATTGTTATTTCAATTTTTAACTGCGCAGTAGAATTTTTATTTTTAGATGATGACTCATCCAGTTCCGAGAAAAAAACTTTCCGTTGTTATTTCAATTTTTAACTGCGCAATAGAATTTTTATTTTTAGATGATGACTCATCCAGTTCCGAGAAAAAACTTTCCGTTGTTATTTCAATTTTTAACTGCGCAGTAGATGACGTCAAACCTTTCGTCGCGCCATCTAGATCTTAGGTTATGTTGATGCAATCTAGGGAATTTTTGTTCTTTTCTAGGGAATTTTTGCCATATTCTAGGGGATTTTTTCCAGTTTCTGGGGATTTTATTTTATAAGGTTGGTACTTATGAGAACTATGAAATTTTTTACTGCGCAGTTGATGAGTCGCGCCCCACCTATAAATGCACCGCGCGAGAGCATACTTCATAAAAAAGAAGTACAAGTCTCGCGGTGAAGTACATAACTCTGTGTATTTACTCTGTTGATTGTGTGTGAAATTTTTTGTGATTTTAAGTTATTCTGATTTTTAATAATCAATATTTTAAGTGATATTTTTTTTATCAAACTTTTAACATAAAACTTTCGTGTTTAAAAGATTTTTGTGGTGAAAAATTTGTTAAGTGAAAAAAAAAAAAAAAACTTTGTGTGAGAGAGAGAAAATTATTTTAATAATAATTATTTATAAACAATTGCGAATAAAAAATTTTTATTCTTTCTGTGTTAAAGAACTGTTTAGACTTGAAACAGTTATTTTGTACATTCAAAAACTTTAAGCAGAAGTATTTAATCGAGTAAATTAGTGATTGAATAAGAAACATTTTCATCAAAGATGGCGCAATCTCGCGGTATTATTGATGCAATTCAAAGTTTAGTGGACACAGTAGCAAAGTCATTTAATGATTTGCAACAAGACGCAGTCAATGAAGAACAATGTCAAAAGTGCTACCAAGTGTGTGTTGACACAATTAATTATTTTAACGACATTTTGTTCGACCAGCAAACAAGTGTCCAAGTTAAAAGAAGTGTGCAAGCGAATATTGTACTACTGTGCTGGTATGGTGATCAATTTTCTCGTCTTAGTGGTCAAGTTACCGGTGGTGACTTGGGTGTACGAAATAATTTAATTAAACGGCAAGATCTGGAAAACGCATTTGCGAATAACATCAAGACTGGCTGTGTGGTGAATCGAGCCCACACCGATTTAAGAACTTTCTTAACTGATTCTCAAAATTTAGTGACTGAAAAAGTCAAGATATGTTGAATGATGTTGCAGGTCTTAAAGTCAGTGTAGAATTATTTTGCAAATTCAGAAATGCCAAAAATGAAAATACTGTTGAAGAAACAAAATCATTCAACATTAAAAGCAGTGAAATTTTACCTGCAACATCTCTTGTTGACTGGTATACGGACAATGTATATGAGAAATTGTTGAAAAAAGTTGAAGACTTCAATCAAAAAGATTCTGGATGGAGTTTGATTGAAATAGATAACTTGGTGATCACGATACCAAGATATGCACCTCTTCAAGCTGGTGATTCACCGTTTGTCATGCTGCCCAAGGATATCCGAGACAAAAAAGCTGTATTAAATATACAGAATTTTAATGAGTTTTGTTTTCTATGGTGCGTCAATGCAGCGTTACATCAGCCTGTTTCAAACCCCAAGAGAACTTCAGAATACAACCATTTCAGCTCAATTCTTAAGTATGAAGGTATTAAATTTCCTGTATCTCTCAAAGACATTCCTAAATTTGAAAAATTAAATAATTTATCTATTAATGTTTATGGTATCGAGTCTGAATATACCGGTAAAAAAACTGAAAAAACTGTAATTATTCCATTGTATTTAAGTAACAATTTAAAATCTGATAAAGAAACTATTCATCTTTTAATGGTTCAACAAAATGTAAACTTAAATATATCTGAAGATTTGAAAACTTTTGAACCCAAATTTCATTTTGCGTTAATAAAAAATTTATCTCGATTAGTTAAAAGCCAAATATCAGATTCTCATTGTCAAATATTTTTTTGTGATCGATGTTTGAATCATTTTAAATTTGATTATTCATATGAAAATCACAAAGCAGACTGTTATAAAGTTAATAAAGTTCGAATGCAATTTCCAGATGAAAATGATAAAATTTTGAAATTTTAAAATTATAAATGTAAAGACACTGTTCCGTTTGTTGTATACGCGGACCTGGAATGTACACTTGAATCTCAAGATGATGATGATGAATTACAAAAGCACGTCATAAAAAATCCTATAGTTATGAAGCAACTAACTAAACATCAGCAAGAAAGTCATGATCAGGCAACTCGTTGTCATATATGTGAAAGATCATTTTCTTCAAATAAAGATAAATGCTATGATCATTGTCACTTTACCGGTAATTATCGTGGTCCAGCACATATGTCTTATAATGTAAATTATCCAAAGTCTCATGTCATTCCCATAGTTTTTCACAATTTATCTGGTTACGATTCACACTTTTTAATTAAATCTTTAGCTACAACTGTTGAAGGTAATATGACATTATTACCAATCAATAAAGAAAAATATACATCATTTACAAAAGAAGTCAAAAATATTTCTGTTACTTTGCGTTTCATAGACTCATTTAGATTTATGGCATCAAGCCTTGAAAAATTAGCTTCATATCTTGGTGACGATGATAAGCAAATCACAAAACTTCACTACCCCGATCCAGAAAAATTTGAATTAATTACACGTAAAGGTGTATTCCCGTATGAGTATGTTGATAATGTAGATAAACTTAATGACAAACAGTTGCCTGATAAAGATAAATTTTTTTCTAAATTAACTGATAATGGTATTTCTGATAAAGATTATTCTTTTGCAAAATTAGTTTGGGATAAGTTTAACATTAATACTCTCGGCGAGTACTCAGATTTATATCTTAAAACTGATGTACTTCTGTTAGCTGATGTTTTTGAGAATTTTCGTAGCAGCTGTTCCAAAACTTACAGTCTAGATCCGCTACATTACTATACTGCACCGGGACTTGCTTTTGATGCGATGCTGAAACACACTGGTGTTGAGCTTGAGCTTCTGACAGACCCTGAAATGTTACTTTTCGTTGACAAAAGAATCAGAGGTGGAGTATCTCAGTGTACAAATCGGTATGCTGCTGCTAATAATCGGTACATGGGTAAAGATTTCGATCCTAGCAAGGCTGAATCTTATCTCATGTACAACGATGTAAATAATTTGTATGGTGCGGCAATGAGTATCCCACTGCCAAAAGGTTCATTTGAGTGGGTAGAGGATGTAGATAATGTAGATACATTTTTTAATGATGATGTAAATATAGGATATACATTAGAAGTAGATTTAGAATACCCTGAAGAATTACACGAAGTCCACAAGGACTTGCCTCTGTGTCCTGTGCATTTTGTACTACCAGGAAGTAAATATTCTAAACTATCAACTACTTTGTATAATAAAAAAAATAATGTAATACACTATAAAAATTTGCAACAGTGTCTAGAATTAGGATTTAACTTAAAACAAATTCACAGAGTTCTTAAATTCGAACAGTCTGCTTGGCTTAAATCATATATTGATAAGAATACAGACTGTAGAAAGTAAGCCAAAAATGAGTTTGAAAAAAATTTTTTTAAACTAATGAACAACGCTGTATTTGGTAAGACTATGAAAAACGTTAGAAAATACAAAGATGTTCAATTAAAAACTAAATGGACCGGAAGATTTGGCGCCAAAGCTTTGATTTGTAAACCAAATTTCCATAGTCTTACCATATTTGATGAAAATATAGTTATAATTGAACTAACGCAAGCAAAAGTCTTTTTTAATAAACCTATTTATATCGGCTTTGCAATATTGGACTTGTCAAAAACATTCATCTATGACTTCCATTATAACTATATCAAACAAAATTTTAAAAATGACGAGTCTAAATTAATGTACACTGATACAGATAGCTTAATTTATTACTTTACTGTACCAGATATATTTGAAACCATCAAACGTGATATTTCAAAGTTTGATACTCCAGACTACCCGGCGGATAACATTTACAACATGCCGCTAGCAAATAAAAAAGTTCTGGGTCTAATGAAAGATGAAAATAATGGTGAAATCATGACTGAATTCACTGGACTCAGAGCTAAATCATATGCATTTAAGACATATAAAAATGAAAAGGCCAAAAAGCGAGCAAAGGGAGTAAAAGGTCCAACTTTGCGAACAATCACGTTTGATGATTACAAGCGATGCTTGAAAAATCATGTAAATTTAACGAAAAAACAGTATTTAATTAAGAGTGAAAAACATAATGTTAAAACTATTGTACAAAATAAAATAGCGCTAAGTTGGGCTGATGATAAGCGTCAGCTTTTGACGGTAGCCACGACACTTTGCCATGGGGTTACAAAGTGCCGAGTGTTGATGATATAATTGTAGATGAAGAAGGAATAACTATAAAAAAGAGAAAGCTAATGTAAATACACTTATCCAAAAAATTAAAGGAACAAGAAAATTTTAGAAATTTTTTAGTGATTTTTGGAAGGCTGTATTTTCGTGAAAAATGATCGTATCGAAAACATTAAAAAAGCAAATTGAAGCTTGAAATCTCTAGTTTGAAGATCTTCCAGCAAAATATTTTTTTGAGCCACGGTTTTTGTGGAATCATAAGAAAAAGGTCGAAAAAAAATTTTCCTAATTTTTTTGGTTTTGTTTTTTAGGTCTACGAGGCCGGGAAAAATTTTTTCCGAAAAAAGAATTCATGGCTCGTTTGAAAAATTTATTCAGTTACAATTTGCTTTTTTTTGTTTCTTTGTTCGACAATTTGCTGCTGAGATATCAGCCTTCAAATGAAAAAGGATCCTTTTGCCTTTGATTATTGATATCTCAGCAAGTAATGGTCACACAGTAATTTAGAGGGCAGTTTAATAAACTTGAATAAATTCCCTACAAGCTCCATTTTCGATTTTTAAAAAAAAAATTTTTTTTTCATCCTTGATATCCATTTGAAAAACCCACAAAAAATGGTCATTTTCTGGTTTTTTAGTCAACTCATCGCTACTCTGCAAATATTGATAAAAAAATAATGTTGCCAGGTAATTTTACAGCTTAATGTACCCCCAAAAACCCTGGAAATTTTCAGATTGATCCATTGAACCGTTTGTTCGGCACGATTGCTCGAAGTTTTACAAAACAATTAAAGGAACAAGTTTTGTTCCTTAATGTGTGTAATCATTACCAAAATGAAAAAATTGATTTGTTTTGGATTTTTTTTTCATTTTTCCGTTAGTTATCCAGTACATGTAAGGTAATGAGGGAAAAAAAAAAATTTGCGTTAGTTATTCAGTACATGTAAGGTAAAGAGGGAAAAAAAAAATTTTTTCCGAAAAACGAAAAAAAAAATAACCCCCCCAAATAAAACGTAAAAAAAAAAAATGTAAAAAAATTCTTGTTTGGTCTCGTTTTTTGGAAAATTTTTTTTTTTTTTCCTCTTGACCTTACATGTACTGAATAACTAACGGAAAAATGAAAAAAAATCCAAAACAAATTAATTTTTTCATTTTGGTAATGATTACACACATTAAGGAACAAAACTTGTTCCTTTAATTGTTTTGTAAAACTTTGAGCAATCGTGCCGAACAAACGGTTCAATGGATCAATCTGAAAATTTCCAGGGTTTTTGGGGGTACATTAAGCTGTAAAATTACCTGGCAACATTATTTTTTTTATCAATATTTGCAGAGTAGCGATGAGTTGACTAAAAAACCAGAAAATGACCATTTTTTGTGGGTTTTTCAAATGGATATCAAGGATGAAAAAAAATTTTTTTTTTAAAAAATCGAAAATGGAGCTTGTAGGGAATTTATTCAAGTTTATTAAACTGCCCTCTAAATTACTGTGTGACCATTACTTGCTGAGATATCAATAATCAAAGGCAAAAGGATCCTTTTTCATTTGAAGGCTGATATCTCAGCAGCAAATTGTCGTACAAAGAAACAAAAAAAAGCAAATTGTAACTGAATAAATTTTTCAAACGAGCCATGAATTCTTTTTTCGGAAAAAATTTTTCCCAGCCTCGTAGACCTAAAAAACAAAACTAAAAAAATTAGGAAAATTTTTTTTCGACCTTTTTCTTATGATTCCACAAAAACCGTGGCTCAAAAAAATATTTTGCTGGAAGATCTTCAAACTAAAGATTTCAAGCTTCAATTTGCTTTTTTAATGTTTTCGATACGATCATTTTTCACGAAAATACAGCCTTCCAAAAATCACTAAAAAATTTATAAAATTTTCTTGTTCCTTTAATTTTTTGGATAAGTGTAGTTATAATTTATCATATAAGTTTGTAAAAATTGTTGTTAAAAATGAAAATTTTATGTGAATAATTATATATTTATTATCTAATTTGTAAAATTAGGTTTAAGGTTTGAAAATAAATAAAAGAAAATGTATATATGTACAATTAAAAATTTTGTTTTTTATTTATTAGATTACATAATAAGTTTTATAGGTCTGATTTATCAATCCAGGTGTTGTGAGAGCTGTCGAAGCCGAGCCACTTTACATATACTTTATTTCCACGTTTTTTTATAATTTTTTCTATTAGATAGACATCTTGATGCTTGACTTTGCTGAGTTCTTCAACATAAAATCCACCTTCAATTGGCTTATCCTGATAGTCTACAAGTTTGTATGTTGTTGGATTGGTATTCTGCACTGTCTTGATTGTAACAATTTCAGTGGTCCAATTGGGTGTGTACCCTTTTTCAAATACATGTTTGTACTTGCTGATTCGAACTTTGTCTCCAACTTTGAATTTATTTTTTCGTGCTTGCCGCTGAGCTTGAAGAGGTTTGTATATTTTTTCAAATATCTGCTTCTCATTTTTAGCAGTTACATCAATAGGTTCCAGTTGAATAGTACGATGTTTTCTAGTATTATATTTGTGTACCAAATCTTCCAATATATCAATCCACTTATAGGTGCTACGAGCGGTGAATTGACGCCACATGTTATTCTTAAGTGTTCAATTAAAACGTTCACATATTGATGCCTTCAAGTTGCTGAATGTTGAGTACATGTTGATGTTTTTACGTTTCATCAGTTCTTGAAATTCTTTATTGTAAAATTCTTTGCCTTGGTCAACATGCAGATTTTCTGGTACACGTCCTTGTTGAAATGTAGATTTCATTGTACTAGTGACATCACTGCCACTTTTACTTTTAATCGGTACAGCCCAAGCATACTTTGAAAAAATATCTATGACAGTTAGCAGGTATTTGTTTCCTTTATTAACTGTTGCATAAGGAATCATTTCAACTAGATCAGCTTGCCAAGTTTCATCAAGTGCTCGTATGTCAACATGACGACATTGATAATTTCTGCGTGCTGGTCTGTGCAGCTCATACGCTATTACTGATGTTTTGTCCTCCATTGTCAACAAAAATTCTAGCTTCCAGTTCTTTTATTCTCTGTGTATTTCTACTGATTAAGTCTTTTTGTGACTTCATACGTTTTATTTCAACTTTTAATTCTTGATTTTCTTTTCTTAAAAGCGTCACAGCAGAGTCCAGTGTTACTACTTGAGAGTGCAAGTGTGAAATGATCTCTGACTGATCATTCCTCATACTATCATACAATAGAGACAGCTCTTTCTGTACAAGATCACGTGTAAATTTTACAGTTGCTGCATCACTATCTTCAGCAGGTTTGCCAACATGACACAGTCTCTTGCTCTCAACATCATACTGTCCATCAACAGTTATTTGAAATCTACGTCCAAGTGGTCCTGGTGGCCCATTGATTACAGCACTAGTTGGTAGCGAACGTCCAAAAATATCTATACTCATTTTCGCTCTTTTCACTTCAACAGTCAGCAAGTAAATGATATAAATTTAATGCAGTGGCTGCTAATAAATAATTCCTGCTTCTCGTAGCTCTTCAATAATTGATATGATTTCATTGGTGTGACTTGGATTCCCAGCTGCTTGAGATGCCATGAGTAAACGAAGACGGTCAACTAGTTCATTTGGATCATCTCAGTTGACATAATCCATACGTGCTTTTTTCTTTTTTGCAATCATAAAATCAGGTAATCCTTTACCTCTTGATAAGTTTGCATTTTTAGCAAGAAAATCAGCAATATAATTATTATACTTGATTGTCGAGTCTTCATAAAAACTACTATCTGGCTTATAATTTTTTCTATGAGCATTTGTCATCTTTATAATTTCAAGATATTTATTTTTATCATTCTGTGTGACTTTCGAATCATCCGGAGATTTTTTAACTAATAATTCCAATAAACCAGGAGTCACTGAGTAATTTTTAATTTTTATATTAATCACAGTATCATCAAAAGTTATTTCAGAATCACCAATGTAAAAATCATTGTAACATCGACGGACACCATATCTCAGATCTATATCTCTAGTTTTTTTATACACTTTAGATAAATAAGACTTTATTTCACTGCTAGCTGACTTAGCAGGGGTACTTGATGCAGCAGGAGATATTTGTGTTTCTTCCAGAGTCCCGCTTCTATCTTCAGAGATGATACTGTTATATTTACTTGCATCATCAAGTTCTGTATTATTATTATTCACAGTTAAATTATTTTTGTTAACTTCTTCTTCAACTTCAGACTTGACTTCTTGTTTGATTTTATGTTTTGATGACTCGACTAGACTTTGTAGAGGTGTAACAATAGGCTTGAACATTTCACCCATTGCTTTCTCAGCTGTGTCTTTACCCATGTTACGTCCAGCTAAAAAGCTGAACGTTGTATTTTATTTTTAATTTCTGTTGTATTTATTAAAATTGAGCCGACGACCAGATTTTATTTTTTTTATTATCATTTTTATGTTTCGATAATATTTAGTGATAAGACATGACGAATGTAAAATGCTCTTAAGGGATTAAGACTTGTTTGCTTTGATATTTTTTTGAAATGCTAGAGAAAACACCTAAATGTAATTATAATGACCCCTCAGGCAACTGTAAAGGCCCAAAGGCCAGCTGAAACACTTTTCGTAGAAAACCAAAAATATTTATCAGCAAAAGTGTTCGTGGAATATATTTTTTAATTACAAATGAATATAATCTTAATCCCTTACTTTCTCTCTGAGTGCACTTTTGTCGAGACATCTCGGGATCATAGAACAAATAGACAAAATAATTTTTTTATCGATAACGAAATAGCCATTAAGGAAACAAATTTAGGTGTCTAGACGAAAATGACGAAATAGTCATTAAGGGAATTTAATAAAAAAATTACTATTTAAAATAATTTTGACTAACAAAAATAGTAGAAAATTTATACCAATAAATAAATAATGTAAGCTCAACGCCAATCAAAAAAATATAATGTTAACTAAAATTGATATTTTAGAGTTAACCAATCATAATATTACAAAGAATAAGAAACAAATTTATTACAAAGTATAATAAACCAATTTAAAAACGATAATTATAAATAAATTTAAAAGACAAATAAATAATGTAAGCTCAACGCCAATCAAAAAAATATAATGTTAACTAAAATTGATATTTTAGAGTTAACCAATCATAATATTACAAAGAATAAGAAACAAATTCATTACAAAGTATAATAAACCAATTTAAAAACGATAATTATAAATAAATTTAAAAGACAAATAAATAATGTAAGCTCAACGCCAATCAAAAAAATATAATGTTAATTAAAATTAATATTTTAAGTTAACAAATCATAATGTTACCAAGAATAATAAATAAATTTAAACATTTAAATTTAAAATATTGTTATAAGGAAAAAATTGTACATGTGGATGGATGTGTGGGTGCGCACGCACATAGGCCCACATAGGGGTGTGCCCTTAACGCTTTCCTAAGGTGAAAATCTTAGAGAAAGGGAAAGGACCCGTAGGAACTGTGTTCCGATTGGACACAGTTTCCCCTAAACAATAGACGAAATAGGATCCGATAAGAAATTATAAAAAGGGTCGTAAAACAAAAAATAGTTAGTCCCGGACAAGAGGTCCATTGAGGCAGTGAAGTTCAAGTCACAGTGTCTTCACAAAAATTAAGTTACACTAGTTCCGTACTAGTTCAATTTTATACAAGTGTTCTCACACCTAAATTTTATTTACGCTAGTTCCGTACTAGTTCAGTTCTATATACAGCGTCCTCACGCTTTTACACTAGTTCCGTACTAGTTTATATTATACAAGTGTCCGCACACTTACATTATTAAGAGTTTTATTTAAATTAGTGGTTTTATAAGTTTAAACTCAACTGTTAGAGTAAATTGTTAGCAAAGGTAATACCTAGAGTCAGTGAAAATTTCGATTGTACAAACATCCAGTTGCTGCGACTACAGGTATTGTAATTTTTAAGTTTATGTTGTATTAAAATCAAAACATTTCCAACACACGGAAATTGTATTCAAAATTCTATAGTCCTCTCTAGTTATTAGAACGAATCTTATTGTAAATTAGAGTCGGCTGACTAGCCACCTAATACTTTCAGAAAATAATATCAAGTTTATTGTATTCATATTATCGAATTTTTCAATTTTATAATATATAGTAATTTAATTTGTACATCAAACATCTTTTATTTCAACACACCTCCCAGATAATTACACTCAGTGTGATCCCGGTCTATTGGTCGAAAGACTAGGGCCGAAAATAATAATAATAATAAATTATGTTCAAAATCACGATACACACCACATTTTGGACGTAACACCCAACTTGAGCATTCTGTGCTTCCATCGGATAGCATCACTGGCCTGAGATATCTGATGTAAGACATCTCCTTGCTTTGAAAATTCCTCAGTCTTCATGTTGATGCGTTAAAGTTCACTTAATCTCTGATTGTTGTTCGTCAAGTACAAGTTAATTTATACTAATAAAACAGTCAAATCCTTTTCTATATCTTCCACTATTTAGCTCACTGTCTTTGTCGATCACTACAAACCCATATTTACCATCATCATTCCAACATGCTGAACACAAGTCTTTGAATAAATTGTATGACATGTCAGTACTTACATGATCATCATACACATGTTTCAAGTTCATCTCATCTTGACGAAAGAGAACTATAAAATTTGTATTGTCGCGTATCAAATGTTTAGGGATGCGTGTATAAGTCTGACAGAGATAAAAACTGTCAACATACATACGTACGACATCTTTATGTCGACCCATACAAAAATATGCTCTGATATGATCTTGTTTTTCACAAGCGACATCATCAAATATCATCAATGAGTTTGGTTTTGCATCTTCAGGTTTCAGTACTTCTTCATGCTCGTTGAATGTAAAGAATTTAATACCTTCTATTGGTTTAAGTAGTGATTCTAAAAATTTATATTTCGGCTGGTTCAGAGATTTTGAGTACAGATAAATATTATCAAATCTCAAGCCGTTGGGGTGTATGATGAGTGACAGCAGAGCATTTGTTTTTCCACAATTTAATGGACCACAAAATATAGCACGTACACTGTTTGGCAATAAAGCACCGTGTCTCTTGACTTTTTTCACCCCCGTACCTTGAACAATTTGATCAAAATTTATTACTGGCAACTTGGCCTCTTGACTTTTAAACTCCATGTTGACAGTTTGCGGTCACAACATCAACTCACTCAGCGGGGCTATAAGTACCAGGTTTTATATGATTTTCAGTCAGTCATGATGCTGCTACTATGGAGAGCAGATGTGTGAATACCAGTGGTAGAGGTTTCTTAAACAGTATAATCAATAAGCTACCATTTGAACTACATATACCAGGATACCAGTACTGTGGACCAGGGACAAAGCTAGCCAAGAGATTAGCTCGTGGAGATCCTGGAATTAATCCTCTGGACGCTGCGTGTAAAGAACACGATATCGCATACTCGTATAATCGTGAAAATTTGGAAGCACGTCACGAAGCTGATCAAATACTTGCTGAGAAGGCGTGGCAACGTTATCAAGCAAAAGACGCTGGTATTGGTGAAAAAGCTGCTGCGTGGAATGTAAATAAAATCATGAAGATGAAGAAAAGATTCGGCATGGGGTTGAAGAAGAGAACAGCTGGCAAGAGAAAGCCTAGCAAGAGAAAGTCTGACAAGAGAAAGACTAGCAAGAGAAGGACTAGCAAGAGAAAGACTAAGAAACAAGTAGCACTAAGACAAGTTGTCACAGCTGCCAAAAAGTCCATGACTTCTGGTGGTGATCCAATCAAAACAGCATTGAAGGGTGCTCGTCAGGCAGTTAAAAAATCTGGTGGGAAAAAAAATATCAGGCTGCCACGAATTTTACCAGTCCCATCTAAAATTGGTGGTGTACTACCATTTTTAATACCACTTTTTGCCGGCCTGAGTGCAACAGGAGCTTTGGCTGGAGGTGCAGCTGGTATAGCAAAAGCCGTGAATGATGCAAGTGCTGCTAAAAATCGATTAGAGGAGAGCAAACGACATAATTTAAAAATGGAACAAATATCCATGGGTAAAGGTTTATACTTGAGACCGTACAGACGTGGTATGGGCTTATACTTGAGACCATATCCAGCAGGCAGAGGATGCAAGTCAAAAAAACAAGTAGAGCTACCACATCGAGCACTCACAAACATCGGTTTACTGAAATACGCTAAAGCTCTAAAAATTCCAAACTTTCGTGGTGTTTTTATAAGAAATGATTTACCTGAAACTGGACCAAGAAAAAATGAATCAGCTATTATTAATCTTGATGATAAACTCGGACCTGGTACTCCCCTAGCGGATCCGTTTACACGGTGTAAACTCAGTGTAATATTGATTACACCCAGTTTCTACTGAAAAAACGCCATATTGACACGGTAGATTTGTGAAAAATTTAGCTAAGGTTTACACTTGCATTACACCGATGTATCAACACTCGGTTAACTCCGTATAAACACCAAATTTCCACTAAATGTGCTTCAATAAAAGCCTAAAATCTGTGAAAGATCAATATTGAAGCACATTCAGTGGAAATTTGGTGTTTATACGGAGTTAACCGAGTGTTGATACATCGGTGTAATACAGGTGTAAACCTCAGCTAAATTTTTCTTAAATCTCCAAGCACCAAATTTCCACTGAATGTGCTTCAATATTGATCTTTCACAGATTTTAGGCTTTTGTTGCGACTTTTCTAGTGAATAGTTTGTCTAACTTCATATGCGCTAAGATTATGTGATAATCTTATTTGGTCGAATTTGGAATTCATAAGATCTAACATTTATAATATCTATTGAAATTACATTACATGGTGTGCATTTTAAATATTCATAGAAAATTAGCATCATATTAATAAATTTAGTAAATTTTTTGAATCGCTAAAAATTTATCCAAGCTTATTTTCGAGATCGTTGAAGCCTTCATTTGTCTTATAACGTAATTTTCTCATCAAAGTCATAATTTTTCTCGTACATACATCACGTTTGCATTGGTCATTCGTTTCATTCATAAACGTTTTATACACTGTAGACACTTAGTGTCACCACGGAGTATTCAAAATGAGTTGACAGTGTATCCACCCTGGTCAAAAAAATTGATTAAAAAGAAATGGAAAAAGTTTGCTCAATGAAAACTATATATGTACAAAATGTACATTTAGATATATATTTACACAGACTCAATTCTTTTCAATTCATATTTTCAACCAGGATAAAGTACTCTCATTTGGTGAAGGTAAAAATTTTTATTCAACGCAGCCCTGATTTGCGCGCTTTATGACATCTGTGTTGCAAACCCTAAACGGCTGTTTACCGACTGGTGCAAAGAAGATGAGTAAAATCAAAATAGATGTGCTTGGCTTTCACCGGCGTTGAGAAAAGTGAGTGGTGAAATGACATTTCACCACGAGTCTCAAGATTTTTAACTGAGCCCCATCTATTAAACATTGTAAGAACTCGTTGAACGATTTGAAGTTTTTTGTCAAAATCCATGTTGAATGGCTAGTACACTAAA
Source organism: Microplitis mediator (assembly GCF_029852145.1). Classification (NCBI taxonomy): domain Eukaryota; kingdom Metazoa; phylum Arthropoda; class Insecta; order Hymenoptera; family Braconidae; genus Microplitis; species Microplitis mediator. The sequence continues at coordinate 13,643,232 of NC_079971.1, forward strand.
TATGGTTACTTTAATTCATCATATGAGGAGTAGGTTATACTGGGTGGTTGTGTTGTATTTATTTGTTAATAAATATTAAAATTAATAATTAAAACATCCGAGTAAATTTAAAATCAATTAAATATGAATTCTGAATTTCAAAGCCGATGGTTTGTTGTAATTTTGTTGGTGCACCGTGTCGCTAAACAGCCACAGACTCGCTTTGCAGATTGTCATTAATCACGTAAATCAGGCAATTGTTGAATAAAATATAGTGCATAGTGGGATACTCAGATAGTCTTTATCCGACAAGCACAATGATTTTAGCACACGTCTTCGGGTCACGTACACAGGTCTTCGGCCCGTGTATGTAACCCTACGACTCGTGCTGAAAACATTGCACTCGCCACATAAAGACTATCTTTAGTATCCTAACTATGCAATATACTATATATTATAAAAATTATTAAAAACTTTTTTATCTTCCTTTGCATCAAATAATTGTATAAAATATGAAATTCTTAATGTAAATAACTTACAAAAAATTTTAATAAAATCAATTTTATTCAATATTCCGATTTTTTTTTTTTTCTACATTTTTCTGGGGGTACCCTGTATATTTTTAGGTAATCAATTATATTTTTTTTAATGTAATTTTCATATTTGTTTATCACCATATTTTGCCCGCAGAAATGAAATTTTTTTTTATGGCCATTGGAAATTTTGTCAACCCGATGAAAAGAGATTTTGTCTAATCATATATGATCATGCATAATTGTCTATATATGATCAGATCCAAAAATTGGCCAGGTCTGATCATACATAACTTGATCTGTTTATACATGATCATATATGATTATACATGTATATTGTGATGCATTTTATTATGATAAACAATGTATATTTTTATCAATAAAGTAATAATTTATGATCAGCAGTATGAGAATCTCAAAATCACAATTACGAACAATATTCTAATGCAGAAAAAAATTTCTAGAAAGATTAAATGCGAAAAATGTCAAAACGAAGAAAAAGTCTTGTTAGAAATATCGTTAATATCAATAGTTTAATGTTAGTTTTATTACTTTAAGTATGAAAACTATTCCTTGGAATCATAAAGGTTCCTAGAGAAATTGAATTCAATAAGTTTCATACATAGCAACATAGTTTTTTAAGTGTTTAATAGTAAATATAAATATAAATATTGAAAAAAAATTAGGTTCAAATGGCTGCAGAAAAAAATTGGCTGATGTTTTTCATTCGATCAAAAGTTCCTTATGTAGAGAATTGTATTCCCTACAAAATGGCACCTTGGCAATTTTTTAATCAGTTATATTTAATGAGTTATAAAATATTAAGTTGAGTTAAAAAACAATTTTATTCGAAAATTCTTATTTACGCGAGCGCTAACTGAAAAATAGACATATCGAGCTGAAATTTTTCCAGGATTTTTTTTTTTTTAGTGAGACAACCTAATTTTCGTATGGGACCGAAAAAAAAAAAATATCGATTTCATTTGGCACAGTCTAATATATATATATACACCCTTTTTAAAAGAAACGATTGAACAAGTAGACAAAAAAATTTTAAATACTTTTTGATGCTTTTGAATACTTTGAATACTTTTGAATCGCCCTTCTTATAAATATTTAACATTGCAAATCGTTTCGAATCGTTTCTTTTAATCAGGTTATATATATATATATATATATATATATATATATATATGTATGTTGTATAGACGTTTGTGTGACATTTTCAGTTATATTTTATTACGCTTGTGTGACTTTAATACCTTTCTGTGACGTTACACAAAGGTTTTTATATTATACATTACGCTTGTGTGACGGTCACATAAGGGTATAGTGCACAAAATATTATTTACTATCATTTATACCTTGCTGTGACACACGTTACTGATAGTCAAACCTTGTGAAGCAAAATTTCTAATGAACTTATGAATGTGAAATACCTTATTTTGATTCATTAGACTACGATAAATTAACAAATTTTTTCCAAAAGAGAAACAACTTTTTGAAGAACAGCTCCAAGGATTTTTAAGGCTTAAAGATCTAAATAAAATATTGCATTTATGATGTGTAAAGATTGATGATAGGAGATTGATAATATTCTTGGTCAACTGTTTGAAATTTGATAAGATTAATAAGAATCGAGATTGTACAAAATTTTAATAATTGTTCAATTGATCTGCGACGATTTCAGTTTATCTGCAGTACATTTTTCGCAGTTTGCGATAGAGGTAGAAAAAAAAACTAAAAGCCCTTTGAACTTGCGAATCAGTATCCAAACTTTCCAGAGAAAGCATTGATAATTTTGATCTCAACACATAAGAAAAATTATCTTGAGTCAAGAAAACATTTCGGAAGACAAACGTTTTCAGGAACCAAGTCAAGATTTTCTTGAGCCACGAGAATTTGTCTTGGTTAAAAAAAATTCGTCGTGGTCGGAGAAGATTTCTATTTTATTTGAGAAAGTTTAGGTTTTCAAAAAAATTTTCTCGAATGAAGAATATTTACCTTCAGTCGAGAATTTTTTTTTCTGTGCATGAGCTGGAGAAAAGTATCAATTTATACTTCATAATAAAACTAGAGAACATAATCGATGTGTAAACAAATGATTTTCCAATTTTTGTTTATGCTTATGCTTGATGAACTCAATATATTCAGACGGAAATCAGAAGAAGTGATTAAAATAGAGTCAAATAAATTTTCAGTTAGATCAGACGGTAAATTTGTTGAACCTTCGAAAAAAATGTGAAAGAGATTTTCAGTTATATTTTATTACGCTTGTGTGACTTTGATACCTTTCTGTGACGTTACACCCAGGTTTTTATATATACAGGTTTTTATATTATACATAACGCTTGTGTGACGGTCACAGAAAAGTAGAGTGTACAAAATATTATTAACTATCAATTGTACCTTACTGTGACACACCTTATTGTTCGTTAAGCCTTGTGAAACAAAATCTTTAAAGACTTGATGAATGTGAAATAATTCATTTCGATTCATTAGACATCGAGAAATTAATGAAAGTATTTGACAAGAGAAATATCTTGTTAAAGAATAGCTCTGAAAATTTTTAAAATCAAAGGATTAAAATAAAACATTGCATCCAGGGTTTTTTGTTCGTTGAAATATTGATAATTGTAGATGAATATTCTTGCTAAACTAATTAAAATTTGATAAGATTAATTTGAATTGAAAATGTAGGGAATTCGCGATGAGGGTAGAAAAGGAACCTAATAACACTTCGAACTTCCAAATCAGCATCTAAACTTTCTAGAGAAAACATTGATAATTTTGATCTCTATATAGAAAAAAAAAATTATCTTGAGTCAAGAAAATATTTTGGAAGACAAACGTTTTCAGGAACCAAGTCAAGATTTTCTTAAGCCAAGAGAATTTGTCTTGGTTATTAAAAAATATTCGTCATAGTCGGAGAAGATTTCTACTTTATGTGAGGAAATTTAGGTTTTCAGAAAAATTTTCTTGAATCAAGAATATAATATTGACCTTCAGTGGAGAATTTTTAACTTCCTGCTAAGAAAATCGACGATTTTCGAAAAATTGAGAAGTTATTGTTTTTACCCCGATTTTCGAATGACGAGTTTTCATCAGATGTCGACGTTTTGAGGTCCTAGGAAGCTATTCTGTCTATTTTCAGAATGATGTCCGTGTGTATGTATGTGTGTGTGTGTGTGTGTGTGTGTGTGTGTGTGTGTGTGTGTGTGTAAACTCTTTGTAACTTTTTAACTAATGAATCGATTTTGATGGTTGAGGTGGCAATCGAAAGAGCTTGTTGGCCCTCAACTTTCTTGAAAATTTCAGATCATTAGATAAAGTAGACTCGAAAATATTGGCGAATTACGAAAAAAAAAAAATTCTTTTTTTTAGTTTTTTAGTGATTTCTCAGAAACGACTCGAACGATCGACTTCAAAATCTAATCAGCTCTAGAACTTTATAAGCCGCGTCGAATGCTACCTCAACCATCTTAATTGGTTAATTTGTTCGAGAGAAATCGTTGGCGAAAGAAATGATAAAAAACGGTTTTTTTTTATTATCTTTGAAGTGACTCATCCGATCAATTTCAAAATCTAATCAGCTCTAGAACTCAATAAAACGCTCCGAATGCTACCTCAAACGTCACAATCGGTTCATTAGCTCAAAAGATATTGGCGCTGAAAAGTTAAAAAAATAACATAAAATGTTATTTTTTCCGGATAAATTAAAATATAATGTACTAAATGTTTTTTAAATCATACCCACTCTTTCTGTTTATAGTCCCTTTCGATTATCATTTAATGTCATCTAACTTGTTCTTTAGTTTAAAACATATTATCAGCAAAAAATTGAGAAAATCCAGTTTTTAATGTTTTTCTCGGATATTTCATATATAATTGCTCTGACCTAAGTCAAAACTCACTCAAATCTTGATTTGGATCACTGACATTGATTTCTGCCTCGATACATTTATTTCATTGAACATAATCGAGAATTAAAATTTAAAAACCGCTTCTTCATTAACAATTTTCGATTCTTAACTTGTCAAACTTTAGCAAAAAACGCAACTTGGTAGAGCTTGAAAAGCTCATAAAAAATAATCGCAGGTAATAGCATTCTCGATCTAGAAGAGCTCGAAAATATATTCAGAGTAATGTTTTCCAGCTCCTTGAGCTCAAAAACAGCGGGAAGTTTTGGAGCTGGCCCGCAGGGTCAACCGACGCCCAGATTTTTTTTTCTGCGTATGAGCTGGAGAAAAGTATCGATTTATACTTCATTATAAAAATTAGAGAACATAATCGATGTGTAAACAAATGATTTTACAATTTATGTTTATGATTATGCTTGATGAACTCAATATATTCAGACGGAAATCAGAAGAAGTGATTAAAATAGAGTCAAATAAATTTTCAGTTAGATCAGACGGTAAATTTGTTGAACCTTCGAAAAAAATGTGAAAGAGATTTTCAGTTATATTTTATTACGCTTGTGTGACTTTGATACCTTTCTGTGACGTTACACCCAGGTTTTTATATATACAGGTTTTTATATTATACATAACGCTTGTGTGACGGTCACAGAAAAGTAGAGTGTACAAAATATTATTAACTATCAATTGTACCTTACTGTGACACACCTTATTGTTCGTTAAGCCTTGTGAAACAAAATCTTTAAAGACTTGATGAATGTGAAATAATTCATTTCGATTCATTAGACATCGAGAAATTAATAAAATTATTTGACAAGAGAAATATCTTCATAAAGAACAGATTTGAAAATTTTTTAAATTAAAAGATTAAAATAAAACATTGAATCCATGGTTTTTTGTTCGTTGAACTAATTAAAATTTGATAAGATTAATCAGAATTGAAATTGTAGAGAATTTAAATTGTAGTTCAATTATTTTGCGACGATTTCAGTTTATCTGCAGTACATTTATCGGAATTTCTTTTAAGGTTGGGAAAAAAATTTTAAACTGGTTGAACTTACGAATCAAAACTTTCCACAGAAAATGTTAATAATTTCAATCTTTTTGAGCTCGAATAAAGTAATTAAGTAATTTCTGACAAAATCGTACTAATTTATTGCAGACGAATGTTTCATAGATTAGCGAGAGTTTTGATCGACAAGCTGGCAAATTTCTGAATAACAGAATGTGTCATTGCCTCATTAAACTAGAACTTACAGCTAAACTATTAAGTTTCCGAGCAATGTTATTGAAAACTTTTGAATAGACAACATAATTTCTGACAAAATTGTACGAATTTATTTTAGAAGTATCGATCATAATTTAGCGACTATTCTGATTGTCAAGCTGGCGGATTTTCAAATAACTGAATGTTTCCTCGAATTTTCGTATTACCTCATTCAACTGAAAATTACAGGCACATTATCGGGTTCACGCGCAATATTATCGGAAATTTTTATACAGACGAAATAAATTCTGACAAAAATTGTACTAATTTAATGTAGACGTACCTCTCATAGTCTAGCGAGAAGTTTGATTGACAAGCTGGCAAATTTTTTTAAATAACTGAATTTTTCATTACCTCATAAGACTAAAAAGTACAGCTAAACTATTGAGTTTACAAGCAATGATATCAGAAACTTTTATATAGACAATGAACTTTCTAAAAAAATAGAACTGATTTATTGTAGCGGTATCTATCATAGTTTAGCGAGAACTTTAATTGAAAAACGAGCAACTAATATATTCTTTTCTACGTAAAGATGCTTTTCTATGTAAAGATGAGAATTTAACATGTGCGACTGGAGAAAGAATTGAAAAAAAATTTTTTTTTGTTTTTTTTTAAATTTCTCAAAAACGGCTAGATAAATCAATTTCAAAATTTGATCAGCTTTAGAACTTGATAAAACACGTCGATTGCTGCCTCAATCGTCTTAATCGGTCCATTCGTTTACGAGATATCGTTGATTAAAAAAATAGTGAAAAACGTTTTTATTCGGATATCTACATAAAAATTGAATCATTCGATTTCAAAATCTAATCAGCTCTAGAACTTAATAAAACGCGTCGATTGCCGCCTCAACCATCAAAATCAATTAATTCGTTCGCGAGATATCGTGGGAGAAAGAAATGCTAAAAAATGTTTTTTTAGAAAACAATGGCATACAAAAGTATTTTCGAGCTCTAAGAGTTCGAAAATATATTCACAATAATGTTTTCGAGTTCAAGGAGCTTGAAAACAGCGGGAAGTTTTAGGGCTGGCCCGCAGGGTTATCCGATAGACCGATTTTTTTTTCTTTAATTACTGTGAAAAAAATTGTTAAAAATGATGATAAAAAATTATGGTGAAGTTTGAGCTCCTAATATTAATAAAAAGAGATGCCTCTTCATGATTTTTATATCATTTAAATGACTTAGGAAAAAAAATTTTAAGTTTGGAACTGTATACCTCGGCCCTGGCTTATATATGTACAGATATATTTAGAATATAGTTTTGTAGGAAATTGAACGCTCTACAAAATGAGTCTCTTATCATTTTTTGATAAATCCATCTGTTCAAAAGTTATTGGAGCTCTAGGTCAAATTATCGTAAATTTCTAGACCTTTTTACATGTCCGGCGAAACTATTAGACTTATCACAAAACTTCAGAGGATCTTTTTTGTAGACAATTTCATCCCCTATAAATGATTTCCAGTCAAGTTTTTTCAAATTCCACATTGTTTCCTAGTTATTTCCATTTCAATATCGAGTTCTTGAGATCGACCCAAACACCATTTTTTTCAAGAGCTTTACATTAAAATAAAAATAACTAGAAAACAATATAGATTTTCAAAATACTTTTCTGGCGACAATTTGTAAGAAATAAAATTGTCTACAAAAAAGGTCCCATAACATTTTACGATAAGTCTGACAGTTTCGCCGAAAAAGTTGAATAGTGGTAAAATTTGCTATGAATCAAACTTTGGCCTTGAATAACTTTTAAAAATTCAAATTTATCGAAAAATAATAATATACCTTTTTTGTAAAGCGTTCAATTTCCTTAAAAAAATGTTCTTCAATTTTACGGATGCTTTGATTTTCTAATGCGTGATAAAATTCCACTCAAAAAAAAAAATCCCATGTTAATCAAATAGGTAATAGACAATCGCGATTAGGCAACCATTCATATTAATAATTAAGAGCTGTCATTTTAACAGGATCATTTTTCCGTAATTTTAATCAATATTTTCAGAGTATTTTAAAAAAAAAACTAGTCGATGTTTTTGATAGAGTCTAGTGTATAATTTCCCACTCCGTAATTGATTTTTTTTCTCTTTAGGTTGTTACATTTATAACGTTAGTGATAGATTTTTTAAGTATATAACTTTTTCTGCTGACATATATCCTGCCATTTCTAACTTATTTATCGTTTGAGGAATGTAATTTCCAACAATTGTCAAAAAAATCGAAGAAAAAAAAAAATTGAAACTTTTTTTTTGTGTTCTAAATTTTTTTTTTGACATTTTTTGGAAATTTTTTATTTTTTTTGTCATTTCTTTGCATTTTCCGAGTCACCAATGCAAAAATTTGAGAAAAGTCCAGAAAAAATAATTTTTTCACTTTGATTATGATTACAAAATTAAAGGAACAAAACTTGCTCCTTTAATTGTTTAGCAAAACTTTGATCGATGATTCTCAAAAAACGGTTCGATAGATCAATTTCAAAATTTACAGGGGTCTTGGGGGTACATTAAGCTAAAAAAGTCCCTGGCAACATTATTTTTTTTTCGATATTTTTCGAGTAGCGGTTATTTTACTAAAAAACCAAAAAAAGTCATTTTTTTGTACTTACTTCTAATGGATGTTAAAAATAAAAAAAATTTTGTTTTTCAAAAAATGATGACAGGGTCTTGTAGGGAATTTATTCAAGTTTTCAACGCCGCCCTTTAACTTTCTGTGCAAACATTGGTACCTGAAATATCGATGATCAAAGCCAAAAGGATCATTTTCTGTTTGAAGGCTGATATCTCTGCGACAAAACGTCCTACGAGGTTAAACAAAAAACCAAATTGAAGCTGAATAAATTTGCTAAACAAGCTATGAATTTGTTTAGTGAAAAGAATTTTTCTGCGGTCCGTGGGCTCTTCGGAAAAAAACAAAAATAATTTAGAAATTTTTGTCTCGCGGTATTTCTCATCTTGGCGCAATAACCGGAGCTTTTAAAAAATTTTGAAAAAAATGCACCAAAACTAGAGATTTTAAGCTACAAAATGATTTTTCTAAAATCTCGATACGATTATTTTTCACCAAGTTACAGCCTTCCAAAAATCACTAAAAAATTTATAAAATTTTTCTGCTCCTTTAATTTTTTGCATTAGTGTATATAACAAATATATTGTTTATCGAAATTTTATATATTTTTAACTTTCCGCTAAGAAAATTGAAAATTTTCAAAAATTCGGGAAGTTATTGGTTTCGGTCCGATTTACGAAAATCGAATTTTCATCAGATGTCGACGTTTTGAAATCCTAGGAAGCTATTCTGACTGTTTTTAGAATGATGTTCGAGTGTCTGTACGTATGTATGTGTGCGCGCGCGCGTGTGTGTGTGTGTGTGTGTATGTGTGTGTGGATTCCGTCACTCGTTATTCGAAGACATTAAATCCGCGACAAAATATCCGCAACAAAATATCCGAAGACATTTTATCCGATAGACAAAATATCCCCGGACTAAATACTCAATAGATAAAACATCCCCGACAAAATATCTTATAATATAAATTAGGGTGGCTCATTTGAAACCACTATTTTTTTTTTTTTGCTCCATTGACGGAATATTGTTCTAGACATAAAAAAAAAATTTTCCACAAAATTTGAGCCCTTAATTTTAATTTTAAGAACTCGCTAATTGAATTTGAAATTTTCCCATTCATTTAGCATGCAAAGTGGAGGTTTTTTTTTTTAATTATCTATAGCTCTGCTGCATTCCACGTTTTTTTACTGTCCATAGGCAGAAGTTGTAGGGGAATCTTTATACTTCAAAAGTTCCTACAGTAAAATTTATGTGACAGGAACGGGGTCAGAGTTAAACAATGTAAAAGTCGATTTTTATCGATTTTTGCGTATTTTTTGAGTTTTTCGTAGGAAATATTGTAGTTACCGAAAAAAGGTAAATAACAAAATTGTAGGAAATCAAATTTGCTACAAAAAAGGTCCTGTAAGCCAAGGCTGTAAAATCTGTTGTTTCTGAAATAAATTGAATTATACATATGAAAATTCAATATATCTTTGCAGTATATGGTTTGTTAAATTAATAATTTAATTTTCATTTATTAAATGATTTTTTTGGACATCATATTATTTTTTCATGAAAATATAACTTCAAAAAAATTTATCTATATGGGGCATTCCACGCCAAATCGGACGGTTTCAAAAATTGATTTTTCCGAATTTCTTCAATTTTTGATATTTTTTAGTACCCCTCAAAAAAGGCTTCCCGGTAAATTTTGAGATCTTTTTGATTAATGGTTCAAAAAATATCGAATTAAAAAAAAAACCGCTCTTTTTATGGTTTTTTGATTATAACTTTCGTAATAATGGTCGAAATTCAATGTTTTTTTATTCAAAATTTTCGATTTTTCAAAATTAAAAAAAATTTTTTTTTTTTGCTATAAATTATCATCAGTACTGATTTTTGACATTGTACACTTGTTTTTCTTGCATATTATAAATTCATTCCGATATTTTTTCGTTCTGAGTAGGAATTTAAAAGCAGTAAGTAAAAGTTAATGCTATTTATAAGCTGTTATAATAAATACTTTTATTTTTTAAAAAGCAACTATTTCGAAGCAAAAGAAACATTAGATTTGCTATACAATACAGCTAAGATCATTACAGGAGCTCCAAAATTTCATATAATTATTCGAAAAAGCGACGAAACTGTATCACAAACGTTTTTAATTATTTCCGTGTTCTTTCGAAAATTTTACATTAACGATTGTTTTATGAACTAAAGAAATCCTTAGTGAATATACCTTCGTCGCTTTTTTGAATAATTATGTGAAATTTTGGAACACGGTTGAAAACTTAAAATTCGAAAATCTCGATCAAAAACATTTCGTATATTTGTTATGCATTTTTGTCTGTAAAGGCCAACTCAAAACGAAAATTTTGAATAAAAAAACATTGAATTTCGACCATTATTACGAAAGTTATGATCAAAAAACCATAAAAAGAGCGGTTTTTTTGAAAATTCGATATTTTTTGAACCATTAATCAAAAAGATCTCAAAATTTACCGGGAAGCCTCTTTTGAGGGGTACTAAAAAATACCAAAAATCGAAGAAAATCGGAAAAATCAATTTTTGAAACCATCCGATTTGGCGTGGAATGCCCCATATAGATAAATTTTTTTTAAGTTATATTTTCATGAAAAAGTAATATGATGTTAAAAAAAAACATTTAATAAATGAAAATTAAATTATTAATTTAACAAACCATATACTGCAAAGATATCTTGAATTTTCATATGTATAATTCAATTTATTTCAGAAACAACAGATTTTACAGCCTTGGCTTACAGGACCTTTTTTGTAGCAAATTTGATTTCCTACAATTTTGATATTTACTTTTTTTCGGTAACTACAATATTTTCTACGAAAAACTCAAAAAATACGCAAAAATCGATAAAAATCGACTTTTACATTTTTTAACTCTGACCCCGTTCCTGTCGCATAAATTTTACTGTAGGAACTTTTGAAGTATAAAGGTTTGCCTACAACTTCTGCCTATGGACAGTAAAAAAACGTGGAATGCAGCAGAGCTATAGATAATTAAAAAAAAAAACCTCCACTTTACATGCTAAATGAATGGGAAAATTTCAAATTCAATTAGCGAGTTCTTAAAATTAAAATTAAGGGCTCAAATTTTGTGGAAATTTTTTTTTTTATGTCTAGAACAATATTCCGTCAATGGACCAAAAAAAAAAAAAAATAGTCGTTTCAAATGAGCCACCCTAATATAAATAGTACGGTACTCTTTTATCAGAAATGTTTAATATATTTTCACATAAAATTTGAGTGTGAAATATTAAAAATAGATTAACACATATGCTTGAAATCGTATGGTGCCCTTTTTTCACAGATTTTGGGTGGGTATTATTTTGGAAATAGGTCAATACATATGCTTGGAATGGTACAGTACCCGTTTATCGAAAACCATGAATTATTTTCCACTGAAAATATATTTTTCTGAATAAGATTTATCGACAGGATATTTTGTCACGGATTTTTTGTCTCTTGAATATTTAGTCCAAGGACATTTTGTCTATCGGATAAAATATCTTCGGATTTCATGTCGCGGATTTGACGTCGCGGATCTATTGTCCACGGATTACGATTCGTGTCACCGCGTGTGTGTGTGTGTGTGTGTGTGTGTGTGTGTGTGTGTGTGTGTGTGACCAGTCTATAACTTTTTAATTAATCGAAAGAGCTTGTTGGCCATCAAATTTTCTAAAAATTTCAGATCATTAGATCAAGTAGACTCGAAAATATTGGCGAATTACGAATAATAACAAATTTTTTTTTTAGTTTTTTATTGATTTCTCAGAAACGACTTGAACGATCGACTTCAAAATCTAATCAGCTTTAGAACTTTATAAGCCTCGTCGAATGCGACCGCAACCATCTCAATCGGTTTATTTGTTCGAGAGATATCGTTGGAGTAAGAAATGGTAAAAAACGTTTTTTTTCGATTATCTTTGAAGTGACTCATCCGATCAATTTCAAAATCTAATCAGCTTTAGAATTTAATAAAACGAGTCGATTGTCACCTTAACTATCACAATCCGATAATTCGTCCAAGAGTTTTCGTGGGAGAAAGAAATGGTAAGAAACGGTTTTTTGCGAATATATCTTTAAAACAACTGAACTAAATAACTCCAAAATCTGATCAGCTTTAGAATTTATTAAGACGCGTCAATTGCCACCTTAACCATCAAAATCGAGTCATTTGTCTAAGAGATATCGTGGAAGAAAGAAACGATGAAAAACAGTTTTTTGCCAATATCTTTGAAAAAACCGAACTAAACAATCCCAAAATCTGATCAGCTGGGAGAAAGAAATGCTAAAAAGCGGTTTTTTTCAAAAACAATGGCATACAAAAGTATTTTGGAGCTCGAAGAGCTTGATAATGTATTCACAACAATGTTTTTGAGCTCCTCGAGCTTGAAAAC